>NC_058409.1:50747787-51092754 GCF_002201575.2 Neomonachus schauinslandi | reverse complement strand
CATCCTTCTTCAAGGAAGGAGCACCTTCTATAGTCTGTTACAGAACAGGTTTGGTTTTTTTTCAGTCTTGATCGCATAGGGCAACTTCTCTCCCAGAGGCAATGAAAGAAGCTGGGGAGATGGGCAACTTGAGTTCAAATCCAGGCAAGGCAGTTTGCTAGCTCTGACCCTGGATAGATGATTTAATCTCTTTGACCCTCAGGCTCCTCATTGGTAAATGGGACTAACCACACCCACACTTCAGAGGCCCGGAGTCAGAATTAAATGAGGTCTTGTTCATGGGAGCCTGGCATGTGGGTGCTCAGTAATGGGTACAGCCTTAATCACCATACTAACTGAAATGGATATATTACCCAAACCCCAAACTTCCTCCCTGGCCCAAGAATCCTTCTTCCCGTCTCAAAGATGCCCCCGCTCCGCTCCATTCAGTGTCCTCCACTCAGCAGCACTCACTCCTACACTGCTCCGCCATAAGAGTCCAAGTGCCTCGTATTACCTCAATCTTGCCTCGCACCTGCCTTTTTCATTTCCACTGACCACAAGTCTTGGATCTCGCTAGGAAATGACCAAAATTCCAAGTTGTCCTTGCTCTACCAATGGATACGTTGGCGATTCTCTTCGAATGAATCATCTTAAACTCACAAAGCTGAAACACCACTGAAAACTTCCCCCACTCAGCCGCACGACATTTCCCTTGCGTACCCGTGGCTGCTATGTTTAAGGGAATCCAGTCACATTTTCCAAACACCTTTCTTCTCTCCAATTGCTTTAGCCGCCTAAACAGCTGTGTGAAATTAGGACAAGATTTAAGGTTCATTTAGGTTTGCATCCTTTTAGAGCTTCTGACTATCCCGTACAATCCATCTGATTATAAGGACTGTAATAAAAATCAGAGGAAGAGGGGTAATAACAGCTAGCATCTAGTAACTGCTTTCTATGTGCAAGGCACTGTCCAAAGTGTGTTGCCTGTGGTATCTCCTTCACTCCTGTCATTTCCCAGGGTCCAAAAGCAATTACTGGAAGCTTTGGACTTTGCTTCCCAAGCAATGATCCATTAGGGGATGACCATGAATCTTATCAGGCACGTATGGGCTGTCTAGTCATTTTTTCTACTTTCAGGGACTGAAATCAATCATCCCTTTTAGATTCTGCTGCCTATTTGTCCCCCAAACCTCCCCTCCTCCTCTGTAATCACAGATGTCCTTCCCAGGCGAGCCCTGGGGAAGGCGTGGGAGCCCATGGCTGGCTGTCCCCAGGAATCGCATCTCCATCTTGTCCTTTGGCTCCCACTGTCTGCAACCCACAGCTGCAGCTGCTGACCTATGTTTTGCTGCTATTTGCATTTCAAATAAGTTAATAAAAGCAATGAACTAAATAATAAATTGGAGATTTGTGCTTAAAACAACGATAACAAAGGCCTTTGATTAACCCACGGTACCACAGAAAAGCAACTCAGTAATACCACTGATGATACTTTATACACATACAGAGCCTCTCAGCTGATTATCTTGGGATTTTTATAAACATTACCCTCTCAATCCAGAGTGAAAAATAACATCTTTGCGTAGGAAAACTAGGTCAAGACAGATATAAAAGAAATGTACTGATTTGCATACGGTTACAATTAAAGTCAGTCAATCATTCATACATCTGTTGAACACACATTTACCAAACACTGACTAAGCACTAGTCACTTGGCCCCCAGCCAGTCAGAGTGGATGTGGGGAGCTTAGAATCCATTGCCCATTCCAAATAGACCTACTGCAATTAGGAGCCAGGCAGGCCAAAGGTCTGGTCCACAATATGCTGCTTCTCAGCTTTGACTCAAGTGGTTTTCCCGGGGCCCCGGTCTCCTCAACTGTGAGGTGGGAGTGGGTGGGGAGGGAGTTTGTACTGGCTGCTTTTGAGAGTCTCTTTCCGCTCTGATGCTCAAAGGGAACTCAGGTACTTCATTCTTGCTCTGTGTCCCTGTTTATGTCAGAGAAAACACTGTTACCCAGATTGTGCAGGAAAATGCATGGCAACAGAATTTGGAACCGGAAGAACCATAAAGTCCCTACATCTTACCAGGCCCTGATTTCCTGGTATACAAAATGGGAACAATGACAATTCGTATCTACAGGGTTGTTCCAAGACTTAAAAGAGGTAACGTATGAGAAGCATGTGGGAAAGCACTGTATAAATGTGAGTTATCACGAACATCCAGAAATTTAACAATCCCCTTCAGGATTAGGAGTCAATAGCTCGTCTCTCCTCTGTGCTGAAGTATCTCTGCCATTATTTTATGCTTATAGTACTCAATTAGCTCACAATGGCTTTTATTATGTGGCCATGCTCTTCCATTATCATGTTTCTTTTTTTTTTTTTTTAAGAAGATGAGATTCTAAAATTTCCAGCCTTCATCTGCTATCTCCTTGGTCCCTAAGTGTTCATTTGGCCGGACAGATTTCTGTTTTGTCTTCTAAATGGAACACTTATCCCCCTCGGTGGGGAGGCTTAAGAAATTCTATACAGAAGAAAGGTAGGCTGAGGAGCAGGGAGGGGTCAGGGTCACAGGCAAGGTCCACACCCCGCAGGCTGGTGCTTTTTCCTCCTGCCTTCACGCAGCCTGGAGGAGCAAGCACAGTGGCCAATGCCATGAAGGAAAACCAGTGTTTCACAGCAGAGGAAATGAAGGGCAGGCAAGACAGGGGCAGAGGTGCAAGCCTGAGGAGCTAGATGTGTCCAAAATGAAAACCTCCAACCGCTTCCCGTACTCTTTCTATCAGACGTTCCACCAAAATGCTACTCCAAGTGAGGAGAAAACTGTCAAGAAATGAAGTGATTCAGGAAATATTTTTATTTAAAGTGGCCATCATGGATCCTAACACCACCACTCTCCCAAATCTGCTGATGTGGGGAACACAGCGTGAAGAGCCTGAATGTGGCCGTGTATACCTGGGAATGATGGTTGTGCAATCCCTTCATAAAGGATGGCGTTACCCCCGCACAGACTGAAACACTCTGCCCTATGTACAAAGAGATTTCATTTAATCCAACACAAATTTTTGTTGTTAGTATAACCACCAGAAACGTCCAATGACAGGAATACACAAAACCACAACTTCTGTTGCAAATGTGCAAAACGTGGGATTATCACTCTTGAGGAGTTTAATATGTTAGTCAAAGAGACCAAATAGATTTTTGTTTAGAAAATAATATATTCTAGTATATAATCAATTGCTAAGCCAGTGAAAGGATGCAGTATGCAAGGACATGGATTTACCTCCCATTCGCCAGAATCCCCAGCCTTCCATTTCTACTCCATTCAGAAAAATACCTTATCCATTGTTCAGCCTGAAGGCTAGAATAATCTAGGCTTTAAAGTAATTGATGACATGCACAAATTTGCAGTGCACCTGGATTTGTCAGGGCCAAATTCCCCGGATGAAAACCTCCTAGCTTAGTAGACACTCTCCAGATGTGCAGAAACTGACAGGAACCATTCAGGTGCCTGTTCACAGTGCACAGAGGGACCCACGAGAAAGCCCAAGACCTGCTGGAATGCCCAGAACCAGTGGGTCTGAGGCAAAGAGATCTCGGGAACAAAAAGCAGCTTCCAAGTCCCCCAATCCTGGTCACAAAAAGCAGTACAATGGGTAGGCCTGGAGGCCTCGTTCTGTGTGTACCTCTCTACCTGGTCGGGGTCCCATGTTTATTTATTCGGGAAAACCCTGGTTGGCAAAGTGCATGAGCTCTGCTGGGCAGGGAGCTGGGCACAGCTGGGACGATAAGCCCCACAGCTCCAACGCTGCCTGTGATCTTGCCTACCTGCGGCCTTCTGCACCGGCCACATTAACTAAAACTTGTCAGACGTCCTCTTGTGTTGTAGAGACACTACCGCTATGTCTGTCTACAAACAGAAAAAGTTGTTAACAGCTAACTAGAATGGAACCAAAAGCATTCAATTGGTCCAAAAATATGTCAGCCTAACGTACCCTTGGAGGAAAGTCACTCGGTCTGTGTGGCATCGTACACGGGCCCTGAGCGAGGCTGTCCCGATGCCTTGGCCCTAAGTCCCGTGCCCTCCGCTCATGAGGACACTTCCTGTACATACTATTTCTAGAGAATCTGACAGTGTCGTGTGCACTGTGACAGACACACAAGAATGAGCTAGGGATAGCAGACAAGTAATAAAGAAAATAAATCCCCCAGTGGAGCAAAATAATAAAAGTAATAATAATTCAGTACCGATACGCTTGCTTTTGGTTTTGCACTTGTTCAATAGGAGAGATCTGCAGGGCATTTTCATCAAGAACTCCTTCCTAACTGTATTTCCAGCCTGCAAGTTTTAGTCAGAAATTATGTTTTGAAGGTCATCTTGTCAACCTCAGGAAAGATTTTTTGTTTTTTTTAATGGAAATCATAAAAGTGATAGCACAAGGCTTTGGGAAGGAATCTGTGCAGCAGACTGGCCACAAGTTCCCACAGCTGAGAGCTGGAGATGTTCTTGGCATTTCCATTCTCATGTGTTATTCATGTGGTCTCTAAACATAAGGTAAGGAATGCCCTCTCTCCTTGTCTGATGACCAGCAGAAGGGAACCCAGAGTATTAATAAGGAAACGTAGACTGATTTTGATATCTTCCTCACGGCCCATCGTATTTATCCCCCACCCCACCCCCCCCCACCACCACCCAAAGCCACAAACCATCTCACTGCCCGGGTGGTCTCGCCAGGACTCGGTTCCAATCCACAGTCCCATTATAAATCACCACCACACTCTCCCTGGGCCTCAATTCTGCTTGTCTTCACCTTACTTTTGAGCAAGACTATAATGGAAGATTGGTACCCACGAAAATGGCAAAACACGATTGCTTCCAACAAATATCTCCAGACTTAAGCCAATTAAAAGACCTCATACCTTCACATTAGGAAGCTTGGGTGAGTGATTCTTATCAAGTCAAATCTGGTCCCTGCACCTTTGTGAAATCTGTGAAATCGTTTACAGCAGGGAAGATGACGTGGGTTTGGCATGCGAGCACCTCCTCTCCGCTCCCTCGTCTGAGAACTCAGGCAGCTAGAGGCACGGCCTGCTGCTATCTAACAGAGTAAAGCTAACATGCGGTCTCACGGGTGCAAATGGGAAGGCAAGAGAGACAAATCTGCGTAAAAAGACTCAGCAAACACACATATCTGAGGCAAATACAAGGTAACTGAGTAAATATTTGTCTATCATCTGCTCAGAATTCATAGAGCCAGATGCCAGACGTAGCCATACTGCAATTTCCTGACTTCAGCATTGTTTTTTTATACTCACTCTGGGGACCTTAAACAGGCTTTCTTCTCAGACCTCAGACGGCCTTGGTTTCCTTTCGGTTCCTCTGGTGGAACCACGTTGCTTCTTCTGGTTACAGCAAGGCTGGCCAGAGGCCCAGGATCCACGTCGTAGCCACACTGCTTGCAAAGGCCTGACTGCACAATGTTCGCCCTTGAAATGGTCTCTTTCAACAAAAGCTGTACTTTTTTTTTTTTTAAAGCCTAGCTGATTCATAAGAAATGTCATAAAAAATAGCACGAGATTTTCCAAATACTTTCTTTTTCTACATGTTTCCTTCATAGACCTGTTGTTGGTCAACATAATGCTTGGGGTAGGAAGGGGAGAGAACAGGGTTAGAGGCTTTGGTTCTGCAGGAAAAAAAAAAAGACATTCCCATTTTAAGAAGTGAGGGGCTGACTGCTTAACTGTGTCACACCAATCCTAGAGAAAAAAATATCTTGGTTTTTTTTTTATGTCTATAAAACAAGATAGGATAATCTACATACATACTCTGCCAGAATGCTGTTCTGATTTGTACCTTTAAAAAGGACCACCTTCTAAATGAACTGAGGAACCCCATACTGGATCCCACAACAGTAAAAGGACATAAGTGGACAAAATGGGGAAATTCAAGTAAAATCTGTAGTTTATCTAGTAACAGCCTACCAATGTTAATTTCTTACTTTTGATTAAAGTGCTATGGTTATAGAAGCTATGAATAACGTGAGAAGCTGGGTGACAGGACTACAAGAATGCTCTGCACTATCTTTGCTAAATTTAAAATTACTAAAAATTCTGTATATCTAAAATCTAAAATTTTTCTGTAGATCTAAAATCATTCAAAAATAAATGTCAAAATAAATAAATAAATAAATGTCCAAAGTGATTAAAGACATGCTCAGTCCGACAGCACTTATTTCCTATCTGAACAGCAAGGGAGGGAGTTGCGAGAACCACGAATCCACAAAACCAGGCCCCAGGGTAAGGCTGGCCCAGCACCGCGGGTTCTGGAGCCAACCGACAGGGCAGCAAGACCACACTCCTCTCAGTCTCCAAGAGAGGGCCCTTCTAAGACTTGAACAAATGACGAAGTAAAGGCGTGCCTCCTGTGGACAGTTCAGATGTCACAAAACAAAGCAGCATCCAGCAGTCACCTAAATCCCCTGCCCTGGAAACAATCATTCTTGTCCCTCTTTCATTGTATTCCCTTTCACTTGCACAGATACATTTTTTTTGAAGATTTTATTTATTTATTTGACAGAGAGAGAGACAGCGAGAGAGGGAACACAAGCAGGGGGAGTGGGAGAGGGAGAAGCAGGCTTCCCGCCGAGCAGGGAGCCCGATGCGGGGCTTGATCCCAGGACCCTGGGATCATGACCTGAGCTGAAGGCAGACGCTTAACGACTGAGCCACCCAGGCGCCCTTCACACATACATTTTTGACGGTTGAGGGCATACTGGAAACTTGCGGTCCTGCTTTTTTCACGCACTGTTCTAGCACAGATGACTTCCCCGCATGAACCCAACAGCCTGCGGACACCAGGTTTCGCGGCTGCCTGCTACCTCCGCCGGGCTCCGGCTCCTCAGTTCCCTGAACCACAGTGACTGCTGCAGTGAAGGTGCGTCGCAGTTACGGTAGGTGGTGAAGGGAACACCTCAGTCCTCTCTGGGTTTCAGTTACTCTTCCCCAGCAAATCAGACACAACAGGTTGTTCCAGAATGTTGGCGTCCATTTTGATTCTGGGGCAAGTTCATGATGCTTCGAATAAAATGCCAGTCACCACCAGGGAAAATCTTAGGCCACGAGAAAAGAAGATGCAAATCAAGTGCCCTGAGTAATACTGGCATAAAACCTTAAGCGGAGGGGTGCCTGGGTGGCTCAGATGGTCAAGCGTCTGCCTTCAGCTCAGGTCATGATCTCCAGGTCCTGGGATTGAGTCCTGCATCAAGCTCCCTGCTCAGCGGGGAGCCTGCTTCTCCCTCTGCCTCTGCCCCTCCCCACTGCTCCTGCTCTCTTTCTCTCGCTCTGTATCTCTCTGTCTCAAATGAATTTAAAAAAAAAAAAATTCTTTAAAAAAAAAAACACCTTAAGTGGAATCAGTAATTAGTGTGTAATAAAATAAAAAAATAGCAGACATCAAGACCTGGCAAACTATGGCATGGATTTAAATGAGCCAGTCTCCTTGTGTTGCACATTAAGTCAACTGTTCATATTTGTAAAAACTAAGTGGGAATAAGACGAACCATGAGAGACGATGGACTCTGAAAAACAAACAGGGTTCTAGAGGGGAAGGGGGTGGGAGGATGGGTTAGCCTGGTGGTGGGTATTGAGGAGGGCACATTCTGCATGGAGCACAGGGTGTTATGCACAAACAATGAATCATGGAACACTTCATCTAAAACTAATGATGTAATGTATGGGGATTAACATAAGAATAAAAAAAAAAAAAACTAAGTGGGAATAAATATCCGCCCAATTTTGAGGAATGGGTGAAAACTTAGGTATGTAAAAGATGCAGAAACAGCCCAGCCTAGCTCCTATTCAGCAAAGTGGGATCCCACGTGATACACACACACACACAGCCAAATCCTAAAATAAACTTAATCCTGCTAAGATTTTCCTCCCCATGGTGCACTCAAGTGGCTACACCAATATTCAGGAAGGAAAACCAAACATACACAGAGAAGTTGGCTTTGAGGAATAAATTTAAATTCCTATTTGAATTTCATCTGTCTCACTTCGTTCTGGCCACAGGGTGTATCTAGAACTGTAAGAGAAAACTTTCTGGGTGCCTGGGTGGCTCAGTGGGTTAAGCATCTGCCTTCAGCTCAGGTCATGATCCCAGGATCCTGGGATCAAGCCCGACATTGGGCTCCTTGCTCATCTCAGAGTCCTGGGATCGAGAGCCCCATGTCAGGTTTCCTGCTCAGCGGGGAGTCTGCTTCTCCCTCTCCCATTCCCCCTGCTTGTGCTCTGTCTCTCTTTCTCTCTCTTTCTCAAACAAATAAAATCTTTTAAAAGAGAGAGAGAGAGAACTTTCTTTTTGCTCCTACCTCCTGCTGCCACTGCCACCCATTTTCTGTTCCAACCTGCTTGTCTCCATGGTTTTGAATGAAAGTACAGAGGAGTGACACAAGAGGACAGAGGCTTCCCCACGGAGCAATCCAGAAGACATCCTGGGAGAGTTTCAATAATCTGTTCAGAAAATCAAGTTCTCCAGTCCTAGGAAGATGGACATAGTCTTACAAATGACCTAACAATCTTTTCAACAAAGGCAGCAAATCGCCTTGTCAAGCGTCATTATTCATCAGATATATGTTGAGACTATACAGTGAAAACAAATGTCAGTTTTTAAGAAAGGGAAATGAGATTTTGCTTACCACCACGCCTAAGTCTCCACATGCTTTACTAGTACATTTTTCCGGGGGAGATAAGTCATTTGGTTAGAAATAGGAAATGTCTTCCAAGTTAGTTTGTAGGAACAGTGTGGCTTAAGATCTCAGGGTGGCGTACTACATTCTTGACCACATAGCTTTCTGAAGTGTAGAAAGGGCAGAAAACTGTGTTGGGATTTACATCAGAATATTCATTAAAATACATATATATTTTTATATATAAAAATTGCTCTCATATTTAAGGAAAACTACCATGTCCCTAAATGGGTGATTTTCCCTCCTCTCTACCCAAAAGTTTTAGAAACCACGGTCCTGAACTCCACTCTGCATCGGCCCTCTTAATTCTCACATTAACTTTTCATTTGGGTCGGGTAAGAAGGCTTTGTTTTTCAGTCTATAAATCTGTCAGTGAAGACCCCAAATTGGATCCTCCTCTGTCTCACTTTGTAGTCAGCAGGGTTTCCCAGGCAACACCTCCAACCCTAGTCCATCGAATAGCCACCAATTTCCTCCCTTGACATCTCTCCCAAGACCTCCCCTCCCAGCGGGCCCTTGCCATCACCCCACTCATCCTCTGTCTGCACTGGGAGGAGAAGCTAGGCATCCTAGGGAGACCCTGTGAACACCAGCCAATCAATCACCGGGCAGGGTGTCCTCTGTGGGGCTCACCCTGGGCTTCCAGGGACTGAGCGGCTCTGTCAGAGCTTATTCTCTTCCCACATTCTCTCCCCTTTCTTTTTTTAATTCCTACAGAGGCTTCTTCCAGTAATTCATATAATCTGGAATATAAATAGTTATGAGGCAAGGGACAAGGCACAGGTATTCTTCAAGATGTTGGCCCGGTGACAAAGACAGGCCTTCCTGATACAGATCCACTGGGGAAGGTGCCAACAGGGTTGATTGTAAGCTTCACTCTTTTTTTTTTTTTTAAAGAGGATTTTGATAAAATAGATTCTTCCATCAGCTGTGTGTAAGACTCTCCTTTAGCACCTCCCACTGCCCATTAGGCTTTGCTTTTAAAAAAGGTTCTAGGTACCCTGGCAAGAGGCTGAGGCTGCATGTCAAAAGCATGTCCTTCTTATGCTTGGAATCCATTTGCCCCAGACCCACAAGGTCCTCAGAATCTCTGCCTGGGGATACTGGAGTTCTTTAACTATAGAACACTTTCCAGTGGTATCCAAAGGTATTCAGAATTGAGTAGTGGGCTCTGGAGCCAGATTGCTGGAGTTGTAGCCCCATCTTCATCATTCACTGGCTGTGGGACCTTGGGCAGGCTACTTAACCATTCTGTGCGCATTTCCTCATGGCTAAATGGGGATAATAATAGTACCTTTCCTCCTGGGAGGTTGTGAGGATGACATGAGTTAATACATGTAAAGTGCTTAGAACTCTGCCTGGCACACGGTGATCATTCAGCAAATGTCAGCTGTTATTTTTATTAGCTGTCATCAAGAATGAAGACCAAGGCCGGCCGGCTTTGTGGAAGAAAAGGGAACAAACCCAGACTCAAAAGCCACTAGCTCTGTCCAAGAAAGGCAAGGATTCTTGCCTAGAATATGATTCACCATAGAAATCCCTAGAAAGGTGGCCTGCCTGAAATTATTTTTAGACTTAATGAAAAAAACAATCTAGTCCAAATTAGATGAGCTGGATGACTGTGAGATCCAGCCCTGGGGCACTCTTCAGGTTTTTGGTTCTGGTGTCATGCCTGGCTGAAATAAACTGATTTAAATGAATTAACAAAAAAATTCAGTCTCCCTCTTTGCAACGGGTATTGCAAGGGTTTCTGAAACAGCTCAATGAACAAACTCCTTCCTTATAAAAGAGGGTGTGTATTTAACATAGGTAGCTTTTCTCAAATCACTCTCAGTGAGTCCCTGACTTGGCCTATCTCTTTTTCCAGTTTCAGCCTTTCGACTAGGATTCCCAGCAAACTGCCCACATTTCTGGGTCTTACTTTACTCCTGAAAGACATTTAATGGATTTGGCTGGTTGTTCATCACTGGATCCATGTGGAACAATATACCATGCCTCATGCATAATAAATAAATGGCATTTCTAAAACAATAGGGATGAATATATCTGCTATCTAGAGCAAGAGCCTCTAAATGCCCAGTGGGCATTATCATAATTAGCTGGTGATTTAGAACAACTCAATTTCCCACCATCACTGTCTTGTGCCTTAAGGAAATCCACCAACACTTCACTGCTTCTTGGAGGAGATGCTTGGAGTCTGAATGGAATATTGTCAGGTGAAATTAGGCCACTCCTGAGTTGTGCAACATTCCCCTTCAAAATCTTGCTGATTACGCAAACACTGAATAATTACACTGATTCATGCATTATACTCCATCAGAATGACAAAGCATTTGCACTGGCACCCCATTTCACTTTGCTAATGAAAAACAGCAAGCTTTTAAGACCACCATCCATCAAGAAAGAACTCATTCAGAGTAATGACAGGTGCATGACAATGAAACCGGGATTTTTTTTTTAAGTATGTAGGCTGCTGCCAAAAATTAAAATCATTCTGTGTTTAATATCATTCTCTTTGTGTTCCTCTGAGGTTTAGTATTTTCTTTCAGCAGAGAAATAAAAAGGTTGATGCAAGAGATCTCAAATTCCCAGGAGGATCTTTCTATAATTTCATACTGTGTGGATGAACATTTTCCACTGGGGTTTCTATCTAGAGGCCAATGCCCTTCCCTTCAACAGACCACTGGGTAAATCTGCACAAGGATGGTTCTCAAAAATACTAATAAACTGAGCTGAGGAGGGAGTTTGTCCCAGACAGTGCCCCCCACAGCTGTACAGAATGTGATCCGCACCAACACAGAGAGTATATTCACAGGCAGATCTAGAGACAAGCAGGGATGGGCCCCTTCTCTAAAGTCATGCACAAAGTGGCAACAGTCTCCAGCAACTCAGATGGCCAAGAGAAGAGAGGAATGTGTGTTTTAGTTGTAAGAAGGAATATATTCTAGGATTTCCCCCATGTAGCCTCCTCTCCCACATTGCTAGTTGTGGCCAAGACTACACCTCAGAAGCATTACTTGGCTCATTTTTTCCCTAGCACCCTGAAAGGCACTCAAAAAGATCCAAGCGTAACAGCGCATGTGTTCAAAAGTTCTTCATCCAGCAGTCTCAACTATAAGACATTTAGCCAAACAATCCAGTAAAAATGGGGCAGGGGGAGGGGGAGTCCTAAAATAGATACCACTAAATCAAAGCACTGAAGTTCAAGGACCTTATTCCAGGGAGATCCCCCAAGGTGTATCACACAAATCAAGTCTCTTTCTCTTTTTCTCTCCTTAAGATATGTTTAATAGTTTCAATTGCTAGATTTTTATTCTATTGAAGATTTGAAGGAATCAAATTGAAGGCAGGTACTGGGTAGAACAGTGTCATGTCCACCTGGAACCTCAAAATGTGATCTTATTTGGAAATAGGGTCTTTGCAGACATAATTAGTGATGATGAAGTCATATCAGATTAGGGTGGGCCCAAATCCAATGACTGATGTCATTATAAAAAGAGAAAAATAGAGACTGAGACACAGGGAGAACATACCATGTTATGACATAGGCAGATATTGGAGGATATTTCTATAAGCTGAGGATGCCAAGCATGGCCAGCAACCCCCAGAAGCCAGGAGAGAGGCATGGAATAGTGCTCCCTCAGAACCTCCAGAAGCAACCAGCCTCCCTGACATCTTGATTTCAGACTTCTAGTCTCCAAAAGTGTGAAAGAATAAGCTTCTGTTGTTAAGACCACCCAGCTTTTGATCCTTTTTACGGCAGCCCTAAGAAATTCATCCAGAAAGGGTACGTAGAAACAACTGAAGGTAATTCAGAAAGAGACAACCTACAGCAAGATACCAAGGGAGGAGGCCAAGACGGACAGTATGTTTTCTAAAAGACATATATATTTAAAAACCACGGCTGGGGCCATTCCGTGTGGTAGCAAACCAACAGGTCCTCTCCAATAGGACACTGAAGGCATAATGACATAATCCATCATCACCTTCAACTGGTTTTTAAAAGGCTGTGTTCTGCTTAGAATGTTCAAACAAGGCCTCCCCACACTACTTCACCCCACAGCCCTAAAAAGGAAATGTATTTGTTTGCTCCTTGAATTGCACTAAACATTCTCTTTTATATTTAGTATCTCAACGTGGCAGTGTATTCTTTCATTACTAAAGTCTCGGGACTAATATTTCACATTTTCTTTTCTGGGAATCCTGGTCCAACTCTACAGCTTATCTATGGTATGTGTTAAGATTTTTCTATAGTTAGTCAATATTTGTATCTTTCTATAGCAACTGCTCACACACACACACACACACACACACACACACACACCTTAAGAACAGAAAAATCCTTTATTAGAACTCTAACCTAGTGACACCTAGGCAATCAAACTTTTCTCTATGGATTTCACACAAGAAACAGAAGATCTTATTTGTGGAAGATGAACTGTGAGGTTGGGCTTAGAATGATTATATCTTGTCTTCAAACCACTTAAAAAAGAAAGCCTGGTGATGGGTATTAAAGAGAGCACGTTCTGCAAGGAGCAAACAATGAATCATGGAACACTACATCAAAAACTAATGATGTAATGTATGGTGATTAACATAATAGTAAAAAAAAAGAAAAGAAAAACCTCCATGCCTCAATTCACCACCACCTCCCCTATTTACTAAGTAAGACACAGAAAATAAAAACCAGAAGTTTAAAAATGTTTAAACATAGGCTATGGCCCATATTTAAAAATGGCCCATTATCAGTTCTGATTTAATCTCTGATTCTTTGCGTGAACATCATGCGCTGAAGTCAGTTTACCCACTTTTTGTTGTTGCTGACACTTACACTGGAGAATTTCTCTCCCTCCACTTAGGGAGCATTTCTTTTTTCTGGGAAATTCTTTTTATTTCAAGTCTCTTTAACTTGAAAAGTCCTAAGTCTCCTCAGATCATCTTTGAAATTGAGAAGCATACAACTTTATGTAATTACTTATAAAATGATCTTTTTAAGGTTCTATATTCTATTTGTCTGCGTGTCACAATTTCTCAGTCGGCTCCAATATCCCGCCTTTGAGACTTCTGGGCAGTTTCCCTGCCTCTTGCCTGGCTGTCAGAGGCTGCTGTTTGCACTGCGTTAAACAACACAGACGGGGTTTTGCAGAAAACCTGCCCTTCCTCTTGCCTAATGAAAGGATGCCCACAGGTGGGCAGGCTTCGACATCGTGATCCTATCTGCACCCTGAGCAGCGCCCCCCACTTGCCCAGGAACTTGAATCACTCCCTTAACCTTGGCTTTAGAAGAGCTCAGATTTGCCCTCCACCCCCAGCCAACCTAGGGAAGGTGGGATGGCTGGGGGTGGCACGGTGGGCACAGGGTGGCCCAGACCCCAGCCAGTCCCCTACTGTTGTCACTCCTCCCAGCAGGGAGCCAAGGTGGCAAGGGTCAGCAAACTGTCGCTCATTAAAGCTCCACATGTCTCCTTTGCTTCTGCCCTGTCAGCATTTCAGGAGTTAGGGCTGGGGGCTGGGTTCCAGAAATAATAAAAACCACCCATTTGCAGAAACACGTGGCAGGGCTTTATGGCCTGGCAGCTTCTCTGCAGCCGAGCTGGGAGACTCCAGGCAGACAGTGTCTCATCAGTGAGGCCTGCCTTGGTCCAAAGCATTCAAGATGCAGGGGAAGGTCAGCCAGAGCCAGTACAAATGATGGGTTTGCTGTCCCCCCCCATCCCCCCCACCCCCCCCACCGTAATGCAGAATTAAGGTGGAAACAATTGGAAAGAGTATTTTCTTTTTCTTTTTTAACCAAGCCTCTTAGTAATATGATATCATTGCCTTTGGCTTTTCTTTTTTTTCTTTCTCTCTTTTTAAACCATGATCCTCTTACAAACCAAACATCAAATGTCTCAGAACCTCTCCATATAAGGAGTTTCCAGAGAGGCTGATTCTACGCGTTGTTTCTTGCTTGGGCTCAATGGAGAAAGTAATTCTAGGGCACTTGCAAGCTCTCGGAGTCATGCATTATGGGATAACTGAGAGGGTGGCTCACTCGGGAAAGGGCCTGACCTTTCCAAGTCCCAGGCTGGCGATGAGTGGGAAAGGTCACTCCGGCTACTGGTCTCCCCTCAGCGTGTTAATGATTTCACTGGGCCTGAAGACAGGGCTGGTTGGCTGGTGAAATACCGCACACAAGGCTCTGAATTCAGGTCTTTTCATCTACTTCTAAATGGGCATCAGAGGCGATTAAAAGCCTGCTGATGAAATTAAAGGCTTGTGGCTACCGAGTCCTATTCAAAGACCTCCAACCACTTAAATCCTAGAGCACTGAGCGACAACTGTTCAGCCCTAACAGCCAGGCTCTGCGGTATGCCGTGGTCACCAGTGCCACTGACAGATCAAGGGCAGAAGAGAGGAGGAGAGAGGAGAGGAGGAAAGATGGGAGAAATCAAGGAAAGAAGCTGGAGCGCAAGATTAGAGCAAAGTGCAGAAACAGCACGTTACAGGAGTGAAGTTCTGGGCGATGCTCAAGAAGACAGACGCTAGACACAGCACGTGAAGTCATGCCCAGCGTGAGGCTGAGGGCATCTCCGGGAACAGAGTGGTCCAGAAGGCGGGCAGGAACGGACTGTGCACAGCGCCCACCCCTGGGAGCTGCTACCTAGAGCTGGTTTATTCCGTGGCCAGCCTTTCCATCACAAGGACCCCCACACTGAGACTGGGATCGAGACACTAAGGGAAAAGAACATGATGGACTGTAGAAACCAGATAAGGCCCACTTAGATCCTGGCCCGTTAATCACCCCAAGTTATCTAAAAGTTGAAAGTGATTTCATTCCTCGGCGTGAAAGTGATGTGATTGCTTCCATAGTACAATTTTACCTCTTTTCAGGTACATTCTCAGTGAAAATTATTGGATACGTGTAAATCTCCTCTTTAACATGTTCCGCCTATGTTTTTTGTGTTCTTGTTTCTGTCACAAGGAACTTACCATTGAAAGGATGTATTTTCCTTTCCTGTTTCTCCACAGAGAAATTTGTGGTACTTAATAGTTCTCAAGGATATTTAACAGTTTTTGTCTCCATTCTGGGTACTTCCTCAAAAAGCTCTATAACAGTGTCCTTCAAAATAAGGCCCCCACTACTTCAGTATGGCATGAAATCAAATTAGTGAGTCGCAACCAGTATTTTTCAAAAGAAGAGAATCAAGTAGAAAAAAAAATGTCACAATGCACTGCAGATAGTAAGGACAGGTTTTGTGAGACTTTTGCTTCAATTTTATATGAATTGAACCATCTATCTTTTTGTAATGTGGTTAAGATAAAAGAAGTTTATAAAATATTCCTACACTATATGTCTCTGAATGAAAGTCTGTCATTAGGTTAAACAGTAAAATCCCTCAAACAGGGCCCTTCTTATGTGCCATATACTAGATGCAGATCTGCTGCCCCTTTAGTCTCTATTCTAAACTCCCTCAACTACTCCCTGGATCACTGTAATTATCAATGAACTTGATAATTACAAATGTGAATTTTTATATAAGAAAAAACATATTGTAAAAGTATTTACCAGCTTTGTTCATATTCTGTGATGTATCTCTCCTTTCATTTTGTGGTCTCCAAGAGAGAATTAAACTGCCTTTTCTACCCTGGACTGCAGTCCTTTTCAATGACTTATGTCATGGTGCGTTATTATTCAAAAATGACAGGACCAGGATGATATCAGACAGATCTGATCCAAGGGTGTGACCCAGAAGAAGCCTTAGTCTTCCTCAGCACTGGTCAGACACCAGAGACTTACCCCTCACCCTGTGGGGCTCAAAACTGCATCAGAATGCCAAGCTGCAAAAAAGAATACACATCCAGCACTGGAAGAAAGCTCAGAATCCAGAAATCTTGGTGACTTGCCCAAGGTTATGTACAAAATGTATTAGTAGAACAGCAAGAGCAAGAATCCAGGCTTCTGAGTCCCAGCCCAGGGCAGTGCACTTTGATACAGATTAAAATATGGAAGCACAGAATGACCCTAGAGGTTACCAGAGCTGGAGATAAGAGATGAGTGAATTTTTGTCCCAACTGGCTGTTCTATGTATCTGCTCTAACCTCCTTAACTCAAACTGACATCTGTGGCTTTTCGTGCCATGTCGTTATTCCGCTACATACTAGTTTGAGGTTTCTGAGGTTAGTATTCCTAAGAGCTTTCCAACCTCTGATTCGAATGAGCTCCATTTTCCCCAAACATGTAACTTACTATTGAATCTCATTTCTATGAGAAATACAAAAGCAATCGTGATTCCTGTCTCCAAGTCTAGACTTACGAATTTTGAAAATGTTTATACATTTTTATGACAATAACATCTGCCCACTGTACAAAATGTGAAAAATACAGAAGATAAGGAAGAAAATAAAAATGACTTGTTGGCCTACTACTCAGGGATAATCCATATTAAAATGTGAGTGTATTTTTCTATCAATATACAAATATTCTCTTGGAAGACAAGTGTGATTACACCGAAAAATACCTTCATATATCCTGCCCTTTTCACTCAATATTACACATCAGTAAAGATTCTTTAAATACATGCTTTATAATGTGGCCAAATAGTACATCCTACTGATGAATTATTACTCATTACACCAGTCATTATTACTGAAAATGTTGGGTTTTCTTCCACTTTTTCACAGATATAAATAATGTGGCAGTAAGCATCTTTTTTACATAGTTTTTTTTGTGGGTATCTCCACTTATTTGTATAGAATAAATTCCCAGTAGGGAATTACTGGGTCAGTGTGTGAGGAGTATTAAGACTTTTAATATAGATTGAAAAAGTCCATTTCAGAAGGGTTGCTTATATCCAAATAGCAGAATATGAAGGTAGCTATCTTGTTTTCTTTACCAATAATGAGTAGTATCATATTTTAAAACCTTGAAACTTATATGTAAAAATTTGTATCTTATTTTATAGTTTGAACATTTTTTATGTTTTGATTTATTGGTCATTTTTATCTCTCACTCTTTTTGTAAGTTCCCTGTCTTCCCCGTGTGTGCGTGTGTGTGTGCGTGTGCATGTGTGTGTAAATTGAATGTTCATATCTGTACCCATGTCTCTACTGAAATGACAAGGTTTTACTTATTTATTTGTAAGAGCTCTTTATATAATAAAGATATTAAACTTGTGATGGGGTAAATACTTCGGGAATCAATTTTAAATATATAAAATTTAAAGTGACAAGATGCATTAGTTTTTATGTTGTCACTAGCATAGCAATAACTCATGCCACCTGCTGGTAACAAAACAAAACAAAATTGATTAATTCTTCCTATTTCTAAGATGGGATGCAAAATTAAGACTTTTTCCATGCTGATTATATTAAAGTGTTGGGAACAAAAGATGAATGGTTAATTGGAGAATATGATATTTCATACACATGGATCTATGACTATGAATCTTTGTTCACATTTAAATTTCTTTAAGGTTACTTCACTTAAATGGACACAAAAGCATATTAGACAGAGAAAGCAAAGTTTAGCTCTGAATCATTTCAAAGCCACTTCTGAACACAGGTATGTGTGCCTTATTTTAAGGAATCCGAATCATTGGAGACCCAAATTTAACAATTAGATGAATAGAGAGAGGCAGCCTTATTATTTATTTTTACAAAAGGCGTTTTTAGAAAGACGCCTCTTCAAACCAGAGTTTCTCCTACACACTGATATGTTCTAGTTGGAGATCATTTAAAATCAACACAGACTTGATTTAGCCAGATAAATTAAGGAAGCTGCTGCTACTTAATTTTGGATGAAGATGGGTCTTACCAGTTTAAGCTCAGAAGATTTACATATAATTTAACTGGAAAATATGGTTTTAATGTGTGGTTCACATAAAGTAACAGTTATGGAACACATTTGTTGCATGTGTGCCTCTAGTCAACTGATCTAGAAAATATAATCCACTCGAAGGTTCTACAGAAACAGGCTGTCAGGATGATCAACTAAGTTCAGCAACAAGGCCAACAGGTCACTGATTACACTCATATCCATGGAGGTGAACAGCCAAGCTACATATCTATCACCAAATGGTCTGACATCCCCCAGGAAGATAAATGGAAGAGCTGTTTTGTAAAAAGCCATCCTAATAAATGAACTGAACTGACTTTTGGTACTGGGAATTATTACTCAGCCCTTGAAAGTTCTGATATAAACAAAAATGTCAATCACTCCAATAAGCCTGCTGATTTGGTGTGCCATAACCACAGCCTTCAGTAACAGTGAAGGTATTCAGTCCACTGGGTGAAAAAAGATACAAAAATCTGAATCTCTCTACAACTTGTAGTGACCAAATGTAAAACACTCAAAACCGAGTTTATAAATTTTAATAAAATAAATTTTATATTGCCCTTGTCAAAAAAAAAAAAAGATTCAAATGTTATTCATTCACCTTAACAACCTCCAGATAAGACTTTTTGTGTCGGCTGACTCAGATTTAGTTGACAAAATGTACAAGTTTGTAGTTTATTTATTTTTTTTTATTTTTTTTAAGATTTTATTTATTTATTTGAGAGAGAGAAAGAGATAGAGAGATCATGAGGGTCAGAGGGAGAAGCAGACTCCCTGCTGAGCAGGGAGCCCGATGCGGGACTCGATCCCGGGACTCCAGGATCATGACCTGAGCCGAAGGCAGTCGCTTAACCAACTGAGCTACCCAGGCGCCCCAAGTTTGTAGTTTATAATCAGGGGAGAATGCAAAACAATTCAAGAACATACTTTAATTGTAAGGAAAGGGAGTGATTAGCCAACACTCAAGTAGAGAGAACAAAACATTAGGCCAGGTCTGATTTGGGCAGAATCTGAGAGAGTAGGAACAATTATGTCCCCCAGTGAAAAGCAATTGAGAATATCTCCCTCTTTCTACCATCTAGACTATGAAGTCTTAGGAGGTGGTGGGCATGGTGGGGAGAACAGATTTTAAGTTAAACCCACAAACGAGGACAATCCTGGATGACAGCACCATGCTGAGAACTTAGAGAAGGCACAACTGAGGTCCTGGAAACATCCACCACCTGGGAAAGACGCATCTGGCCACCTACAGACAGCAATTTCAGCTTCCAAAAGCAAATGCTGATTTCCTATTTGTAATCTGTTTTCTTTGAATTCCAGTTACATTCGGGTAACTCGTAATAAGAGAGCTGTCCTATATTTCCAACAATTCAAGTAGCACTTGGAGGTGGAGATGAAGAAAACACTGGCAATGTTCCATAAATTCAGGAGAGGAGAGAAACCAAGAGGGGTCTTGGAGAGAGGGCAGGCACACAGCTGTGCACAGGACAGTAACGGGCACTTTACACAGCAGCTAAGTGCTCAGCACGAGTCACCGCCTTCTCCCTTCTCCTTCCACATGAAGGCAAGAGTGCATGTGATTTGGGTGGTCTTGTCCTTTCTAGAACATTCACACAGAGCTTGGCATACCCAGGTTTCCTTCCAAACAGACAACCCAACACACTGATCTTGAAGAATTGCAACTGAAGACTTTTGGCCAAATCCAGTTGTGCTACACTCCAAAACCAAGTGTGATTCAGAATCTCATTTCTGAAATACCACTCTTTTTAAAAAATTTTTATTTAAATTCAATTTAATTAACATATAGTATAGTCTTAGTTTCAGAGGTAGAATTTAGAAATTCATCAGTTGCATATAACACCCGGGGCTCATTCCATTAAGTGCCCTCCTTAAGGCCCATCACCCAATTACCCATCCCCCCACCCACCTCCTCTCCAGCAACCCTCAGTTTGTTCCCTAGAGTTAAGAGTCTCTTGGGGTGCCCAAGTGGATCAGTCAGTTAAGCATCATCTGACTCTTGGTTTCGGCTGAGATCATGATCTCATGGTCGTGGGATGAAGCATCAGGCTCTGTGCTCAGCACAGAGTCTCCTTCAGATTATCTCTCCCTCTCCCTCCTACTCACTCACTCTCTCTCTCTCTCTCAAATAAATAAAATCTTAAAAAAAAAAAAAAAAGAGTCTCTTATGGCTTGTCTCCCTCTCTGTTTCCGTCTTATTTTACTTTTCTTTCCCTTCCCCTATGTTCATCAGTTTTGTTTCTTAATGAAATATCATTCTAATAAGCAACAATTGGGTAATTAGACCTGAAAAGTCAGATGAGGAAAGATAAATAGCTCACCAGCTGCCTTTTAAGGCAAAACAAAAATGAAAATGGAAAGGCCCCAGGGCAATCTAAATGGAAAATTATCACCTGGCAAGGGGGCCTGATTTGGATTGGATTCCTCCTTCTTCACAGGACAACTCTGTTCCAAAGAAACTGGATGCTAAGAAAATTCTGGTGTCCAAATATAGAGAAGTGAGAAACATGATAAGGGTTTGAAAATCTCCTAAGAAAATCTGCAGGAACTCTTAAAAATTCTTCCAATGCTTTGGCAAAATTCAAAAAGACTGAAATTCCAGAGCCTATCTATTCCAGGTACCCTCAATCTCATAGCTCCCAGGTTCACTCCCCAGAGAGGGAATCTAGACTGGCAAGAGTCTTGTCTGAAAAACACTGAGAGGAAAGGGGGCAGAAAAGGATAAGAGGAGGTTGCCACCTTTACTCACTGGAGTAATAAGGTCACCTCAGAACACTATCCTGCTTTCTTAATATTTGTTTATTTATTTATTTATTTATTTATTTAGCGGGTTGGGGGGCAGAGGGAGAAAGACAATCTTAAGCAGGCTCCACACTTAGTGTGGAGCCCGATGCAGGGCTTGATCTCACCACTGTGAGATCATAGACCTGAGCCGAAATCAAGAGTCAAATGCCTAACCTACTGAGCCACCCAGGCACCCCACTATCCTGTTTTCTAAAAGGACTTCATTTTTGGAGATGAAAAATACCAATAGGTACCCGGCACAACCTATAAGGTGTAGGCACTATTGCTAGTTAACTCCATTGTACAGATGAACAAATAGGCTCAGAGCAATTCAGTTGCCCAAAGTCATAGAGCGAAGTAAAAGCCAGAGCTGGTATTTGAACCCAACTTTTCTGATGTACTTATTGGTAGATGGCTCCAAAAGAAGACATGACTCCTGTTCCCCAAGTCTGACTATGATTTTCTTCCTATGCTTATTTGTGTTGAAGGAATTCATTGATAAATGATTGATAAAAATTATGTTCTTCCGTGGACTCAGCTCTGGGCTCAAAACATCTTTGAAGTCAGGCCTCTCTCCCTGATTTTTTTTTTTCATATGGGAAGGCAACAAAGAGCTTTACCCTGGGATGTAAGGAACGAAACTTTAAAACATCCTCGATCAATGCCATCACAAAAAAGGGAAACATTTCAGAGGTCGATGGGACCCGCCGCCTGCACACCCTCTCTACCCAGCCATGGCCAGTCTTTGCTTTCCTTTTTCAGGGACCTTTCTTCAGCAGAGCCCGGCCCATTAAGGGCTTTGAGAAGAATGATATTCTGCTTTTGTAAGAAAAGCCGCAGATTTCCCAGGCATGCTTTGTGTCCCCGGCTCTTTCACTAATTGACAGAGTGGCCCTACAGAGCACATTTCCATTTATGTAGTCAGTACATGTCTGCTTACACATTCTCAAGTTTTTCCTGTTCTTTTTTTCTCCTTAAAAATTTCTCCTATGAAGTAAGACAACAGTTCCAGTTGACAAAATGAGGTAAAACCAAATTCTTCTCGATGAAAATGAAAATGTCAGTAAGACTTCTCTCTCTTCATGCTAATCCTCTGCTTGACATGCACGCAATGACATCATCCCACAGAAGCCGAAGACAAATGCAATGTCTGCTGTAATCACAGGCTTAATATGCAGGATAAGGGAGGTGGCTGTGGGGTCCGGGCAAGCCCTCCCCGCTGGGCCCTCTCTGGGACACAATGGGACCTCGAATGCAGTGGTGGAGTCTTGCTGAGACAATACAACAGAATCAGGAATCAAAGGACTACCTTGGCCATGGATTCAGCCCTGATTTTCTGATGCAAACTTTGTATCTCCAAGTGGCCATTCAAATAAAATTGCATTTTTCCGCATTCAACCAAGTCAAACTGTAGTATCACAAAAGACAATGTGTAAACACATGAAACCTCCACTCACAAACATGCAGAAACTAAAGGAAAAAACAAAGCTGTAATTCATAAGGTTTTCATATGGTGACAAGAATCAACGTGGCACTTCTTTTAGTGGAAGCTAGAGGTTGCAGGAAGGGATTTTCGACAATGCCATAAAGAAGAGAGGGATTTATATAAACTTGAAATATCAAAAGTCCTTATTAGATGAAGAGAAATGGAAATATTTGGCTCTAGGGAACTTCAAGTACAGAGAACTGATAATGTCATAAAGAAACCATAAGTCCGAACAAATTACAGTTGAATAATACTGTAGATTTTATAGAGTCGCAAATGTTACAGGTCATTTGAACATTACATCAAGATGAATCAGCTTTTCCTGCTGGGCTAACATTTCTTATTTATTTCCTTGAACAGCAGGTTAAAAGCATCAATCATTAACAAAGGTTTTCTCCTTTTTTTTTTTTAAAGCATTTTTATCTACAAATCTGTTTTTAAAAAGACAGCATATTTGCTAAAGTAAACTATTGGTTTATAGTACAGAATATCTACACATTATTTAGAGTAAATGTGGTATGGTGTTTACCATGAAACCAATCAAGTGTACCAGAGAATTTGTTTTGTAAAAATGATGTGTAATTCTCCGTTAAAATACGATTTTGAGGTGAATCAAGATGCCCAAATGGTACTACATTCTACAAGCGTTGCAGACTTTTACAAATGAAGATTATATCACTTAATTATTACTTTGGGTTAGAATTAGGAAGGCTGGTGGGTTACTACAATGGCAGAACAAAGAGCCGAATATATTCGTATTCAAATTTGTGAATTTGTGAAATATTCATGAAAATACACAAAACCAGAAAAACTGGCTATGGTGATTTAAACTGAGGGGATGGCCATATGCTGAAAGGTAGAGGGGTCTGGCGGGGGCAGGAAGAGCCAGACCAACACACTTTTGAATACTCTAGAGCATATGCTCCACCTCAGGAAAAGAGGACATACGTTAACAATAGCTAACGTTTACAGAGCCCTTAATATGTTCCAGCCACTCTTCCAATGTTTTCCATGATAGCACCGAATTTTCACAAATCGTCTATAACTGAGGCCCAGAGAACTTAAGCAGGAGGCAGAACCTGTATCTGAATTTGGGCACCCCAACTCCTGAGCCTCCACCCTTGGCCATTCTGCCAGACTCAAAGAAGCTTGGAAAGCTTCTGACTCTCTCTTCCGAGTCCCTTGCTGAAGGATAACTGATCCCTGATTCCCACCGCTCCCCACTTCTCCTCCGTCCCCTCACCTTCAGAACCCAGCAGAGACTGGTGCTACAGGAAAACTGCCACCCAGCATTACCACCTGAGCCAGATGGTTTCTCAGGAAACGCACTGGTAAGTAGAAGCAGAGAGGAAGAGCCCCCAGAGAGGAGTACATGCTGGTGTGCGGTCTTTCTCACATCTTATTTGTACCAAGAAGTACTGTAGGTCCCTCTAATTCTCTAGCAGAGGCAGAAGCTCTGACAGTGAGCCATCTCTTCCCAGGCCGGCAAATTAATGCGTGCTGGACCATGGACACGGGCTGGGGGATGCAGGTTCTAAGTGTGAAAGGATGAAAGTGCCGGACCCAAGTGGGCAGTGAGAACAGCTAAGGAGTCCTGACAAGCCTCTCTGTTAGCAAATGCTGAGTCTGGGCAGACCTCTCTTTGTATTAGAAGGAGAAAATAAATAGAAAAAAATGGGACCTCTGAAAAGATTCTGCAGCATGAGAAAAAACGAGCACTGTCTTGAGGCTTCATGGAAAACCTTATCTCTATCTCTAGGGAACAAAATGAAATTGTTCAAAAATGATACTTGGTATCTACAAAAGATGACACAGTCTCTATGAGAGGACAGAGAACAATAAAAATAGACTGAGCTGAATCCCAGGCAGAGATTTAAAAAGAAGCCCATGGAATCAAAAGAATCGCAGGAAAGACAAAATGCAATACCAGAATGGAAGTGGAGAGCAGAACACTGACGATATACAGGGCAAACGTGTGGCCAAAGATAGAAGAGAAAAATGATGAGACTGAGGATGAGCATAAAGACAAGTTCTATGATGAGAGTAATACATGTTTTCAAGGCTGAACTCAGAAGAACAGGAACAGAAACAAACAATGAAAAGGATAAATGGAAAAGAAGTTTGCTACTCGAAAAAGGCTGAAGTCTGCAGACTGAAACAGTTCAGACCATTTTGGAAAAAAAGTAATGAGAAATACTTGTAACTCAGCATTTCTTTACAACATATTTTAATTTCAGATAGAGTCAGGAGGGTAGCCAAGGTTTGGGAGGAGCCACGGACTGATAAAGTGAATCTGCCTGTGACTGAATTTTTAACACCTCCATAATAAACCCTATGTAAAACAAGAAAGTCTCTTCTATATTGGACTTAATGGTGAAGGCGGGTTTTATTTTTTCCAGTAAGGGGCACTGGCTTCAGACAATAGCTGGGCTATTTGCTTCGGTCATATCCTACAAGTTACAGGAGAAATATTTTTATATACAAAAGTCGAGCTGTTAGATATACCGTCAAGTAGGACCAAGAGATACCAATCGCTACGGAAGAAAAGTAGATGCTTAAACCAGAAGGTAAATGACAAATGATCAGAGATGCGATGTGAGAAGCTGCTTATAAATGGTCTGAATAAAGGAAACATCAGTACAAGATGGCTGGCTACAGAGCCTTGACAGTCACCAAGTATCCCTGAAGTAGGCACACGGAAGATGCTGGGAAGAAGGTATGGAACCTCTAAGAATCACGTACCTAAGGTACGCTCCAGAGGGACTCGGGAACCATAATTAGGTCACAACACAAACCTTCGAATTCTGATCCAGTAATTTTGGTTGCCTTGCTTCTCTATCATCAGGATTTTTGAGGGGTAGCATATTTGTAATTAGTCTCATGCTTTCAAGAGGCCAGTGAATATTCAGGTAGTCCTCTTTTACTTTCATTCTCCCTTCAGAGCCAAGCGGTGGAATCTTTACAAGAATGTTCATATCTTCAGAGAAATCTTTTTAAATCACATCTATGTAATTGTTCCTGTTTCCTAAGAAATACACTAACGTAACCTCACATTGATCTCTGTGAAATTCAAGAAATATCGGTACACTCTAGAACCCATAACACTAGGCAGAATTGCTAATATTGCATTAAAAGGGAAACATAAATATGGTGTACAATGTCTTACATATAAAATAAAAAGCATTCATCACAAATCTCAACTCTAAAGTTCTCTCACTTTTCCCTTACTAGATCAGTTTCCTCTTTTACATCTTTATATAGCACTGTATCCTCTTCCCTGGTACTTAACACAGATTGTGATACATATCTGTATGACTATTTGATTAATGTCTACCTCCTTACCTTGACTGTGAGCTCCGTGGGAGACCAAGTAGAAACTGTGGATATATTTAGTTTGCTTATTTGACGCCGTACCAGATCGATCCCATGAAACAAGGAATATATATTTGTAGAAAGAATAGACTGAGTGTACATGTTTTCACTCACTGTTCAGCCAAGCTAGTTACTGTATCTTAAGAATTCCAAAGAACTTTATACAAATAACACATCCTGGCTTTACACATTAGCTATGCTTATCAACTTGACATACAAGCCATTCTTTAAGTACTTGAATAGCTTTTTTCATGATAGGTTAATATTCTATCACAGAAAATTAAATATAAAAGAAACAGAGATAATAAAACTTAAATTCATAAATGCTAAGTAATTTGTCCAGAGGAGCCTAAATCTACTTAGCAGCAGAAGTGGGATTAGAACTTAAATTTTCTACCCCCACCCCAACCTTCCAAAGGTTCTGTCCATTGTTTCTCAAGACACTGGCTCTTAACCAGAGCTTCTAGGTTGCCAAGACTTTGAAAGTAATTGATAGTTTGTAAATAAATATTTTGCAACACCTCAATGTTTAAAGGAAATCCATAATAAAGAAATTGTTTGCAATATAAATAATCAGTGCAAATTTTCAGACTTCTTATGTGGTTTATTTTTCAAACCAAGGAGCTAATTATAGTTTCTCAAACCCATAACACCTCACCATTCATTGTCATATGAGTTCCAAGCCAGTACTATATGCCAGGCACTATTTTAAGGCTCTTTACCAAGGGGCATTAGCCTAAGGCCTCCTTAGTTCTATGGTTAAGAGATAGTTGCATTCCTCGTATCATTCAATTGCAATTGGGAAAAGGTCATTTCTGGAAAGTACAGTCCTGAAAGATTAAAATATCTAGCCCTATGGTTATCTGATTCAAGCTCTTTGGTCTCAATGTTTCCCATTCTCAGACCTATTCAAAGTAAGTTTTTGTTTGGTTGTTTTTTCTTTTCCTTCCTTTTAAGCTGTAACTTGGGAGGGGGGTAGGCAGATAACTAATGTCATATTTTTGATGAGTCTGCTTACCAAGCATAGAAAATCCATTTGCTGGCTAAAAGATTCCAGCAACAGAAATTTCTATCTGATGATGGAATCATATTTCTAAATAACCTCAGAGTGAGTCGATTTGCCAAATTATTTCCCGCATATTTATATGCTGGAATGTTATTCCAAAGGCTCCAAAGAGTCTCTGTTCTATGTATAAAATAATAAAACAAAAATGAGGCACAGAATAATAATATGTGTAATAGATAATGCAATGCTCCTTTTAAAAAGCAGACAACTATCTCCCTAGATGTTTTATAATAACCCAAACCACCATTATTTGTAGCAAAGGCGGCTGTAATTAGAGAGCGCAGAGCGAAAACTAGGGAAAAGGGGAAGAAGAGAAGAGAAACAGGAGGGAAATAGGTGACATGAAGTGGGGGAAAAGGCATGAGTGATCCAGATGAGAAAGCAATGGAAGGACAGGAGGTGAACCCACATGAAATATCCCTTTCTCATCAACAGATATTGACTTGGATGATCTAAGCCTTCTTTAAAAGGAAATGATGTTTTTGAAATGATATAAAAGCAAAAGCATTCACACACACATACACACATGTAATTACATATGTGCATGCAAATGTCCACATAATTTTAGCCATACAACCTATTCCTAAGATCTACAGCTATTCTGGACAATCTGAAAGCACAGGCAATAAGCCTTTAAAAATTATCTCACTTCTTGGGCGCCTGGGTGGCTCAGTTGGTTAAGCGACTGCCTTCGGCTCAGGTCATGATCCTGGAGTCCCGGGATCGAGTTCCGCATCGGGCTCCCTGCTCAGCAGGGAGTCTGCTTCTCCCTCTGACCCTCCTCCCTCTCATGCTCTCTGTCTCTCATTCTCTCTCTCTCAAATAAATAAATAAAATCTTTAAAAAAAATAAAAATAAAAATTATCTCACTTCTCATTTTTGTCACCACTTGGTTGGGTTTTTGTGTTTATTAGCTCATCAGGAGGGAGATGGTGCAATGGAGAAGACAATTATCTCTTTAAAAAAGTAAGTTCTCACGTACAAGAGATTTAGGAAGTAGGAAGGAGAAATGGTTGGGACTTAGGAGTGGGGTGCACCAGTTGTACGTAAAACAGGACAATGTAAATGCAGCAGGCTAATGCATACATTGCAAACTGAGATTTTTCTTAAAGCTACCTAGAAAATTGCCGTGGTCTGTTTCTCTACAGAGACAGTTCTGGGTCCTTTTTATGATATCTAGAACCAGTGACTCTTTTTCTAAAGCAGTATAACAGCCAGGGATATCTGTTGTTTTCTATAGAAATAAAATCATACCTATACAGATGTGACCATCTGGCCAACTCAATATAAACGGTTTGTTCATTAATGTTTCAGTAATAAGAACTCGCTTCTTGGGCGCCTGGGTGGCTCAGATGGTTAAGCGTCTGCCTTCGGCTCAGGTCATGATCCCAGGGTCCTGGGATCGAGTCCCGCATCGGGCTCCCTGCTCCTTGGGAGCCTGCTTCTCCCTCTGCCTCTCTCCATCTCTGTCTCTTAGGAATAAATAAATAAAATCTTTAAAAAAAAAAAAAAAGAACTCGCTTCTGAACAGCAAACCCCCACATGGACAGTGTAGTTACCACTAGTATTCAAATGAGAACCTGAGGCACAGAGGACTTTCTTCCTGAATTATCCAAGAAAGGTTCAGTTAGATTATTCTACGGTTGGGTTCCATGGAGGGGGCAAAGTGTATTCTTTTGTGGGAGTGAGTCTCTCTTGGCTGTGCTTCAATACAATGCCAATATCACTCTGAAAAACAAACTGAGGGTTCTAGAGGGGAGGGGGGTGAAGGGATGGGTTAGCCTGGTGATGGGTATTAAAGAGGGCACGTATTGAATGGAGCACTGGGTGTTATACGCAAACAATGAATCATGGAACAGTACATCAAAAACTAATGATGTAATGTATGGTGATTAACAGAAAATAACAAAAAAAATTTTAAAAATACAATGCCAATATCTGCCCAATGAGTGCAATGACTTTTTTTAAAAGCTACCTTTGAAAATACCACTCTATTTTAGAGGAAAAATGAATAACAGATTTCTAGGGGATGTTTTCTAGTTTAAGTACATCCTGGGCTCTCATATAAATTTGGTTTAGAAATTCTAAGTACATTCTAGATAAATTTGAGGTGTTCATATAACAGAAAGGACTGTATTACTGGATTCTGGATTCCAAAACTTAAAAAGATAATAATCACCCAAGGAATTATTGGCAACCCTCTACTAACAAGAATATTTGATGAACAAAACCACCATTCTTCTCATCCATAAAGATAATATCATGAATGTTGTTGTATATATTTTATTTCATTTAGGTTTTAGAACACTCTATAAGGTTTGCTGTAAAAATATTAGTAGGTTCTAGTGAGTGAATTAAACTTTCTTTGCAAACATGACCATATTAGAAATAAGACAAATTGAAAATGTTACCTTAAAGGTATTAGATACCAACAGTCAATCATATGATGAATTACCATAAAAATCACTTTTCCTTCTGTATAATCATGGCTTTCTGATAATGATTACCTGCATGCAAGTTGTACACTGTCAGTAATGATTTGGTTTGAGCTTTGCTTCCCAAGGGCATTCCCATCTACATGCAGTGACTTGTTAGATCACATTGTGCTAATTGGTGGTTCACATGACAAGATATGCATAGCTGATCATGCTTATTAAAATGCAGGCCATTCTCAATTGTCCGTAACAAATGACATCCCTGGCACTTTTAACACACTCAACCGACAGATGAACTCAGAAGGTTCAATCTTTAGCGTCCTTCCAAAGATCTGTGAGTAAGTAGCTAATCTAAGGCTTAATACAGTACCAAACACCAATGTGGAAATTCTAATTTTAATGGAAAAAAATGTAGCTATTTCCTGTTTGGCATTATGTAGATAAAAACTCATGAATTTGACTTTTGAAATACTTTCCATGCAGGTGTTTGGCATTGTGCAAACATGATTAAGTTTTGTCTTGTTTGGTTTGTCTGCAAGGTAAAGACAGATGGGAAAAGCCAAGGGCCAAGAATTCCCCCTGGGAAATCAGCCTAAGTGTCACAACGCTGTGCATCTCCCCCTAAAACTAATCCTAGCAGATGGGACAGACAGATTTTCTAAACTAAATTCTTTCATTGATATTTTAAAAACTGGATTAAAAACCATTTTAAGCTACACAGGGAATAGGACAAATTCCCCTCTACATGTCAGTGACGAGACAATTTAGTAAAAATTCAAGGAAAAATGGAATATAAAAAACGGGAAGGGAAACACGGAATATAAAAAACTGGAAGGGACTCAGAGATCGCTTAGTCCATCCTCTCCCAAACTGTGTTCTATAGAAATCTAGATCCCTGGGAAAGAGTGATGGTCAAGGTGACTAGTCAAATATGTTAAGGAAACGTATGGTTATACAAAATTAAACAAGCTTATTTACATGCAGTTACATACTTTATGGCTGCTCAAAAATAAGATCTCGTGTGCCACGGTTCCCAGACTTACTTCACCGTGGACTTCTCCACTGACCATCTATTGTTTTATAGAATGATCAGCTGGCAGAACAAAATTCCAGATACCCTCATCTAGTCTAATCCCTCTATGTTGCGAAAGAGGAAAGGCCTCCCAGCAACTTTTCAGGGGGCTACATGGGCAACAACAGTCTCAGGTGCCCCAGAGCCGCAGCATGAGGTCAGGCTCCGAGAATTCTCCGGACAGGGGAGAGACCTGGGAAGCAGCTCACAACAGACATTCCCTCACTGCTTCTCTGGATATAGGAACAACTGAACCAGGTGCTTTCCATCTCCAAAGTGCTCATTTTAGCCTCGGGGCACTGAACCACTTACTGCAGATTTATTTTCATAAAATCTTTCCCTTTCACGATCTCTCCCAAGTGTCTTCAGAGTCTACCAATGGACAATTTTTCAGCACCCAAAGATGAAATCAAGTCTGTACACTGAGTTCAGCAGCTTTGTTCTCACATGCTTTCAGAGGGGGTGAATCCTTAAAAGGGCAATGCAGTCTTTTCATAATTAAATTAAAGGGCTTAACTGAACATGTAGCTCCATACTAGGTAATCATTAATTCAGTGTGGATCCAAAATTCCTTGGTCACAAAGAGAAACCAGCGCCTCAGATCTGTTGTATTTATGCCTCAATTTGTACAGGTTAGTACAATTCTGGTGCATATTTTTATGCATGTGTACTTTCTAAAATAGCCTGAACAAACAGAATTTACAGAAGGATCCTCCCGCAAAATTCCCATTTGACACACACTATACACTCACTTCTGTTAGTTATCTTGTTTCCACATCCGATTGTAAATAACTCTCAGGCCAGGATTACTTACACATCTTCTTACGGCCTGCAGAGCCAGGAAATAAAACAGTGTCTTGCTGCAGGAACTAGTTACGTAAACGTGTAATGATAGACTGGCTCATAATAGGGCACCTTCTAAAAAGATGTATCATATACTGGGAAAAGATCATCTTCTTTCCAATGGATCAGTATATGATAAGGAATCCCTCCCCACCTCCTTCCCTTCCCACACCCTTCTCGTGCTTGGTCACAAACATTAAAAAGGGAGGAGTTCCAGCAAGCAGTTTTCAAGTTTCCCTGGTCTTTTATAGACGTCAAACCCCAGGAGAGTTTAGAAGGCAAAACACAATGCTCAAAATGGCTGAGGAGCTCTGCACCAAGAGCATGTTGTTGGCCTGGATTACAGAATTCATTCCATCTTCAGCTTTATTGCTCTCAAGTTAACTTCCCCAAATGTGACATTTCCATTGACTGCCATTTCAGGAACCAAAAAGCAACATCTGTATGGAGCAGTGTGCTTGGGGCAGAGTACACTAGAAGAGTGGGGTCCCTCTGGGGAGCAGCAGTTCCTTCCCCAGACTATCCCTGTGAGATGCAAACAAAGAATCCATGAATTGGGTCCAAAATGCTCAATTGTGGCTCATCTACTGACAGCCTCCAATGCCAACCTGATTAAGAAAGGCGTGGTAAAGGGCAGGTTCGGAGAACTTGCCAAACAGAGGCAGTCTTTGGGTAGTTCATAGTTTATCTGAGCCCTCAAGGAAATTAACCCCACAGAGCAATTCTTAGAGGCAACCTCAGTGGGAGTCTTTAAAATGAGGTGTGGTACAACTGCAGAGAGGAGACACATCCAATAAAACGCGGCCTGCCCTAGGCTTGTAGTGTTTATTTTTAATTAGGTAATTTTATGTTTAAATCATGTGTAGCCTCTTGGTGCATTTTCCGTCAGCCGACCTCTCGGCAGCGCTCACTGTAGGCAGGTCTTTAACATAGGTTGGAATACTTTATAAAAAGAACATTATTTTTGTCTTGTGTTTATGTTAATTTCTGCAGTGCCTATGGGCCATTTATAATTGTGCTTCCCCAGGGGCGCTTCTCACTTTCTCACATTTCTCTAGGACCAAGGAAATCTGACTTCACATGCAATAGAAATTACCCTGAGACCAGAGAGAGAAAACAAAAGGCGTAAGCCCGGGAGGATGATGTTTGAGCATACTTGATGGTTGCCTAGGTGGCGTTTAATTAGCCCTGGGTTGTGGCTGGGGGTGGCAGTGCTGGTACCTGGGTAACCTTTGTCATTATGACTAATTCTGCCGCTGAACAATCAAAATGCAATGCTTCTTATGATCTCCATTCTTACCCCTTGTCTTCTATAAGGATTTGAGTAAATCTGCTTCTTTCTCCCTCCCTCCCTCCCTCCCTCCCTCTCTCTCTGTCTCACCCACACACTTTGTAAATTAAGAAAATACTCTTTGTTAGTGTTTTTTAAAGCTGTGAATGATATATTTTCCCAAGTAAACCGTCAACAGCGGGATACCTCATTCTTCCATACATCCGTGAACAATTCCTTGCCTAATAATAAGCACTAAAAAATACTACTTGCCATTTATTTAAAACAATCTATTAGTTTATACTTTATTACTCATCTTTCACCCTTATTTCCAGCATGCAAGGCAAGAAAAAGCAAAGGGACTTGCTGGAGTTGCTTGATGGTTTGCTGATGTTGCTGCTTTAAAAAAAAAAAAATAGAAAAACAAACAAAACAACAACAATAAATCTCTACCAGCAAAAAACCATGGGCTGTCTTTGCTCTCTGGAAATGAAGACAAAAGCGCTAACATTCAGCATGAGAGGCTGTCCCTGGTTGGCAATGTTAACAGCTGTTCTGAAATCCACTTAGTTGGATTTAATGGCGGGGTTATTGACATTCCCCCAAATGGCTACTGGGCCCGGGGAGCCACTTTTCTGCCACCTTCCTGCCTGAGCATATCTGTGCTGAGTGGTTTCACAGTGCCCATTAGGAATGGCTTCAGAACCATTACAGCCAGCAGAGTAAAACATTCTTTTTACTCAAGGAAAAAAAAGTGAGATGAATAGGTATTTCCAGGGTGGTCTGAATGAGCCATCATTAACAACCCTGAGGAATGAAGGCACATGAACATGGCAATGAAACACCATGTTATTCCTCTCCGCTGGCCACACCTACACCAGAAAAAAAAAAAAAAATCACACTAGTGTGTGAGCAAAATATAAACCTTGCAGGAGTTACGCCTTGTGTTGCATGCACTACAAAATTCTGGTTCTTCACCACAGAAAGCTTGGCCCTTTCACTGTTTCAATTAAATGCAGGTGGGGGTGACCAGGCCATTCCAAGCTCCATGTTCAGGCTGCAACGTGTGAATGGGAGCAGTGGAGCGGGAGGGGCTGCCAATTCTCCACCAGCCAACCACAACCGGGTGGGAAGGCCGAGGGCAGGGGGCAAGTGGGAGAAAGGCCAGTGGTTTGCATAAAAATGGGAGTTCCCTTCCCAGGCACACACATTGACCTCAATGGATGTTAAACAGAGGTCTGGTTGCTTCCACAGAGTAAGGCTCTGTGTTTGTGGTTTTCTTCTCCTACCAGGGTTCCTCCCATAACCTTGGATGATGGTGCAAGGAGAAAAGATGAGCCCTGTGGGCATGTGGGCGAGCGTCTGTACATATGCATGTGCAACGTGGGAGAGGAGACAGAGACAGAGACAGAGAGAAAAGGAAGATGAAGTATTTGCCTTCCGTCTGAAATCACAGGTTCCCTGAGGGTTAAGTCAACCTCCTGCACACAACTAAACGTGTATTTGTGTGCTTTGTTGTTTAAGGATTGGGAATGGGGCTGAAAACACATTCATTACGCACTGTCATAGAGCAGTCGACGCATTCTAGGCACATACAATTAAGCTATAATTCTGTACTACAGACTAAACATACAAGTCTAGACTGACAGAGAAGGCAACTAAAAATATTCTTAGACCTCTTCTAAGAGCACTTCAGCATTTCTTATCATTCTACTGGCAAATATTGTAAAACCTTGCCTCATTAATGTCAAAGGGAGCAGAGGATTCACATGACTTAAATTCAAAAGGCTTGATTTTAATTCTCCGTCAAAAACCAATCTAGAGGCCAGATATTTTTAGCAGTCGTGCCACACAAATCCAAGGATCCTCAGCCATGGTTTGTGTATCTTCCAGAGAAAAGGCATGGGTTCTTAAGCAGAATCACCCATAGACACATTAGAAAACCAATCACATTGCACGAAGATCTTCATGAGTGTGGTAATTCCTAAATTACAAAATTATTGACAAAATGTAAATATGCCAAGTCTTACTACTGATTCCATTGACTAAGAAAATAAACCACCAGAAATCTCGGCTTCTTAAAATTGGCAAGCTCTATGGCCACTTGTTGATTGGAGAGAGAACCAAGTACTTGAATGGAGGGGCAGAAGTTACCCAGGGGTGGATTACCCCAGCGAGAAAGCACGCTAGCACTCTCACTGACATCAGCATCTTGGCATGGGCACCAACAGGACCATTTTACAAACGGTCTCCAACGCTGCCTGCTGCCCGAAGGTTCTGTTATGCCAGCACCTTAGCACATTGCCTCCTTTTTGCTCTCATGCTCAAAGGACCTTCCTAAACTCAGTCACACAGTGTTGCTGCCCCCTACCCATAACCGGCAGCTATGTGTCTTCTGATAATACTGGGGCAATTGTTTCTCTGAAAAACATCTTTGATACAAATTTTAATATTATTACAAAAAGGAAGCCAGCCAATATCTAAAGCCAGTATTTCCCCCAGATAATAATAATCAGCAAATACCCAACTCAAATACATTTCCAACAGAAGAGACACTTTGAACACTAACTTACATTTACTGTTTTACCACGTGACAAAACACTATTTGAAGATCTTTACATGCATTCACTCATTTGACCCTCACAAAAGTTCTATGAGGTAGAAGTGACTGTCTCTATTTTACAGACACTAAAACTGAGGCATAGAATGATTAAGTAACTTGCCCAACATCCTATAGCCAATAAATGTCAGCAAGGATCAAAACTCAGGTAGGTTAGCTCCAGAATACCCACTCTTAATCATTATGCTATGTTGGTGGGGAGGATCTGGGTTATCAAATTTTGAAAATTACTTTAATAGGCAGATAGAAGTGGCAAATGATGGGAAAAAGAAAACTGAAATTAATTTTCACTCTGCCACCCCTTGCTCTGAGATTGATTTGCACTTGTTTGCTGTTTTGAAATGATGCCTAACACAGATAATCATGGGGTGCTTCTTGGAACCCCTAGGAGATATCCTCCTCTATTGTTATAATAATAGATTTAAAGTTACATTAGGGAGAAAAAGCAAGTAAGAATAGAGAATGAAATAAGTGCTATACAGCACGGTAAGCCTAGCTCTACTCTTGTGATGAGACTTACAAAAATGATTCTCAGCCAACATGATTAAGGTACAAAACACATGCTATAATATATAAAGACTTTTGATAGTACTGGAATTGATAAATATAAGGAAACGAGATGATGGCTTTATTTTGAAAAGACTCAATTATTGGACTTTCCTTGAGTAAAAGACTGGAGAGGATTCATGATGGAGTACCCAACCTCTTCTCTCAAGATAACTAGTCTTGGGTGCCTGGGTGGCTCAGATGGTTAAGTGTCTGCCTTCGGCTCAGGTCATGATCCCAGGGTCCTGGGATCGAGTCCCGCATCGGGCTCTCTGCTCCTTGGGAGCCTGCTTCTCCCTCTGCCTCTCTCTCTCTCTCTGTGTCTCTCATGAATAAATAAATAAAATCTTTAAAAAAAAAAAAAAGATAACTAGTCTTGCCGGACCCCAACTTAGATGTGGCCAAGAATGGTTTTACAACAGGGCAAAACAGCAGACCAGCCCTGGGCACAAAGCAGATGTTTGCTGAGTGATCTTTAGGCAAGTCAATGCTGCAACAGGTTCCAGAGAGTAAAAGATGGCCTGGACGACTGATCGTTCCAAAACTTATAGCATGCCAGAGTTGGGGAGGCTTAGTGATCCCAGGACTCAGTTCTGAGGAACTCAGGGAACCACCACCTCACCATTCATCCAATCCGACCCCCACCTTGTACAGAGAAAGCACTCCTGTTCCAGCTTCCTGCTCAAAGGATATTTTTGTTCAAGATGACTAAATCTTCCAGAGTGGGCTTGAATGAGACCTGCAATCCTGAAGAAATAGCCAACTGAATCTCACAATCATATTTAAAAATTAATACAAGAGGTAAACTAGTATCAGACATACAGGAGCTGGAGCCACCCGCATGACCTGTCAGCTGCTTTGGAGGCTGCCACCAGTGTTTGATAAGTGATCTCCAGTGCTTAAAAACAACAACAAAGGAGTAATAACATGAACGAAAAACAGATGAGAGAGCAACCCTAGGGGCACCTAGGTGGCTCAGTCGTTAAGCGTCTGCCTTCGGCTCAGGGCATGATCCCAGGGGCCTGGGATGGAGCCCCGCATTGGGCTCCCTGCTCAGCGGGGAGCCTGCTTCTCCCTCTCCCTCTGCCTGCCGCTCCCCCTTCTTGTTCTCTCTCTCTGTGTCAAATAAATGTGTAAAATCTTAAAAAAAACAGCAACCCTAGCTCCTAATCTCTTTGCGTCAGGGAAGACAATGAATATTTGACTGTAAATCTGCTAGCCTAAAAAACCCAACGATACACAAACTGTTCGGACTGGATGCAGGAGTTTATGCTAGTCCACATGTGACGCTGGATGCCCCCTCTCTCCCAAGAAACACAGTGACCATGTGGGTTTTGCTCATCACTGTGTGTTCACCCACCCTCACCCCTTAGTGCCTGGCACAGTATAGGAGCTATTTAATTATTTCCTAACTGACTGGCTGAGTGGCTTTATGTGTTTAAGGAATCCATCTCTCACCTTGCTCCTTGCCTCTAGGTTAACTTAGAATCTTGAAACTCTCAATGTAGAGGTTCAACTGGCTCCACTTTGGGGGCCTAAGGTACAGACACTAGTTCCTACAGAATTTCAGGGGCTGGGGGAGAGACCATTAGACTTGGACCCACTTAAAAACAGACTTCAAATTTCCCCTAAAACCTAGGCCTGTTTGTTCAGGAAAAGCTAAAGGTTTCTTTGGGTCTAATCCCGTGAACAGCCCGCAATGTCCACTTACCCCTGTTCTGCATCCATGTCCTCTAACATGACATCTCTTCTCTCCAAAACACACTTACTCACCTGAAACTGAATCTGACCTGTGCTTCCCTCATCTACTGTAGTCTTGGTTAAAAACCTTCATGCCACTCTGAGCGCTCCCCACACAGGGGCTATACTCCCATGGCTCGGTTCTAGATGTTCAGTCCTCAGCGGGGAGGCCCGGCCCTGCACAGTGAGCGCTTAGGCTTAAAAGAGAAGGTCCTAACACCCACCCTGCCCGGAGTCAGCAAGAATGGGAGGGCTGCTGCATGTCCAGAGGCCCATCTCTAGACACAGTGGGTAGCACAGCGCTGATACACAGCTAGGTAGGTAACAGGAAAGAGCAGCAAAAGGAGGGAAAACAAGGCACCCTGGGCTAAAGTAGTGGTTGGGAGGACCTGACCTTCCGAGTCCACAAGAGTAATTTTAGGTCTTTGGTCCAGAAATGGTAAATTCTTCAGCAGTTCTTGCAAGCCTTTCATTTTGCAATACACAGCTGTCATTCAGCCAAGTCAATCCAAGGATGAATGAACACAATAGGAATCACATGATTTGTTTACCAAAAAAAGGTAGCTTTACAAACATTCTTAGTAAGAAAGCCAGAACAATCCACAGAGAAATGATAAAAACTTGCTTTTCCATTTTGAAACATACTTGTTGGAAAAGGGTACTTCTCTTATTTTTATTTTTGTGAGATTTTTTTTTTTAAGATCTTATTTATTTGACAGAGAGAGACACAGCGAGAGAGGGAACACAAGCAGGGGGAGCGGGAGAGGGAGAAGCAGGCTTCCCCCTGAGCAGGGAGCCTGATGCGGGGCTCGATCCCAGGACCCTGGGATCATGACCTGAGCCGAAGGCAGACCACCCAGGTGCCCCTATTTTTGTGAGATGTTTTTAAAAGTTATGGAGACGTGCAAGACATAAAAACACAACACAATAACGCAAGAAACAACCATATACTGTACCTTTACTTCATCAAGTCCTGTGCTGTCTGATAGTCTCTGGATCATTCTTTTATTTTTTTCCCCCCTCGAAAGCAAAGTTACTTAAAAGCTGATTTTTCACGTGGCTTTGCTTTGTTTCACGTTAACTTTTAACGAACCAGTTTCTGCTACATTTTCTTAGCACATTTACTCAATTCCATGCTTAAAAGCAACAATTCATTCAGACAACTGAAATGTATGGGATTTCATTCTAATATCAAACTCAAAGAGAAGAACTAGGATAGTCCCACGGGCAGATTGCTGCAGCCAAGTGTGATTCATGAAGCCATGACATTCAATAAGTGGTTTCAAAGCTCAGTATGTATAAGGCTAATGGAATATGATGTAATCAATCAAAAACAGGCAGAACCCCATCCTGATTTTATACCAATGCCAATAAAATTAGCAATCATACAACAGAATCATGTAGACAGAAAAGAGTTTTCTCTATTTTACATAAAAATTTAAGTGAGATCCAAGAAATAAAATGCAATACAGTTGTCTATGATAGATCAGTGGCAGAGTTTTTGAGAAACACAGGTTGGGAGTCTTTATGGGCCAGCACCTCTGCTCATAATCCTCAAAGGTGACCAAGAGGGAGAACTGTGGATCACTGCTCACAAGAGGAAGATAAGGTGGGCCAGTCACAGTACATCCCCAGGCCTAGAGGCAGAGGTCAGAGTATATCCCTACTGAGGCAGCTGGCTACTGGTAGCATTTCCACATGTAACCTAATTTTTGTATCCTTACCTTTACTCTGCAGTATTCTTTTTCATCTCTGAAAAAAAGGCTATTTTAATAGCAGTTTGGAATTTCAGACTCTTTTACCCACACCAAGAAAAGTGGGTGACAATGCAATGATGAAATGATGAGCTATATTTCATTTTGAAATGGAGATGTTTCCTCTTTCTAGGGAGGGAATGAGGTTGTGGCATTCTGGGGGTGGAGGGCATCTAATTTATATTCATAGCTTTATTTGAATAAAATTAATATTTAAATAGTCTGCAATCCCTTGAAGTCAGACAGTACAGTGAAATAGAAAAAAAATAAAATAAAATAAAAAAATATATATATACTCCAGAACTTTAAAACTTTTCACTAAGAATCCACAAAATAGATAACCCACACAGTGATAACTTAGAACTGACTTTCTTAAAAGGTTGCTTCTGGCTAACCTAGTTAATAATAACAAATACAAAGAAACCTTTAGCAGTAAGAGGAAAGTCTTTTTGATGCCCTGGGCAAAGCTTTCCGGCCATTGGCCTGTTCCCCGGTCCATTCAAAGTCTAGGCTGACTAACACTGAACCACAGCCTCACCTGGGACTTCAGGAGAGAATCTTGCAGAGTGTCGAGACACAAAAAGTTTCAGTTCTTGGTCCAGGTTGCATTCAATCAGGTTGGTGTCCCATGATCGGATTCCTAAGGAGGGAAAGGAAGAGAATTGAGAGAGTTCCAGTTAGTCATTTCAGAGTGGTTTGGAAAACATCATTGTGACATTTCTCAGGCTTTATGGGAAGATGTGGAAACTTCTTTTCTGAAGAGCTTGGTGGCTAGCAGTGGATGCCCACAAAATGGGAAGGCTGGGGAGGTCTCCCTACCAGGCCACAAAAGAGGGATAATTAGCAGTGTGGACTGAACTTCTGCCCCTCATAAAATGTAAATGCAGCTTTTCTGGGAGAGTAAAGAAAACAGTTATTAGGAAAATGACAGGCTTTACTCTAGGGAGGGAGTAGAAAGGACAGGAAGATGGTTAAGTTCTATAGCAGTGAGGAGGCCACCAGATCATCTCTAGGCTTCACAGGGTCCACTTGTAGGTGGCAAGGAAATGGAGAGTGAGGGTGGGGGGGCTGGCATTCAAATCCAGGCTTTTGTTTTCAAAATGGTAGTGTTTGCAGTGTGCATATGCATTTTGTGCGCACATATGGTTTTTCTTTACCCATCCCGTTTTTGACCTGGGTTTCTCAACTCCCAGATATCAATCCAAAATGTGTGCGACCTGTGATAAGAAGACTGGATCTCAATCTTAAAGACTTGCCCTCTCTGTCCTCCCCTGCATTTATTTTACCTGACTAGCTTGGCAGGTAGTTCTTTCATTCACAATTGTTGGTTGTACTCAATTTTCTTATCCAGAGGCAAAAAATGTGGCAACATTTTATACTTTAAAAAAAATTCTACAGAGCCAGGGGCCATGAACTGTCTCTTCCCACACACATTCAGGCTTCCTTCCATTCACTAGGCTGGGGTCTAAGGAACTCAGATACCCTACCTCCCTCATCTCCTCCTCCCCCTGTCCTTCTAAAGGAGATGGCCAGAGGGACCCCAGAGGACATGGAAGAAGGGAGAACTGGGGAGCAAGCCAGGGAAAACTGGGAAACCACAAAACTCTGGAACGTGTTTTTTTAATGCATTTTTTATGTATTATGTAGTATTTTTTAATATATTTTTTATGTATTTTTATACTTTCCCAAATAGGTAGCTCATGATAGAGCCATTAGGCAGTATCCACGATTGTACCCTTGCATGGAGCATCCTCAATTGCAACAACAGCCATTTATTGCATACCTACTAAGAGCAGGGGCTTGAACCTCCAGGTAAAATACAGCAGACAAACTATCTCTAAATAAACACCGGGTCATTTAATCATTTTTCCTGGTCATTAGTCATTCAAACAGACTTGGGAGTATAAATGGCAGTGCATTATTTAAACACACCCATAAATCCTTAATGCCTGTCTGTATTTACCCCCATTTATATCTTGTTCAGTCTTCTTATCTTGCAAAGAAACAAGATATGCGTGTGTGTATGCTTTTACATGTGTGTGTATATATATGTATATGTGTGTCTTGTATATGTATAAAATGTATTACACAAAGATTCTGGAAACTCAGTTGACTGCACATCTAGACTATCTTCAGACTATACACCAAACACCTTTCGACTGTGAGGAATATTTTCAAATAGATGCATGTCCACCAAATAGAGGCAAGAATTGATCATGCAATCCATGGGAAGAATTCAGGTCTGGAAGAGTTAACATTTCTAAAGAGACACTAAATTATAAAAGAGAATTTTATGGGTCTCCCTGGAAACATCAACAGCCTCAGCTTGCATTTGTGCTAATGGAGTATTTAAATTTTAACAAGAAAGGCATGTTGAGATTTTGCAGATCTTTTTAGTGCAGAAATGATAAATGGGTTCTTTTTGTTTCAAAGGAAGCTTGACAGGTTGAGAGGTCTGAATTCATTAGAATATTTTACTTCAACATATACACTATATACTGGGCTAGTGTGAAAAACCATCAAGCTCCTGTCTGAGCTGCTTAATTGGTAATTGTTAACTGGATTCTCTGTGCGCTAGGTCTGAGCTCCACTTTATCTCCTGGCTTGTCAAGTTGGGTCACTAAGTTAATAATGAGATATATGTATTTAAATTAAATTCATACGCTTTTTCTGCCTTTGTTCTACGTTATGTCCAAATTGTTCCATCATTTGAACGACTTCATCTAGGGTTATATGTAGACTTGCTCTTATATTATTGTTTGCCATTTTCCCCTCAACTTCAATTAACTTGTCATGACACATTCAATTAAATGTTTGCTTTATATTTCATAAACTCCTGGCTGTATGATTTGTAATTTAGCAAGGGAAAAAGCACAAAACAGAAAAACCATCTAGAAATTAATTTTTAAATTACACTAGTAAAAGGCCGATAAAAATAATATTTCTCAGATTTTTTACTGCCAATGAAACTAAAAATTTAGGGTTCTCTTTTCAAAGGAGCAATTTCCAGCCAAATTATGTCTTAACAATGCATAATTCACTACTACCACTTATAAAATAAAGGTTACAAAGGATTTACTGGCTATTTTAGTTGGAAAGGAAAATTTTGGAATGAGGCCACTTTCTATACCAATTTTAGAAATAATATACTTTGTACCTTCTACTGGATGATACTAGTAAAGAGAAATACTATTTCTCAATGAAGTCTCCTATTTCATTTAGTAGGTTTATATATCTTCCCTCTGTGCCTAACAGGAAGCCAACAGTAGGCCCTCTAAAGCTTATAGGACAGAAAAATATCTTTGGCTCTTGCCACACTCTCTTTCCTGAGCCTCTGCTTCTCCAGCACTCTATGAAGACTGTGCCCCTTACTGGCTTACCTACGTCGGGGCAGAATAGAACAACTCCACCAACTGAAGGCCAACCTCCATTTATTAAATTTCTAGGCCCAGAGGACACCTGTCACCCCTGGAAATTGACTTATGGCTAGGCATCCTGAGAATTCTCCCACCTAATCTGGGGCTGGTGCCCAGTGGTAGAACCACCACTGTCCAAAGGCCAGTCCTCCAGCCAAGGGGACTGAGGGTAACAAAGATCTTTTTATCTCAGTTCTCTGAATCCAGGGGAAAGCAAGGCACAAAAGGGAGGCTAAAGTGCACCTAAAGTTTACAGATGGAAAAGGGAGAAATGAAAAGGTTGTGTGTGGGGGGAGGGGGTGTGTTCATTACAGGACAAGTCAGGGTGAACAATGAGGAGCCACTTTCCCTTACTTTATACAGGTTATATCTTGCCAAGCCTACCAATCATGCAAGACATTTTGCACGGTTATTTAATAAAACTGACAATTTTTAAAAAGCACCTCCCATTTAAAGACTAAAATCTATATTCCTAAAAAAGACAATAAATTGGGAAAACCAGCAAAATGATCATTCATTACATGTTGAAATGGCACATGGGTTCTACCTGACAGTTATTTGGGCCTTTGAAAGTTGACTTTTTTTTTTTTTTCCCATGAACTTTTAAAAAAATCCCTCTGATCCATAGGCTTTGGGATATTTTTTGCTAGTACCTAAATGGTTAACCTATAAACTGTAAGATTTGATCTGTGAAACTATGCTAAAAAAGTGATCAGGAGACAGATTAGAATCATAAACTAAAGAAACAGAATTAAAACAAAAAAAGAGCTAAATTCAAGGTTTACTTGTCAAAGAAGTTTTCCTATTGTTTCCCTTGACTAAACTTTCAACTGGTTTTTTTTCTTTTTCTTAAGCCAACAACTTGATGTTCATAACATACATGCAATGCAGGCAATACCTTACATAGAGTTCATCATTTCAAAGCATTGATGATAAGTAATTTAGGTCTTTTGATAGCTTCCCACATTGGAAACAAACAAAAGAAGTGATTTATAATTATTATTGGTCTAAAAGTTAGAACTTATTTAAAAAGTAAGACTTTAGAGAAGATTAAGAATGAATCATCAATTTAATGACCTTACATTTGGGGACTGGCTTGGATTTCAGCATGGATCACAGAACCCTTACCAGATAATACCAATTAAGCAGTACAAGCAGAAATCCATCTGCCTTTTGACTTTGAAAAGTATAAAGATGAACATAATATATATAACACTCTCTAACACTTCTTCTAACCTTCACCATGTGTTGGTGTTTTTCCTGTTAAAATAAAAACTAAACCCCAGATCTTTCCTGGGTTCTTAATTCTCTTGACCATCTTGAACTGAAGACAATCAATAAAGTAACATCAGAAGGTTACAATGTAATCAGCTAAACTTACATTTCAAAATCCAGGGCAGTAGATGTTACACACACCTATCTTTTTATAAACAAATCTTGTTGATTCCCAATGTTAACCAGAGAAAAGTTACACTCTTTACCAGCAACTGAAAATGTCAAACTGACACTTACTATTCTTTATATGTCTTAATTCCTATAAAGCAATAAAATAAAGCAATGAAAACTTTCATAAGGCTCTAGAATTCAGTCTGCAAGCCATGGATATATGTAGTCAACGTCCTCAAATAAACTGGAGGAGTGGGGGCTCTGCTAAAAATGGGGATGTCTATTAAGTCTAAGTTGGGGGCTAATTAGGAAGAGGGCAAAAGAGGTGCCAGGGAGTGGCATTTGGTGGTAACAACAGTGGTTTGGCATAAAGTGCTGCATAACTCACAAAATAAAGCTAGACCAGTCCAAGGGAAGACTATTGTTTCAAATTTGAGAAGATATGAGCAAACCTTACTTACATTGCACATTTTGAATAATACAGTTCAGAAAATGAAGAACCATCTCTCTTCCGTGGTTTCAAAAAGCTTTACGAAGCATCCACATCGGGATGTTTCAGGCCTGTTGATTTATTGCATTACCACCATCTTCCTACAGGTTTATTTTCTAGGCTTCCCAAAGAACCCTCAGTAATCAGATGGCAAAATTCCAAGTCACCAGGGTCTCCAAACCCACAGAACAGCAGTTAAGATGGGAGGGGAAACAGGAAGCAAGCCTAACAAATGATGCACTGCATTCCCAGCCTGCAGCACTCAGTGGGAGCCGAATCCCCCGGAGCATCTCCATCTCGCTCCACACAACGGGCCCACGACACGGCCCGCAGGCCCCAGCAACAATAGCAGTGGTTTCAGAGTGACCTCTGGAGGACGCCCAGCTGGGACCTGCAGGCTGAGGCCGCGGCGAGCGTGTCAGGCACAGGGAAACAGAGCCAGCCTGCCCTGTTGCTAAGTCATCTCAGACTCTGAAGAGCTAGGGGAGCAATTTCGCTTAGTACTGGAAGGCCCAGTAGCTTGAGCTGCATCTGAGACCCTGGGACCCAGGAGAGCAATCTCCAGAGGAAAAGCAGCATCTGTTACTGGGCGTGAGGAAATGGCTCTGCTCACTCACTTGACTGATTGTTAATGGCCTCAATGCAGCAATTTTGGAGTTTTGTGCAAAAACCTGACCAAATTAGAGAATTAAAAATCAGGAAGGCACCGTGATTGGAAAGGGAACATGAGGGGGCTTCCGGGATCCCAGCAATGCCTGTTTCTTGATCTAGGTAACACAGGTGTGTTCATTCTGTGAAAATTCACTGAGCTCCTCCTTTGTGATTTGTGCCTTTTCCTCTCTATATATTACTCCAATAAATTTCAAAAAATTAACGTCAGAAAGACAAATCTGAACTTTATTCCTGCACGCTAATAGTGTGAAAAGGTGTAAAGACAGGGCACTTCATAGCACTACCTGGATGCATCTGTTTTTTTCCTCAGACAGAAGCGGACTGAATAAACCCCCTGAGGAATGGGGTACTGTAAAGGATGATCAACACAGTAACAAAGCAGGAAGATAATTAGGGTAGGAAGGTGAGTGCTGAGCCACCTCCCTGCACAGGGCGCTGCCCACAAGTGGGTGGCTATACAAAGGCAAGCTCTGAAAACTGCCCTGTTTGATGTTCCTCTGATGTTTGTCTGCTCTGCACTAACATCGTGACAGAGCCAGAAAACCCATACTGGTGCAGCGCGGGCACTTCTGTCACTGAGGAGTGACGTGACCTTGAGCGGGTCCCCTACCCTTCCGGCTTCTCTGGGCCCCCATCTCTAAAATGGGCACCACATCGTGTGGTTCTGAAAATCTTATAAATAGCAAAGCACCTCCCAATGTATTATTATTCCCCGGCAACGGTGCTGACAATAATTGTTTTTAATCCGAAATCATTGATTCATATAGCAGCCACACCCAAAGTCAGTATGGATGAAATTTTCCAAGGAGAAAATGTGCAAACTAAGAAGGGACCACATTAAAGGCCTATAGTTTGAAAATGAAGGGTTTTTGAGATGCTCAAATAAGGCATTTCGCTATTGAAATCTTATTCTTGAATTTTTTTCGAATAAAATTACACGACCCCTTTTTCCTTTTTTTTTTTTTTTAAGCTGAAAGGGAAAATCAGTGCTTTAAAGTTAAACAAAAGAACCAGGTCTGCAACTCCAGTCCCCACCCTGCAGCCTTTTGTTCTGGGGACAAGCGGCCGTTTCCAAATGCAGAGTCGGAAAACAAGCTTTAATTTTTTTTTATCGAAAATAAGGTTTTCCTTTCATCTTTTATGGGGGTGGGGGTTGCGGGAGCGGGGAACGAGGGCTGCGTGAACGCCCTTTGTCCGCCTCGGGCTGCCGTAGAGACCGCAGTGCGGACTGCACCACGCCCACCAGCCGGTGTCTCCAGGCAGAAACGTTTCAGCACCACCCCAAGAGAATAGAGCGCGGGCTGGGGCTGTGGAGGGACCTGGCGACCTCTGTCAGGGGCGAGGGGAGGTCTGGAAGGCCAGGGGTGAAGGCAAAGGCAGAGACCAGAGCTGCCCACTCGGGGGGCTACGAGGGCAACAAAGCCGGGCCGAGGGAGAAGTGGGGGTACGCAGCACCAAGCCCGAGGCCCCCGCGGAGCGCACGCCCGGCCGACCGCGCCCGATGGGGGCGCCGCAGTGCGGGGGGCAGGTGTGGCGAGCGGAGTGGGGCACTGCGGCAGCCCGGGTGGGGCTGGGGGGCGGGTCGGCCCGCGCGCCTGAGGCTGCGCCTGCCGGGCCCTCACGGCCCCGCCCAGGGTCCTGGGCGAACCGCTATTCGGCCTCTGCAGAGCGCGCTCCTAGTGCGCGCACCGGGCGAGGCGCTGGCCCTACCCGCCGAACCCCCCCCCCGCCCTCTTCCCCCTAAGCCATCACTACCGAGGCTGAGACTTTTGAAAGAAGCCCCACCCCGCAACTTGGGGTCCCATTGTCCTTTCTGAAAGCTGCAACCAGGGTCCCAGGGGCGGTAGCGAGGCGGGCGCCGTCTGGGAACCAAGCGCAGGCGGTTCTCCATCCCTGCGTCCCGGGTGGAGGGGGGGGAGGGGGGAGCGGGCGTGGCCCCTGGACTAGCCTAGTCATTGCCAGGAAAGAACAAATCGGGAGGTTTTAAGCCAGAAAAGGCATTTCTCGGGCGCTGAGGTAACTGCGGTGAGGATGATTCCCACGCGGGCACTGGCACATGGTCTGCCGGCGAGGGGGAGAGGGGAGTCCCAGTATTTTGCGGGGGACAGGAGAGGACTAAAAGCTGTGTTGGCATCAAGCCCTCCCTCCGCCCCTTTTGCTCTCTGCGGTTTGGGCTTTATCGCGGCTTCTCTGCTTCTCCGACACCTGCATTTCATTTAGCGGGGGAGGCGGTGGCCAGCTCGGATCTGCAGACCCAGCCTGATGACAGAGCCCTCAAGGTTAGGAGAGACTCTCCCGCTGGGTCTCAAATCTAATTAAACTCGCATTATTCTACGTAATTAGCCCAAAAAAAGAATCCGGACTGAGTGTGGGGGGTGGCGGGGAGAGGTGCGGGTGCGGGGCGCTCCTGAGAAGGAGGGTGGCCGTCGCGCCCTGGGTGGGGTCGCGTTTGCCCGTCTCCTCGAGCGCGTCCCCTGGGGACTGAGGGCCTCTTACCGAGTTCGATGTTGCCGATGGCGCGCCGTAGGTGCTCCTCGGTCACGATTTCGCCGACGACCACCAGCAGGTAGAACTTGCTGTCGAGGAAGCGATGCGACAGGCTAGGCGAGGTGGACGCCGCCGGGTTGGCGATGCTGCCGGACGGCTCCGGCTCGGCGGCTTCCACCACCACGGTCGCCATCCTGCCGGCCCGCTATGCCTCGGCGAAGTGTCCGGGTCCCGCCGCTCGTCTTCTCTGCGGCAGGAGAAAGGATTATCTCCGAAGGTGCTGTCTCGGCTCCGCCCCCTGCGTCCCCCCTCCTCCTGGCGCTGTGCGCCGCCTCCCCCTCCGCCCTCTCCTAGAGCGCGCGGCGGAGAGGAGCGGGGAGTGAGAGAGGGCGGGGAGGCGGCGCCGCTTTTATACGGAGACTAGGCTGGGAGCCGGGAGGAGGAGGAAGAGGAGGAGGAAAGGACCACCCGGCACATCCTCACGCGGTGGCTGCCTCCGCTCTTCCAGCCGTTGGCCCAGAGCTGATGTCATCTGCAGCAAATCATCTCGCCCGCGGCCCGGAAGCTGGAGGGAAGAGGTGTGCGGACAATGGTCAGGGCAGGGCCGGGAGTCAAGGGCCTGGGGGACCCTAAGGGCCCCCGCTGCAGCCGCAAAGGGGGAAAACACTACCCACCTACACCCCCCACACACCCACTGCCGGCTGCATACACTCACCCGGCTTGTGCAGCAGCATGGGATGGGTTTCCATTTTTACAGTGAGGATATTTACCTTGTACGAGGTGCACACGTCAGGCCTCTGCCTCGTGTCCCGCCTGTGATGAAACTAGATTCTCAGGTGCTGTGATAGATAGCACAGCGGGTGTAGTGCTGGCGGTACCCCGCCCAGGAAGATGGAACCTGTCTTTTCTTTGACCTTGTGGACTTAAGAAGACATATTTACCAGTATTTTCCACCTTCACTTAATACATCAAAAATGCAAAACCTAACCCTAATATTGTTCAGGCATTGGACCCTACTCTGCAAGTCCCAATGGTTAAAAAAAAAAAAAAAAAAAAAAATACTGGCTTTGTGGTGCTCATGGGAAATGAGAGGAATACAGATGCATTTTTCTAGATACAGATTTCTTTTCTTAATAATATGCTGAACAGATAGTATCAGGCATAACAAAGAATAAAGAGAAGATACTGTCTCTCTCCCAGGAGGATTACAGTGACTATAATGTACTTTTCAGTTCCCTAGGGGACACACAAGCAAAATTATTTCATGTGACAGTGATATCTTTAAAAATATATGTGGCATTGGGAATTTTTATTGCCTTTGTGTTTAGAACACATAAAAATGTTTAAAGGCAGCCCATCTACAACCATTTCTCACAGATCTTCTGAATATAGCTTCTGTCCCAGGAAGGGGTTGTGATGGTGAAGAACGAACAAAATGTACAGACATGATACTATTATAAAAGACTGCAGAATTAGAAGCTTAAAAAAGAGGACTGGATGGAAATTAGACTAGTCAATATAGTTTTAATACTAGAATGCATGTTAGTAAAAAAAAAAATCACCTGGATAGGCTAAGATTTCCAAATTAGCCCATTGTCTTACCTATTAACTACCATGATTTATTGGTGATACACACTTTGCTCTTAGCTCTTTCCTGAAACCCTGGCATGGGAGACACAGTGGGCAGCCAAAAGCCATGATTCCTTCCTACATTGCCAGTCTGATCAATGGGGAATAAGATACCATCTGGCCCACAGCAGTTGAGGTCTGGGACAAGCTCACTGGTGAGCCACATTCACCAGTGAACAGTGACAAAGAATTCCCAAGTGAGATGGTAACAGATCCCTTCTTGGTCAAGAGAAGACCTTCAATTTCTGTTTGAGAGGTAAGCCAGCACCAACACCCATAATTGGGGGAGGAGGTTTGGTAAGGAGCATTGTTTTCCAGAGGTCAGCCATTGGAACCCACTGTCATGTATTGAACCACCATTACTTTTATTTATGTAATCGTTTTCTTTAGCTCTGTTTCTTTTATTTAGATTTATTTTCAATGAAATTCTTTACTGCTATACAAATGGAAACACTAATATCACTTATAAATAGAAGGTATCCCTAAGATAAACATAATGAAAAAAAGATAATGTAATTAAACTCCTGCTCTACGCTGTTATTTGCTCAAGACTCTGACCCTCGGGGGTAAGCTCTCTAGATAAAAACAGAGATTAGCAAGTGTTAGAGAGGGGGTTAAGACACACTACCTCCTAACTGAGTTGTTCTCCATGTCAGAAGGTTGGATGAAAATAACACAGGAGCTTTCTTACTGTGTGAGTCAGTGCAATTAAATGCCATGACCACAAAGCACCTAAGTCATCACCCAGACTTTGAAAAACAAAGACGTAATGACAGAAAACAGACTAGAGATGCTGACTGCTACTGTACAGCTTTGTAACTCTGGGCAAGGGACTTACTCTTCTTGATCTTCAGTCTCTTTGTTAGTATACTGGAGAGAATAATATCTTTAAAAAAGTGTGAGTAACTCTGTAAGAAAGGTGTAAACGGTAGACAGTGTAAGTACCTAATACAGTGATTGGAATAATAAGCACTCAAGGTGTGGTTAATGAATACACCAGTTTTGTCCCAGTTTGCTGGACAATGGAGTAAAAACATTCTTACAAAATGTGCAGATGACATCAAGTTGGGCATGACTACCAAGATCTCTGAAACAAGAATAGAATATTAAGTGACACTACAAACTAGAAAAGTAGTCCCCACCCATCCCCATCTCAAAAAAAAAAAAAAATTATGCTAAGGAGGTAGAAGGGGAAAACTAACAGAAGAGAGCCTGTGTTGCCTGCAGCCACCTGATGTCACCTGGATGTCCCAAAGAGACCTGAGACTCAACATGCTCCAAACCAAAATCGCCTTTGTGCCCCAGACTTGATCCTCTCACTTCTCCTAGTTCAGCGAACAGTATCACCATCTATCTTATGATGCCAGCCAGAAACCTCAAAAGCATCTTAGACTCCTCCCTGACCTCTAGCCCCATGGACAACTGAGCATGAAGTCTGGTCAATTTTATCTAAGTATCTCTTCAATCTTGGATTACTTAGTTGGATTACTATCAGCACCGTAATCCAACCTTCTATCATCAAGAGACGTCGGAGTGTGCAGGTTAGAAATCGGTTTCTGAAGTCATTCATACATAATACTCTCAGAATAACAATAAAAATGTTAAAATCACTTCAGGATTTTTTTTCAATTCTCTTTGTTATTAGATAGATCCCAAAGGGCTGCAGTTTTAAAGTCACTTCAATTAATTCATTTTTATGATTATGCCACTAACTCAATACATAATTCGGTTCATCTGTTTCATTTTGGTTTTGGTTTTTAGGATTGATTTTTTATACTTAATTTTGATTTATATCTATGTAAAATATTTGGTCCCAAAATCAAATCTACAAAACAACTTGCATTCAGACAACTTTAGCCTCTCTTTCTCCTCCCCCTTCCCTCTCTAACTCTTTTGCCCAGGTTTAGCCTTCTATTTTATTTTTTTAACTTTTTAAAAATTTTTATTTTATTATGTTATGTTAATCACCATACATTACATCATTAGTTTTTGATGTAGTGTTCCATGATTCATTGTTTGCGTATAACACCCAGTGTTCCATTCAGTACGTGCCCTCTTTAATACCCATCACCGGGCTAACCCATCCTCCCACCCCTCTCCCCTCTAGAACCCTCAGTTTGTTTCTCAGAGTCCACAGTCTCTCATGGTTCGTCTCCCCCTCCGATTTCCCCTCTTCATTTTTCCCTTCCTATTTTTTTTTTTACATATAATGTATTATTTGTTTCAGAGGTATAGGTCTGTGATTCATCAGTCTTACACAATTTGCAGCGTTCACCATAGCACATACCCTCCCCAATGTCTGTCACCCACCACCCCATCCCTCCCACCCCCCACCACTCCAGCAACCCTCAGTTTGTTTCCTGAGATTAAGAATTCCTCATATCAGTGAGATCATATGATACCTGTCTTTCTCTGACTTATTTTGCTTAGCATAATACCCTCTAGTTCCATCCACGCCGTTGCAAATTAGCCTTCTATTTTAAAAATGCAGTAGATACATGTATATATATATAGAGAGAGAGATAGGATATATATATACACACATATATATACAGATAGGATATATATGTGTATATGGATAGGATATATATATATGTGTATATATATGTATATCCTTCCTACCTCTTTTAAATAAACAGCATATATACACACAATTTTTCCATTCCATTTTGCTTTTTTCACTTAACAATATAACCTGGAGATAACTCCATAACAGCATAGATTAATATTTCTCATTCCCTTTATAGCTGCATGGTAATCCATTGTCTTTATTACTATGATGTATTTAACCAGTCCATTATTGATGGGCGTTATTGAGTCACTTCCAGTTTAATTCATATTACAAACAATAGTTACATTGTTTTGTCCTGTGCAACACCAATGGTCACCCGACCGGCATCAGTATATCCAATAGGCCCCTCATCCAGTCCATGCTTCACACTACTTGGAGGGTGATCTTTTCTGATCTGGTCATGTTACCCACCCATACCTGAAATTCTTAAATGGCTCCATATTGTTTTTAGGATAAAGATCAAACTCCTTGGCATGGCCTACAAGGTCCCACAAAGTCGCCCCCGTTCATCTCCTCAGCTGGATCTAGCCACCCCCTCATCCTTACTTTCCAGTTTCGGCCACACTGATGTCACATCAGAGCATGCTTCTTCCAAATGCAGGACCTTTTCCCCTCCTCTTTCGCCTGCTGAAAGCACTTACTAGTTAACTTCACCTAGTTAATGTCTACTTGCCCTGCAGATAGCATCTCAGCTCCTTAGAGAAGCCTTCCCTGACTTCCCTTACTAGGTCAGTGAACCTTTTTATATGCACTTACATGCACTCAGCTACATGCTCCACTTCTTATTTGTAGCACTTGTCATCCATGTAATTTCACATTTTTGTATGTAATTTTAAAAATTCCTCTGTCTTCACCACTGGGCTCTGCTCTGTGGAGGCCAGAGCCATGTTTATCCCCCCACTTTCACACATAACCACCAACTCACCTGAGGATTACCAGTGCCCAGCACAGAGCATGTGCTCAATCAAAGGGTAACAACAACTATATGAATGGCTTCTATAAGCCATGTTACTATACTAGGTGCTCTAAGTATATTGCTTCAATGAATTCTCACAAACCTAAGAAATTGATATTGTTTTTCATCATTTTAATGGCCTTAAGATTTCTGCTTTTCTGATCTTGGTAGTCTGTATTTTCTGTCTTTTTTTCTTGTTCATTCTTGTTCGTTCTTACATAAAAGGGGTTTATCAATTTTTATTTTTACTACATTTGATGTTACTGATCATTTTCTACTGTATGTATGTGCATATTTTTTCATTGATTCTGTTCTTAGCTATACTATTTCACTCCTTCTGATATCTTTGGGTTTTATTTTACTTCCTATTTTAGCTTCTTGGGAAGCTCAATTGATCTTCAGTTTTTCTTCTTTTCTCATATATGTAATAAAGACGATACATTCCTAAGTGCTGCCTTACCTGCACCCTACACATTTTGATATGTTGTATTTTCATTTTATTCCCTTCATATTTTCTAATTTCATTGTGATTTCTTTTTTTGCCATGAGTTATTATTCTTGCCAGTGGACAGATGAAAAACTGACATGCAGAGAAGTTAGATGATTTCTCCAAATCACAGAAAACCTATAAAAACTCAGGTATGTCAGACTTCAAAGTACATGACATTCCCTATATAACACTCTTCCTCCATGCTATAGGAATTAAAGCAAATTAAAGGAAACCAAGCACAGCAAATTATTGGTTAGGAAGAGGAATAAGAGAGAAGGACCTAAAAGTCAGAGTAAATTTCACATCAAATGAACCTCTGATATTGTGTTACTGTTTAAAATTAAAATGATTCTAGCATGTAATTTAAGGCAATGTGTCATTTAAGGGTTAAGAAATAGTCTTTATTTTTTTTTAAATTTTTTTATTGTTATGTTAATCACCATACATTACATCATTAGTTTTTTTTTTTTTTAATTTTTTTTTTTTAAAGATTTTATTTATTTATTTATTTGAGAGAGACAGCGAGAAACAGCATGAGAGGGGATAGGGTCAGAGGGAGAAGCAGGCTCCCCGCCAAGCCGGGAGCCCGATGCGGGACTCGATCCCAAGACTCCGGGATCATGACCTGAGCCGAAGGCAGCCGCTTAACCAACTGAGCCACCCAGGCGCCCCACATCATTAGTTTTTGATGTAGTGTTCCATGATTCATTGTTTGTGCATAACACCCAGTGCTCCATAAACGTGCCCTCTTTAATACCCATCACCAGGCTAACCCATCCTCCCACCTCCCTCCCCTCTAGAATCCTCAGTTTGTTTTTCAGAGTCCATCGTCTCTCATGGTTTGTCTCGCCCTCCGATTTCGACCGCCCCCCCCCCATTCTTCCCCTCTTGCTATCTTCTTCTTCTTCTTTTTTTTCTTACTCAGTATTGGTTAGTCCTTTCTTTCCAAATTTTAAGTTAGCTAAGTGGTGGTAGGTGCAGCCATACTCCCTGCACATAAAATAAATGGGTCTCACTTTCAATAATTGCTATTTAGGTTAGTTATAAGAGGAAATGTCTGAAAATTCAGTGGGGTCCTTCATAGCCAGGAAAATGTCTCATATTTATTTCTATTTAATCACCCTTGATTCCGAAAGTGCCTCTTCTTCTCTTTTGGTGGAACAGTGGAAAAAATATCACACTGGGAGGCCAATTAACTGAGATCAAATCCCTTCTCCAAGTGTGAACTGGGTCCTTCCCACCACTACCTTTCAACAACAAACAACAAAATCTTATAAAGGTATAGAGCACAAAATCAAAGCCCCTCCTACCCCACTACTAATTCTACTCCCCTCCCTAGACGTAATGACAGTTATTAAGCTAAACTCATATATATATATATATATATATACCTTTTCGTATTTATGTATGTGTATGTATACAGTTACATATATTCTGTGTATATGCACAGACACATACCTATCCCCTACACACATATATATTCATACATATAGCTTTCCCCCCATAAACAGAATAACTTATTTAATTTTATTTTACTGGGTTAAAACAATGTTTATTATCTCACTTTCTCTAGATCAGGAGTCCAGGTGCAGCCTAGCTGAGCTCCCTGCTTCAGGGTCGCTCAGAGGGCTGCCAAGTGTTCGCTGGGGCTGTGACTGTGACCATCTGAAGGCCTGAGCGGAGACGGATCTGCTTCTGCACTCAGGCATGTGGTTTTTGGCAGGATTCAGTTCCTCCCTGGCTGTAGGCTGCCCTCACTTTCTTACCACATGGCCTCATTATAGGGCCATAAGCAGAAGAGTATTTTACATACTGTACTTCAGTGACATTCCTTTTGGAGCTCTTTTCATGCAAATATGAAGAAATCTACTTTATTTTTTAAATTACTGCACTGTAACAACAGAATGAATTTATCTTGGTTCATGCATACTTTCCCCTATTGGTGGTCCTTAAGAGATCTTGGCTTTTTCCTATTGTAAATAATGTTACAATGACAATGCTTTTAAGTGCTTCTATGTGCATATGTATGTATCTCTGAGCACAGAAGCCTAAAAGTCCAATAGATGGGTTGAAGGTGATACATATTTTTAGCATTCAATGACTCCTGCCAAATTACCTTACAAAGAGAATTTAACAGTTTATACCCCCCCCCACCACATCCTTGACTGTTTCCCCATTATAGTATAAATCTCTTTATTTTTTACTCAACAAAAGGAGAAAAATATTCATTTAAAATTGAACATTTTTTATTTGCTTGTCTCTTTTTCTAACAAACTGAACTTGTCCTTAAAATAGGCCCTTTTTTTCTACTGGACTGTTGGTTTTTTTTTTTTTTTAAAGATTTTTTTTATTTATTTGACAGAGAGATAGACAGAAGAGCACAAGCAGAGGGAGTGGCAGAGGGAGAGGGAGAAGCAGGCTCTGCACTGAGCAGGGAACCCGATGCGGGACTCGGTCCCAGGACCCTGAGATCATGACCTGAGCCAAAGGCAGACGCTCAACCATCTGAGCCACCCAGGCGCCCTGGACTGTTGGTTTTGTCTTTGTTGGTTTATAGGAGCTATTTATATAATCTGGACGCCTTTGTCATCAATATATGATGCTCAGTCTGTTAGATTTTCTTATAAGTCCATTTATGATGTCTTTGACAATATAAAATATTAAATGTCTTATAAAATTAAATCAATCTTCTTCCTTTATGAACTTTTATTGATCTCCTGGATTAAATACTCTCTTGATTGAAAAAAAGTGTAAAATTATTAAGAGAATAGTTTTAAGGTTTTGGGTGAGGGATCCTTCCTAAGGAAGACAATCCCCAAAAATTCATAAAGGAAGAAATATTTGAAATTGTCCTGGAAGAATAAATATTTTTCAATAGGCAGAAATGGAGAAAGGATAGCATGAGCAAAAACATCCAGTAGAACTATACTGAGCTTATTCTTGAAAACAACCAGTAGCTGACTCCTCCCTTCTTTTATACTAAAATGCAGCTCACAGAACACACTGTTCTGTGCCTTGCTTTTGTCACTTAACATATCTTCGAAATATTTCCATAATTGTCATAAAGAGCATCCCCATTCCTTTTGAGCAAGGCACAGAATCCCATTGTATGTGAATATCATAATTTATCACTCTACTCTTTATCATTCACCTATTGATGATTACTTCCAATCTTTTGATAATAGAAACAGTGCTGCAGTAAATAAGTTTCTATAGATGTCATTTTCTATAAATTCCTAGCAGAATTGCTGAGTCATAGGATATGCATGTCCATAATTGTGATAGAGGTTGAAAATTTGCCTGCTGTTGGTGTAGTACCAATAGGTACTTCTACCAGTAACATGAATGGGCTGCTGATTCCTCATAAGTGTTTTCCAACTTTTTAAATTTTGCCAAATTTTAGGAAAAGGAGTACATCTCTGTGTAATTTTAGTTGCATTTCTGTTATTCTAAGTGATACGGACCATTTTTTCTTATGTGTAAGGGCCATCTGCGTTTCCTTTTCTATGAGATGTCTGCTTATATCGTTTGCCCATTTTTCTATTGGGATGGTTAGTGTTTTGTTATTGATTTATATGTAGCCTTCCTACATTAGAGAATTTAGTCTTGTTATGTAATATGACTTACAAATCCTTTTACAGTTTGGCAATTGTTTGTTAACTTTATGTATTATAGATTTTGCTGTGGGGAATATTTTTTTATGTAGTTAAATTTAACTACTGTTTCATTTGCAGCTTATGAGTCCTATTTGTATTTATTTATTTATTTATTTATTTATTTTTTTAAAGATTTTATTTATTTATTTGACAGAGAGAGACACAGCGAGAGAGGGAACACAAGCACGGGGAGTGGGAGAGGGAGAAGCAGGCTCCCCGCAGAGCAGGGAGCCCGATGTGGGACTCGATCCCAGGACCCCGGGATCATGACCTGAGCCGAAGGCAGTCGCTCAACCGACTGAGCCACCCAGGCGCCCTCCTATTTGTATTTAGAAAGGGCTTTGCTGGTGCCTGGGTGGCTCAGTTGGTTAAGCGTCTGCCTTCGGCTCAGGTCATGATCCTGGAGTCCAGGGATCGAGTCCCACATCGGGCTCCCTGCTCAGCAAGGAGTCTGCTTCTCCTTCTGACCCTCTTCCCTCTCATGCTCTCTATCTCTCATTCTCTCTCTCAAATAAATAAATAAAATCTTTAAAAAAAAAATAAAAGAAAGAAAGAAAGGGCTTTGCCATTCTGAGATTATATAAGAAAAATTCTCCCAGGGTTTTCTCTAGTATTTGTAAGACTTCATCTTTAATATTTTGAATTTATCCAGATGAAGACTGTGAGATGTAAACCACTTATTTTTTTTTTCCCAGCTTCATAGCACTTAGCTGATAGATTTTGCAGAATTTTGTAATGACTTGGTAACTTATCTTTCTCCCCAGTTGACTGTGAAATGTGTCAGGGCAGAAACTTTGATTTCATGTTTTTATTCCCTAAGCCACCCTGCCCTTTAAACCACTTCGACCCAGCTCCAAGCTTCACCTAGAGCCTGGCAATTAAATAGCTCATACTTCTGCATTTCTTGGCTAGCTGGGGAGGTAAGAGTCCACCTGGGTTAAGGTGAGGCCTTCCAAGGGAGTGGTTGAGAATGAGACTGGGACATTCTCAGCCGGTGCCTTTTCACCAAGCTCAAGCTCTTACCCAGTGCAAGTGCCAAGTGAGTCATTCCGACACATGTAGAGAATGGCATCCTGAGGGGAAGAGAATTATACTGGAAATAGCTGAGCTTGCTTACAGGTGGAGCTTCTCAGCCAGCACTGCAGACAAGCAGCCCCTGCCACGGCAAATGGCAAAGCAATAAGAAGCCTGGCTTGCGCACGGTGGAAAGCTGGGATGTAAAAGCAGTCTCCCTCTGCAGGCCACCAGCAGCCCCCAGAGACCATGTATTCGAAGCAGATGGTGATTGTGGAATCCAACCAGTTCACAGGCAGGGAAGCCGTCACCTGCTAGCAATGGTGCTCTAGGGTAGGGGGTAAGGGATTCTGTCCCAGTACTCTGGGGGAAACATCTGGAGGGCACCAGGCCCAGGGAGAAATGGCTCACAAGTCATCTGCTGCAAACTAGCAGCAACAGCTGAGTTCCTGCAATCTGCCACACTGTTCTGAGTCCCAGGAGGGCAAAGAGTGGGCTCCTGGCTCAGGTTGGTCAGGAAAGTAATATATACACATACCAACATGGTGTAAGGCAGCAGAAAGGAATACCCTCGAGAAGGTCCAGGTTGCTCAAAGGAGTGTGAGGAAGAAGCAGGTGCATCCAGCTGGGATGACCAAGGAAAATTCAGAAGGAGGAAGTGATACAGAAGCCTCCAGCAATCAGTGAATGTGCTTGGCACTGGGAGATGGGAGGACCTGAATGCCACTTTATGAGGCCATTAGGAAGAAAGAGGGTGGGGTGGGGCAGTGGGCAGAATAATAGCCCCCAGAGCTTTTCATGCCATAATCCCTGGAATTTGTGAATATGTTACTTTATCTGGCAAAAGAGACTTTGCAGATATGATTAATAAGGATTTTGAAATGGGGAGATTATCCTGGATTATCTAGGGTGGGCTCAATGTAACCCCAAAGGTCCTTATAAGAGGGATACAGGAGTGTCTGAGTTAGAGAAGGAGATGTGAAGATGTAAGAGAGATGTGATGAGGTGACGGACAGAGATGGAGATTTGAAGGTACACAGCTGGCTCTGAAAATGGAAGGAGGGGCCGTGAGGGGCCATGAGCCAAGGAATGTGGGCAGTCCCTAGAAGCCAGAAAAGGCAAGGAAATGGATTCTCCCCTGGAGCCTCCAGAAGAAATGAAACTCTGCTGACACCTAGATGTTAGGACTTGCAATCCCTAGAAATGTAAAATAATAACTTTGTGCTGTTTTAAAGCACTAAAGTTGTGGTGATTTGTTACAACAGCAGTAGGAAACCGACAGGGGTGTTAGGCGCTTTGGGAGGTAGAATTCCTTGTATAATTCCTTCTGGAAAACTCCCACGTGGCCTGGCGTCTTAGATGACTGTGCCCCAATCCCACTCCACATCATGGGAGGGGTTGTGAGGATGATCAAGAACAGGTGAAGGATTGGGACTGCCTGCGAAGCTGCCTGATTCAGCATTTCTCATCTCTGTGCTTCTCAAGAGCACGGTCAGGGTACGTGGTACTCCTTCTCTAAATAGGTTGAAGCTGGATAAGAACATTTGAAATCCACTGGGATTTAAATTAGCAATAAAGAAAATTATGGGCAACTTCTCTCAAATCCTATGGTCAGCAAGTATCTGATTTCCCATTAAACGGCATTTCAAGTTCTGCCATTTCTGAAAGAAGCTTGGTTTTGTTTAGAATTCCACAGTTGTTTATGGATTAGCTACTTCAGAGATGGATTCTTTGTTTGTGAGAGACAACCTTTTGAAAGGGATAGGAAAAAATGGCAAACATATACAGATAATGAGATTAAAAGAAAAAAAATCCAAGCTGTGATATCAGCACACAAAGAGATGGTCATTTATTCAGTCACTCATACATTCATTTAGTCCACACATCTTTAATATTATTTACCATGTACCAGATACTGTAGTAGTTCCTGAAGCTACAATGTTGAGAAAAACAAGTTTGGTCCCTTCCCTACCCTCACAGAGCTACTTTCCAGACAGGAGAAGGGCAGATATGAAAAATCAGGGAAAGTGGAGAAATGGCATTTTATTTATTTTTTTAAAGATTTTATTTATTTATTTATTTATTTATTTATTTATTTATTTATTTATTTATTTATTTAAGAGCGAGTGAGAGAGAGAGCACGAGAGTGGGGTGAGGGGCAGCGGGAGAAGCAAACTCCCTGCTGAGCAGGGAGTCTCATGTGGGACCCGATCCCGGGACTCCGGGATCATGACCTGAGCTGAAGGCAGACGCTTAACCAACTGAGCCACCCAGGTGCCTGAGAAATGGCATTTTAAACATTCTTTAGAAGGTTCGCTGGACAGAATGCCGTGGAAAGAATTGTGAAGTGGCACAGATTCCACGTGGAATGAAGCAGCATCTTGAATGCCCTTGCACTACCATTCCTCCATCCACAGCCGGGAGTGAGAAGCTGGCCATTCTAGACGACATGGCATAAGAAGGTCCAACTGACAGTAAAGAGTGTGCGATGATGACCAGACTCAGAACAGTCCCCATGCACCCAGGCATTGGTACTGCCTTCAAGTTTGTAGCAAGCTTTAGAAACATTGTCTCTCTGAATCCCCATGCTTCCATTTCCCAGAATACACAACCAGTGCAGGAAGGTTATTACAACTATCACTAGCAGATAGTATTACAACCTTGAGGAAACACGACCAAATCGTCATTTCTCAACCCTTGAAACTGCATGCCCTCCTGTGGTAAATAGTAAAATTGACTGCCTATTAAGCATTTGAAACGTCAAAATATATTAATCAGTAGGATTAAAAGCAAACCAAAGCAAAGGGTAATCGTAAAAGAACGTTTTGATAGGATCTGGAAGAGCATTTACTTTGGTCATGACAGCAGCGTGAAGTAGTGGGACACAGTGTGGAAGCGTGGAAGAGGGTGCTCCTCAGGGTGCTCATTTTCACATGAAGACCGCCGTGCTAGTCTTTGAGCCGGTCATGATTTCCCCCCGGGGATTCCGATCCACCACTCCCCTCACTGCCACCAGGAAGATGAGCCCAGAAAGTGATTATTGACAGCGAGGACGTTAGACCCATATACGTGTGTCCGACTTCTCATCCAACAAATAATTACTAAATATTTAATCAACATATTTGATGGGAAGATGTCACAGTACCTAAATATAAATGATCTCTCAAAACTTCCTTTATATCCTATTAAAGTGTGGTGTAGAGGTTAATCAAGTGAGTCTATATTCAGGTTACCTGACATCAAAGCCCAGTCCCACTGTTCTTTAGCTGTGCGTATGTTGGACAAGCGATCTCACTTCATTGTGTCTCGATTGCCTCCTTTGGAAACTGTGGATATCTGTCATTTCTATGTGTTAGAGTTTAGTCATCCATTCATTTACTCCTACACCATTCACTATATACACACTGGTGTCAGACAGTTGCTAGGGATATAGCATATTTACATGTCTAATTTATTTTAAAATCTTCTGGGAGATATAGGTGGTATCCATAGTTACAAAATCGATCTTAGTTTTAAATTAGTTTTACTGCTTTGACCTATTTTCCTGCTTTTTTTGTTGTTCGTGATAGTGCCTTAAAATATAATATACTGTGAGAAATGTCAAACTATAATCCACCCGTGGTTGTATTATTTTGTCCTTCAGTATTCTCAGGAGCCACAAAACATACAAATAAACAAATAATATGCAACATATAATGCAAATGACATACTGATAAAACAATGTGTATGCAGCAAACATAAGTTAATAGATATGATCCCTGCCAAAAATATTCTCTGGAGTACCCTACAAACATTTCTAAACTAAACAGGGCCACTTGGATAAAGTTTGTGAAATGTAGCAATACGACCTTGCCACTGCATTCTCCTGACGGCAAATCCCAATTCTCTAACACTTAACAGTTTCAATGATTTCAGTGACATGATTGTGGGTGGGTTTCTATTCCAAGATACCAATTGTACTAGGCCTAACTTCTAAGCCATAAATATTTGTTTCTGCTTCTTCTTAACCCCTTCCAGAAAGAGAAAAATCACTCTCAGGAGCTCTGTTCCAGCTCATGAATACCCATGGGATAAACTGGGACTTTGAGGAGGGACATACCTCTTAGAGTTGCTGATGACCTGGCCTGGCCTTCAGGACACATGCCTACCTTGGCATCTGGCAACACCAAGCTCTTGGGGCATTTGATTTAAAGGTTTTCTTTAGTGCTATGGGAAGACACTATTAAAACATAAAAGAAATAGAAAAACAGGAAACCATAGCTATATGGCAAACATGACAAAGAGGCCATCAAGACGTGGAGAAGTTCACATTACAATGTATGTCACTTAGAGAGAACAAACACTGTTGGATATAACCCAAGTTCATGAGATAACTATCACTGATCTGGATGGAAATTGAGTATTTATGAAGAATATCAGGCTTTAAACTTCAACTTGTATTGTTTCAAATTCAAATCAGACTTTAAACATCTCATTAGAATTCTTTTAAACAAGAAAAATGTCTTTTGGCTTAAGTTTAGAGATATCCCAGAATATAGATTACAACTTGTAATCATATATTTGTGAATACTTATTAAGGTGGTTTTTTAAGACTTCCTATAAAACAGGTACAGTATACCAGAGACCATTTCCCACTTGCCTCACCCCCCCACTAATATTATGTATACTTGAGACCAGAGCCAATTTTTGACCCTTTACTAATTTATTTTATTGAAATGATATATACTTATTTTATTGAAATAATTATATAATCAGAACAACCTACATTGTCATAAACTATTCTCTAGTTCCACCAACTTCTATTTTCATGACTGAACCATCCTTTCTTCTGGACCTGTCTATAAGTTCTTCCTTTCGTCTTGAACATCATACCCCTCTTAGCATGCTAACTTATCATCCATCAAGTCCTAGCTTAGAGATAACCTCCTCCAGGGAGCCTTCTGTCTCCAAGACTGGGCTGGATGCCTGTCCTCTATCCTCCCATGTTATCTTGTACTTTTTCCTATCAAAGCCCTTAATGTAGTAGGTTAGAATTATTTATTAGATCTGTGTCTTGTTCTTAGACCAGTGGTTCTCAAACTTTTTGGCCTCAGGATGTTTTGTATTCTTAAAAAGTGCTGAAGACCCTGAAGAGAAGTATATATGGGGGTAATACCTACTGATATTTATTGTATTAGAAATTAAAATTAAGAAATTCTTAAAATTCTTATTGATTGATTTGCTTAAAATAACAATACAAATGTATTACATGTTAACATCTAAAAACACATTTTTATGAAAATAATTATATTTTTCAAAACAAAAATTTCAGAGAGATAAGTAGCATTGTTTTACATTTTTGCAATGGACTCTCATATCTGCCTTTACATTTAACATGTTGCAATAAATTGTTTTGGGTTGAAACATATGAGGAAAGTCCAGTCTCAGAGACATCTGGAGAAGGGAGGGATATTTTATTTTACTTTATTTTATTTTATTTTATTTTTATTTTATTTATTTATTTGATAGAGAGAGTGAGAGAGAGAGAGAACACAAGTGGGGTGAGGGGTAGAGGGAGAAGCAGACTCCCCGCTGAGCAGGGAGTCCGATGTGGGGCTCAATCCCAGGACCCTGGAATCATGACCTGAGCCAAAGGCAGACGCTTAACTGACTGAGCCACCCAGGCGCCCGGGGAGGGATATTTTAATAGCCTTTTCAAGGATATTCTTCTTAATACTATGCTAAAACTTGACGAGTGGTAGATTCTTAAAGTTCATTTTCAATGTGTAATCAGAAATCAATGAACTTTCTGTATTTTGTTACATTAAAATCCATTGGTCTATTTTCCACTTTGAATGGATCTTTCCTCAGTGTATGATTTTGTAACATCATACAATTTTGTAATTTGGAAAAGAGTGATTTGCTGAGTTATATACATCATTCCAACTTGACAATTTCACTGTATAATATCAAAAAAATAAATTTGTTAATATCACTACCATTCTCATCAGAGAAGTCTTTAATTATTGGGAAGCTACAAGCTCTTGTTTTCTAAAACTCTAAGTTTCATTTGAAAGCTCAAATTGTATTATTGGCTATAAATACTGTCGGTTGTTCTCCTTGAAAGGACAAGCTCACTTTGTTCTTTTTTGAGAAAACCTCTGCCAAATAACCACAGTTTGTCAATCGTTCTTTTAATAAAAACTTTGTTCCATGAAAAAAGTGGCTAGTTCAGCTTGCAACTCAATCACACAAATGTCTTTCCTCTGACAACCATCGTACTTCAGTATTCAGCAAAAGTACTTTATGTGTACCTATTTCATTACACAGAATATTAAAAAGATGTATACTTCAGGTTGAAATTTAATAAAATTAATCATTTTTCCTGCTTTGTCAAGGATGTTCTACTGTCAAATTGGCATTTTTTTTCTGTGCGGGGGGGGGGTACCACTGCCTTGATGAATGTTAAGGAATTCATGCTAAGTTTTATCCACCATTACTTCTGTACCCTAAGTGCAAATGCCAATAGAGTAAAAAAAAAAAATGCCATCTTAGTATTATGGAAAAAGTAGCCTGACCATGAAGATCCCCTGGAAGGATGTCATGGACCCTCATAGGTTCCCTGACCATGCTTTGAAACCTCTGACTTAGAACATAAATTTCTTAAAAGCAGGAACTGCTATCTCAGTATTTGTGTGTCCCCAAGACCTGCACAGCATCTGGCACATAAATAAATAGATTCATTTATTTAGCAAATAAATGAATAAATCAGAATAACTTAATTTTCTGTTTGCCTAACATTTTCCTCCCCTCTTGCAGAATGTTCTGAACCTAATTTACTTGCTTTGATGACTCAGGGTCATCACTGCGAACATTGGCTGAAGTACAGTTGCAGCTATTGGGATGTTGTCCCTGCCATAAATTGTCAAGTATGTACTTCATATAGGGGATTTTACTCACTCATTCTTGGTCTGTTTGCCTCCTTCACTGCTGATGGACTGGCCGCTAGTCACTCACTGATGATATTAATGTTATAACCTTGAAGAAATATCTCTAACTTCCTCCTTTTTTATGTAGTTTTTAATCTGTAAGTTTAGAAGAGTAAGTGAAGTAGGCCAAAACAGCTTCTGAGCTGTCTATTGAATCAAGCGCATGAGCTTTAGTGCATGGATTTGCCAATATTTATTTGGTTAACCAGAGGCCACTTTCAATTTTGTTTCTTATGCTGAGTCAACCCCTGTGTCTCTGAGATTTCGGGATAACTGAGTTTTGTATCGATGAAGTTTTGCTATCCATGTGATTGCAAAAATGAACCAAAATACACTAACTTATAATTCAAGTTAAATAAAACCATATATCTACTGTTACAGGGATGAAGGTACAGATCTTCCTTGACTTATGATGGGGTTATGCCCTGAAAAACCCATCATAAGTTGAAAATATTGTAAGCTGAAAATGCATGTAATACACCTACCCTATAAAACATCATAGGTTAACCTGGCCTGCCTTAAACTTTATCAAAACACTTAAATTAGCCTACAGTGGGGCAAAATCATCTAACACAAAGCCTATTTTATAATAAAGTGCTGAAGATCTTGTATAATTTATTGAATACTGTGCTGAAAGTGGAAAACAGAGTGGTTGTCAGTGTATTAGTCGTTTACCTTTGTGTTCACACGGCTGATGGAGCTGCAGTTCGCTGCATCATGAGAGTTTTCTGTGCTTATTGTCTCCAGGGGAGGAAACATACATCCACTAACTATAACATGTGATTATACAAAATGCATGCAAATTCTGCCTCCCTGCCATCTTGTGCTGTTTTGTCCCCTTAAAGAACTACCTAACGTAGTGTTTCCCAAAATGTTTTCTATGGCATACTAGTGAGAGTTTCTAGGGGTACCAAGGGGGAAGGAGGTCCTGGGGTCACAACACTACTTCATCTTTAAAAATTTAACTTCCGGGGGGGACTTGGGTGGCTAAGTTGGTTGAGCAACCGACTTGATTTTGGCTCAGATGGTGATCTTGGGGTTGTGCGCTCAGAGCCCTGCATTGGGTTCTGCGCTGAGCTGGGAGTCTGCTGGAGATCCTCTTGTCCTCTCCCGCTGCCCCTCCCCCACTAGCACTCTCTCTTGCTCTCTAAAGAAAATCTTTCAAAAGATTAAAAAATAAAAATTTAATTTCTAACTTGTGAACTCAGCTTGTGCTATATTAGTTTATATCTAGTCATACTGTTCTGTAAGGTGGTTAAAATTAAGAGTGCATTAAACTCATTTTAAAAGGCCACTTTTAAAACTGCCATCAGTGTTTTGTGTTAATTCTTTCTTAAAAAATATTCTCAAAGAGACCCCAAGAACGTACTCATGGAATACTCACTGTGACATCTAAGGGTATAGACAGCAAACAGCAACGAACACTTCTTTTCAGATAAAATAAGTGTATTTAACAGCATGTTCATGATCAGTGATTGCAACATTCTCACATCTTTCTTACTTAGTAGAAATAGAGAAAGAAACTCACTCATCCCAAATCTTTCTTTCTTTTTTCTTTTTTTTAAGATTTTATTTATTTATTTGACAGAGACAGAGATAGCGAGAGCAGGAACACAAGCCCCGGGAGTGGGAGAGGGAGAGCAGGCTTCCCGCCGAGGAGGGAACCCGATGTGGGACTCGATCCCAGGACCCTGGGATCATGACCTGAGCCGAAGGCAGACGCTTAACGACTGAGCCACCCAGGCGCCCCATCCCAAATCTTTCTTTGCAGTGGTGACCCCAGGGTGTCACACAAGAAGAGGGAATTGTCTGGGTTTCAGGTTTGAATGAGGAGAAAACTTTTAAGTTAAAGCTATAATAATTAATCAGCCCATCTGACAAAGAGTGGAAGGCAGTTGGGTGCTAGCCCTCCCCACCACTTGGGAAAGTCAGCGATTTCCATTGCCTGGAGGCTTGAGGTCTCCGGGATGGTGAAGCGAGCTGTGAAGGTGCAGCTCCCGGTCTTGAGGTCTGCAGTGAAGCTTTGTAAACCTATGGGTGGAGTTGCTGGTAGCCGGCGGCGCAGCATCCGCCAATTGGGAGGGCGCGCAGGCTCAGGATTCCAGAAGAATACAGCAGTCTCTGCCTTCAGTTTCCCCTTCCCCAGTGTCAGTTACCTGCGTCAGCCACTGTTCAGAAGCAGATGACCCTCCGTCTGACGAATCATCAGAAGGCCAATAGTAGCCTAACTGTACGTCAGCGCCTACGTCATTCTCCTACGTCTTCCCCTCCTGGAGCCATGTTCTCTTCTCACAGCGTCAGAAGCCCGTGAGTACCGTAAGATATTTTGAGAGAGACCATATTCACGTAAATTTTCTTACACGATATTGCTGTAATTGTTCTATTTTGTTATTAGTTATTATTATTAATCTCTTACTCTGCTTAATTTATGAATTAAACATCACAGTTATGCATGTGTAGGATTTAGTACTCTCCAAGGCTTCAGGCGTCCGCTCAGGGTCTTCGAACGTGTCCCCCACGGATAAGTGAGGGGGACTGCTGTGCTGGAGATTCCTTTCTTCCCCAAACATTTGCAACTGCCGGAACATGGCATTAAAGAATACCAATCTCACTTGCCACCGTATTTCCGAAGCCGGGGAGATGGGGCGTGCATAGTGTTAGGCAGCTGATTGCAACCAATTAGCCTGATAGGGAACTTGCCCTGGTTCTCCTCTCTGAGCCGTGGCTACATCTGGGAGAATAGGATTGTCTGCAGGCAATCACTGAGCTTTGGGGTATGGAATTCACCAAGGGCCCTATGAAGTCCCAACAAATACTTAACACAGCTGAAAGGTGGGTTTGCAAAGGCTGCCATGCCCACTTTCACACCTCACGTAGTGAGTTTTACTAGGTCATCAAATTGCTAAACTCCTTTTTGGGATACAATGTGTCTATTACATCAGAAAAGTCTCCTAAATATGGGACTGAAAGGTGGAACATGGCCTCCTATTCCCAAGGAACGTTCTTCACAGTGGTAACCCAAAGAGATAGTAGGCCTGAATCTGGGCTTCTCTCTCTTGAGAAAATCATGCACTACTCTAAAGCTACTGGCCTTCCTGCCAGACAATTCCTCTGCTTCAGGGCAATTCCACTGGGTGTAGGAAAATTCAGCCATTCACTAAAACCAAACAGCCCGGGAGTAGAAATAGGTGGCAAACACCATTGGAAAAACCAGGTTGAGTCTAACGTGAATAAATTCCTTCTAGATACATCTTGAACTAAAAGCCAGTCACATTTCTAAGGGATGGGGGACTATTCGCTGGTTTGAAATGCTCAAACCTTGACTTTAATATACTTTATCATAGTACTTGTCAGTTGAGCCTTAGCTTTCCTGGTTGACTCAACAAAAAGATTTGTTTTACCGTGAGAGAATAATAAAGAGAGAAAGTTTTTCCTAGAGCAGGATAAGGTTTTAGGGGCCCCATCCTGCCTAGACCCCAGTGAACCAGAAGCAGATGCAACCTCTCAGTGCACAAATATGAGGTGTCCCTGGCTCTGAAATCTGAATCAGGAAAGCACAAAGGGTTTTATAGGTTCAGTGCCAAAAGCTCAACATTTAATAGTAATTATATCTTAATTTTTACTGAACTCTTACTATGTACATGGCACTTATGCCAAGTTTATGAGGATACTTTCATTTTAATCTTCAAATATCTCTACAAAATGGGTCCCACTCAGGCACTGAACAGATATTTCTTGGGTGCCATTCTGGAATTATTGCTGAGATGCAATAGTAAACAGGATGATGAAGTGCCTGCTCTGGGAGTACTTACCTTCCAGGGGGACAGAACTGAACAAATGGATTCTTCCATGCAATAAATGTTATTGATTACCTATTACGTGCCAAGCGTGGTAGGAATACAGCAGGGACACAAACAAACAAAAATATTTGCGCTCGCGGAGCTACATTGTAATGGGGAAAAGACAAACAATAAACTAAAGAAATAAGTAAATTATACAGTATGTTATACAATAAGAACTAAGGAAAGGGAAATAGGGGAGGTATGGGGTGCAATTTCAGATAAGGAGATAAGGGACTTTCTTATTGAGCCAGTGCAAAAAAAATGCATAAACAAGGTAATCTCAAAGAGCGGCAAATTTTGTGACCATAATAGATCAGAGTAAAGGAGGAAACATGAATTGTGAGGAGAAGGTACTTGAAATTATTTGGCCAAGAAGGACTTCTTCACAGGGTCATATTTGAAGGAGATTTGCAGTGTGAATGAGCCAGCCATGTGAATAACTGAGGGGAGAGGCTTCCAGAAGTTCTGAGATGAGATTGATGTTGGTGCATATGAGAAACAGAAAGAAGGGCAGCTTGGCTCTGTCTGATGAACACAGGGGAGGGGGAACATGATGTGAAATAAAGTTGAGGAGGTAGACTGGGGTGTAATCATGCACTGTATGCTGTCATTAACCCATCCTCCAAATGAGGAAACTGAGGCTTGGGAGCAGTGCCATCAAGGTCTCCCTGTATTGGGACTCCACTGGCTCCAGAGCTCATACTTAAAACTGTCCACACATGCTCACCCCATTTGGGCAGCACATAGCTAGTAAACAGTTACAGACTGTAGAATAGATGTGGAAGCAAACATTGCATGCCAGTCCACTTGTCCCAGGGGGAACCTAGAACATAAATATATCCAGGTTAGTGATTTCCATGCAGGCTTACCCAGGGAAGGGGTCAGGGAGGCCTGGGTGCTAGTCCCTAACCTTGAATATGGCCCCTCAGTGTCATTCTGTCCTCCCAGCACCTGGAGCCCCAACCAAGAGGAAAGATCCCTGAAAATCTGGTTGTCTCTAATCCTAGGCTAGGAGACTCTAGCTTTTCCTTCAGTGAACTCCTGTACATGGTATTAACAGCAGGTGTAAGCAGGACACCCAGCAGCCTCCATGCCCTACCTGCTTCCCCAAGTGGGACTGCCCACGGAATATATATGTTAGAGGAAAATGAACTTAAGGACACCTTTTGGATACTAATCTTGATCCCTATCTGCCCCACCCCCATGGTACTCTCTGCATTCTCAGAGCTTTCCAAGGAAAATGTCTTTTTTTTTTTTTTTTTTTAAGATTTTATTTATGTGAGAGCACGCGTGAGCGCACTGAGTGAGGGGAGTGGCAGAGGGAGAAGCAGGCTCCCTGCTGAGCTGGGAGCCCCTCTGCGGGGCTCAATCCGAAGACCCCAAGATCATGACCAGAGCTGAAGGCAGACGCTTGACTGACTGAGCCACCCAGGCGTCCCTGGAAAATGTCTTTTTATAGACACAGAGTAACAACAACAACAACTTTACTAAAAATTGGGAGTTTCGGTTTCCTGGTTTTGCTTATTTCCCTGTCTCATCTCCCTCCACGCACTGTGAAGCGTTCAGCAGCTCCTGAGCATGTGCTTCAGTAGGCGATTTGGCTACTGCAAGCAATTCTGAGTTTTGAATAGAAGACAGTGTTCTCTGTCTTTTAACCTAAATCCTGGCTCTTGCCAGGGATGCTAGTTATCTATAGGGCCTTCACTCTTCCTGAATCAGGTTATGGAATCGGCAGTGATGCCAGTCCTGTAGGGAGGCTGTCAAGTGGCAGCCACCCCATGAAGGCTGGGCTATCAGTGCTGGCTAATGCATTTTTCTTGGACACTGGTCGTGCCCGGTCCTTTCTCCTCCTGTAGTCTTTTGTCCCTGAAGTCATTTTGTACCTCTTTCTTCCTATCGTCGGATCTTGAGCACATATTCTGGGATGACTGCTTTTCTCAACATTCCTTGTAATCCTGAAGTTAGCCCGTGTCATCCTCCCCTCCAAATCTCCCTTTGCACCCCCCCCCCCGGGAATTAAGCTGGTTGGCTATGCCAGCATTTGAATTGTGTTGCTGATTCCTGATCACTCCTTTTCTGAGGGCTTCTGCCTTTGCCCACGTTTTTATCCTTACTTTATTTGGCTTCTGATAAAGCTTCCTCACCTGACTCTTACCCAGCTGTAGCTCCACTTTGGGACGGAGAATTGATTAATTTTTTTTCACACCTTTTTTCAAACACATTGACAACCTAATCACAGAAAAGTTTAAGTTGGTAGAGTGAACAGCAGGGTAAATGTTGCAAGAAGTGTTTCTTTCATCCCAGGGCTGAAAATGTAATCTTTGGAAGGGAGCAACCACCCCCTGCAGCTCAGAGGTTACAAACAGGTTCGGAGTTCATTCTCCTTCTTGGACTCAGCAGATAAAATGGCCATGGACTGGTTGCTTAACCTCTCTGTGCCTTAATTCCCTGGTCTCTAAAATGGGGTGAAAAGAGTACTTATTTCAAATGAGTATTAAAGGACATTAAAAAACAGCCTAAGTACTTAGCACAGTGTTGGATACATAGTAGGTGCTCAACAGATGTTAACTATAGTTCCAGGGGATACTGAGAGCATCTCTCCTGTTACCAACTCAGCACCTTCGGCAAGCCTTGGGCAGTGAGGCTTGTTTCTCTTAACCTTATTTTTCACTGGACTGGATCCAATGCCAGGTGTGACTAAGTCCCCGGTATGGCTTGATGTTGGGTTTATCACGGAAGTTAGTGTAGTTTTAGAGTTCCCCTGCCAGCCAGCCTATACTTGAAAGTTATTTCTAGATTGTGTATTGCAGCCAGCTACAGAAAGAGTAAGCAAAGTACACATTTCCAGGCTCCTGTGTTAGTCACAGTTCAGTAGAGCCTGACCAATTTGATAAATTTCAAGCCACCTTAGAGTTCTTATGGGCTCTGTATTTGGATCTTTCATTCAACCCAGCACACGTGGTCATCACTGATTTATCTCCCTGAAATATCCCTGACTTATCCATGCTCCACTTTTCTACAACCCCAGTTTTGACCTTCAGTGTTGCGTGTTTTTACTTTCTTGGCATGCTGTTAAACAGTACAGGGACTCACTCCAAAGGATTTGCTATTTTTCAGGGTCAGTTTGCACCCTAAATAAGAGCAAAAAGTATCTTTTGCCTCTAGGGCTCATTTTTACTCCAAATGAACTTGATTTTTAGAAAATGTCTTTTGTTTGAGCCTATTTATTCTGTCTAAAATAACCTCACCTATTGCTGAAAACAGTATAAAAAGCTGTTTAAATGTCTGCCCCTGTTAATGTATAAGCTTCAGGAGGCTGGGAATGACTTCTGGCTGAGATAGTTTGTATCCCTGATATTTATGTACATACAGTCTGGCCCATAGGAAGCTCTTGATAACTGATTGTTGAATGAATAGGTGTAATTTTAAAGATGGATCATTTTATTTAAGAATAACTAATATTTGAATGTATTGTGTTATTTAGTCATCTGACAACCCTACAAGCTAAGAATCAACAGGAAACTTTTTTGGATAATGTGGCTGTCCCAAGGTCCAGGGTTGGTCAGAGCTAGTCAGTGCTCTGCTGGCGGCTTCAGGCTTGTCTGATTTGTTGAATTCCAGATGCATATTCACTGGAGAAATTATTCAGTGCAGAAATGTTAGAAGCTATAAATATATAGACTCTAATCAAGTCCAGAGGAATTAAAATCTAACACTGAGTAAGTAAAGCCCTCACTGGAAAGCCAATAGGTTCATTAGGAAAAATTTATAAGATATAAGAAAAGATGATTAAATCTGAGCTAATAATACATTTGACATTTTTATAGAAATAGTCTGTGTGCATGGCAAAGGAGTTCACTGGTTTTATTAACCTCATTATTCAGTGTGTCGAGTTTACAATAATCTAGAAAGTTGATAACAGTAATTAAGCAGGGAAATGTGACAAACCAGAGTATCTAGGTGAGCAGCGAGGCATTGGGCCAAGTGCTGTTACCCACCTGGCAGAGATACTTGTCAGCAGAAAGAAGGAAGGAAGGAAGGGAGAAAGAAAATGAAAAATAATATGATTTGCCTCTGGTCATAAGATTTATCTCTTTTCACCCATTGTGTCTCCAACCTGTGGCCTTAGTGACTAGATTTGTTTTTATTACATTGAAAGACATCTTGGCCTGGCTGTTTCCTTGGACTTGGTGATCAGCCTGGCGGACTGGAGCATGGCCATAGCCACTGGCCTGCCCTGGGCACCCATCCACTATCTACACAGGACTCCCAGACTCACCCCACCAAAAAGCAAAGCACGCTAGAGTGATGTGGACATGTGAGACCCCACACTGAGTTCTGGTTCCATTCCTTCCCATTGAGTTTCCTAACGTGTATTCTATAGAACATGTATCCTAAAAGGTTCTCTGTGAAAGCAAGACTTCAGAGAGCTTATGATCCTGTGCCGAGAAACAGACCAGTGCACAGGGCAATAAAAGCACCTTGGTGGGATTACAAAGCAGGGATTTTGAGATGGGAGCAAGCTCAGACTACTAGGAGTCTAAGGAAAGCATTCACAGAAGAGGGAGCATTGAGAAGAGCTTTGAAAAGTGTCCAGATTTCAAAAGATTGAGATGGGGCATTTAGGGAAGGTGCTGAAGGCCTGGGAGCATGTGGAAGCAAAAGGTCACCTGTGGATGGATGTTGAGGTCATGCAGGGGATAGTGATAGAGGAGGCTGGACAGGTAAGCTGCAGCCCTAGCACAGCAAGGCTGACACGCCACAATGAGACAGTTGGCTGAGTCTGTGGACAATCAGCAGCTACTGAAGGTTTTTGAGTAAGAGAGTGATCTGTTGGGAGCCCTGCTTTAGGAATGATGGGAATCTATGTCCAGGATATGACAGAATAAGTAAAGGGGAAGCAGAGATGGCAAGTAATACTCCATTTGCATAGAAGTCAAGAGGAATAGGGGCACCTGGTGGCTCAGTTGGTTAAGCGTCTGACTTTGGCTCAAGTCATGATCTCGGGGTCCTGGGATTGAGCCCTGCATCCAGCTCTGTGCTCAGCAGGGAGTCTTTTCCCTCTCCCTCTGCCCCTCCCATCCCACTCATGCTCTCTCTTTCTCTCTCAAATAAATAAATAAAATATTTAAAAAAAAAGAGAGAAGTCAAGAGGAATAGTAGTGAGACCCTAAGTTAGGGAGGAGGTGGAGAACAGTGAGGATTCATTAGCGGCTCCACGCTACAGTCCCCGCGGTCTGCCCCCATCTGTCTCTCCCACTCACTGTCTCACCATCCTATGCTCCTCACAAGTGCCTTTAAGCTCCTTGAATATGCCATGCTCTCTCTTACCACAAAGCTTTGCATTTGCTACCCATTTGCTTAAAATAACAGTTAAGATGACGATGATGATGATGATGATGGTAGACACTTACATAGTGCTTAGTGTGTGCCTGTCACTGGTTTGTTTTCATTTCCAAGAGACCCTCATTTTTTGACTGATGCTGTGCTTTCTCTCATCTTCCATTGGGGGCTGGTACTGGTGCTAGGGAGTACTCAGTTGAGGTTGCAGGTTGGGGTATGCAGCCGTGCTAAGATTTTTGAAGCATATACCTAATTGTAACTGAACTTTATTAGAAAGTTAAAAGACTGCTATTCTGTATTTGGGGGTGTATGTTTCTGTGTCTTCCTATTTTTAGAAAAATTGCAACTATACTAAAAATGACCAGAAAATTATCTCAGCATACTGTGAATACCTAAATGCAATGTTATTTTCTGTTCACCTTTGTCTGATAGCCACAGCATATAAAACAGTTCTTGGCACATAGTAAGATGATGATCTACATCTATTGAATGCTTGAAAAACTGAATGAGTGAGAGAATAAATTAATGAAATTTCTATAGAGATATGCGGCGGTTCCCAGGTCAGCTCATTTTCTTTCCTAATCAAACCTACCAAGACCACAGCCACCCACTCACAGCATGGTCTTTTATTCCTTTGATCTTCTTGGAGGGTCACAGAGAACATGGCAGGACAACCATGATGAGCCCAAGACCATGTTTAATGTTCCTGCCTCCCTGTGCCTGGCCCTCCATCGTCCAGCCTGTTATGGGCCAGGTGAAATACCATAAAGGCTCTGAGTGTGAGAGTAGGGGAGAGGGAGAAAGGGCAGGGCTGGATACGTGTCACCAGCCCTTGCTGGTGAAGGTAATTCTAAGATGTTCTAATGGATACTAGAACTCAGGGGACGCAGCCTCTGTTGTCCTGAGTTTTGTGGACACAGACCTGCAAGCCAGCTGTCCTGTTTATAACCCCAGACTTCCAGATTTCAAGTTACTTACCAGGTGATGGTAAAAGATGTGAGTCAGCTTGGCTGAAGACACTTGGGGTGGAAGACAGAGGTTGACCAGGTGGGTGAGGAGATGAGAGGGGTTTAGAGAAGGAACCAAGGCATGTGGGCAAGAGTTCTTGACTCTTTGATCAATTTCCTGCAAAAATCTGCCAAAAAGCGGATGTGCGTCCTTCCATGAATATGAAGATTATAACTCAAAGGGAGGTAGTTTTGCTCATCTATTTTTATTTTTCTTCCCAGTTAAAGATTGCCAGGAACCAGAAAAGACAGTTTCATTCCCAGTACTAGATGGGGAGAAACATTGCCTGAAAGTAACAGTTACAAAAAGGTTAGTTGAGTTCAAAGGAATACTTCTTTATAAGGGGGAGAAAGCATAAGTCTTAACATGGCATTAATTTCACTTGTTATTCTAGTAATGTAGAAAATAGCAAATAAAGAATCACCTTCAGAGAAAACCAGTTTTAACATTTTTAATATACATCATCCCTAACGTGTGTGTGTGTGTGTGTGTGTGTATGTATATATATATATATACATACACACACACACACACACACACATATATCTGTAATTCTATTTTGAGTAGATTTTTCCATAAGAATGGAAATAATAATTTTCCATTCTAAAAATGGAATCATGCTTATATGCTATTTTGCACCCAAAATGAATACAGATTTTGTGGATCTGAAGCTTATAAAATTTGGAGGTCTTCTTTAAGAGACTATTTCAAAATGATGGAAACAAACATATGTACAGGGCCTGGGAAGGGGCTGTGTAAGTGAGGGGTCCCCAAGTTTAAGCTCCCTTAGCTTCTCAGTAAATCCCCCATTTTGTGCCCTGGTTCCTTTGTCTCTTTCCCCACTTGACAGTACGTGATAAACATCCATGAACTTGACTACTCTTTCACGTCCACAGAGAGGCTGCTGGGAATAGCTCATGTCGGTGAACACACATTGCACACCTCGTGTGTTCCTGGCACTGGGCCCTACTGTGAGAGGAAGTTAGGGATCCATATCCGCTCTTGCCCATAAAGGAATCCCAGCACGCAGGCAACTCGGCCTCTTGGCTGGCATCTCCAAGCGGCCTGTGCACAATTCGGTTACTTCATAGGATTCTTCCTAAAAGTGGGTCCTATGGGGAGCGCCACTCACCATGTTCTCACAGTGAACACAACCCAGCAGTTCATCCTGGTCATTTATTTCAAGTCAAACTCCCCAAACTGGATTTCAGGAAGATAAGTTGTACCACCTGCTGCCACTTCCCACAGTCACATTGTCTTTTTTTGCCTGAGTACATGTTCCAAAGCCTTTGTTCTCACAACCTGGCTGATGGAGCATTGGCCCAAGATCTATCAAAAATAGATGTTATTATGTCAGCGATATAAATAATGTAGTTCCAGAAATGGGGAAAATGGATTTGAAGACTCTAATTAAATAGAATTCAAATGTTGTTTAAAGTTAATCACTATAGCTTCAGTTTGAATCTTCAAATCTTCGGATTAGAAGCCAATTAATCCTTTCTACTGTGTTTGAAATGCACACCATAAGGCAAAGGGAGCGTTACCCCAGTTAAGTGCAATGGCAGAACAGAGCAGATGTCAAGTGTGTTTCTGTTTTAATGTATTAACTCTAATGCTGTAAGAGCAAATGCTGGGTAACCCTCACTGAAGCACCCATGGATATATTCTAAGTTATTATGAAATACTCTTTATTCATGTTTTTACATTCCTTTTTTTTTAAATACTGCAAAAGTGGGTGACTCTTTCTTAGAAACCACCCAGTGCCTCATGGCCTGGTGTCCAGGATACTGCAGGCCATATTGTCTGCAGTCCCCAGCTGACACTATTCAAAAGGAACTCTCAGGGGACCTGTTTCATGGGTACTATTCAAACTACTGTATGATGAGCTTACTTCTTTTTTAAATACCTCCAAATAGATTGTCATCTGTTCACAGTGATTAGTCCAGATTTTAATGGGAAATGATTGGCCAACACATTAGAGGACAGTATAAAAAAAAAAGTATGGTCATTTAGTAGAATATTATGTGGCCATGAAAAAAGAAAAGGCTGTTTATATAGTGATATCAAAAAAGATCTCTAATATCTATTGTAAAATGAAGGAAAGCAGGGTGCTGAGCATAATATGCTACTATTTGTGGGGAAATGTGTGAATAGATATGTATTTGTATATGCATAAAATATCTCTGGAAGGATGAACAAGAAGAGAACTGAGTAGCTATGACACAGGGTAGGTAGAAGACTTTTCACTCTCTGTCTTTTAAAGTTTTGACCCATGTGACTGTCTTACATATTAAAAACTTAAGTTGAAAATAAAAGTATAATTAATCACCACCTACAGAAAACCTACATTTTTTTTAATGCTAGAATTCAAATCTGGCTTCTGGGCCTAAAAGTCAGGTGCTTCTGTATGCCCTTTTTGCCTTTCCTTAGAAAAATGGACCATCGGGCAACATTCCATCTTGTGTTCCTCTTACAAATATTGGCTTTAAGAAGTTTCTCTCTGGTAACAAAATTAACATGAAGGTTTACACACATTGTAACAAGCATAGGATCTTGATCCTTGAAAAAAGGACCTCTGTTTTCTGGGTCATTCATTCCGTTTTTCCTGGAGAGGGGAAGATAGTCACTAACGGCTTTGCAGGAAGCTACTAGAAACACCAACAAGAGAAGTCCAGCTGGATCCCAAACCATCTTTCTGAATTGCTGTAATGATTGGCAGCCCCCGTTGCCCCCAGAGATGGCAGGGGCCGGAATAATACTCAGGAAGTTACTGTGTGACTCCATCTAGCAAGAGCAGAGCAGTAATAGGGCCTGAACCTGTGAATATGGCCGGTCAGTCTTCTGGGCAGAAATCCTTGCCCTCTGGAGGAGACAGGGCAGGAGGACACATAATTGCAGCAGCTCACATAGCCCTGATGCTGAGCAAAATAGTTGCAAAATGTAAATCTCCACACAGCAGATGCACATGATGAACTTTCATTTTTCAAATCTGAGATCTTTGTTATTGAGAAGTCCTACCAAAAAAAAAAAAATCAAAAGAAGACTTGCAACCATCTTTATTAGTTAGGAGTCTCACTGGCAATAAATCAAAGAACTTTATAATTGTTCCTTTTCTGTTTTGTGGGTATATCATTGAAGTTTTGTTCTCATCACATCTTATCTACCTAAAATAAATAGCAAATGATGACCTCGTCAATGGAAAATAAAAGACATTTTAGTTCATCAATAACTGGACAGTGATTAAAATAGGCCCCCAGAAGCCACAGCTAAAATGTGCCCTTAAAGGTCTATGCTTGTGGGAGGAAATGGATTCTTTGGCTGGTGTCTAAAAACTCTTCAGAGGCAGCTGTTCTCTAAAGACCCCCCCCCGCCCCGACCTCAGGCTCTTCTAAATGCCCCTCATTTCAGTGCATCTCAGCATTGCTGAGAAGCTCAAACATGCTGTCTTTGTTGGGCAATATACAAAAGTCCCTGCACCCTCTTCCCACCATCCAGCATCAGCTGCTGACCAAGACGTCTGACCCCCAGATGTTGACATAAATGTAGAAACCGAAGCTCGGGGCAATTCCTTACTTGTCATTTCTTTCAGTAAGAATTTAAACACCAGCTTTGAAAATTTGAAGTGGAGAGGGCTGACAATGAAGGCAATGCCTTGAGGAAAAAAAGAATGTTAAATAAGAAAGAAAAAAAGAAAAGCTCCAATATTCTTCTTAACATGAGCATCAAGCGTCCATTTGTGTCCCAGCCACTTCTTGAGCAAAGCATTCAATTTCTATACCTCAGGCACCTCACTTATAAAAGGGGATACAAATATTTGGCAAGAGTTAAATGAGGGCGTCAACGCCTGTTGTGAGAATTAAATGAGGGAGTCCGTGCCTCTAAAGCACAAACACATTGCATGGCACCAAGCCCACTTTCAAGAAGTGGAAGCAGTTAATAATATGGGGAAATTGGGGAAGAGGCAAAGTATAAAGCTTGCCTTGGGGGAAGCCCAGGTTAGATCAGGGATGGGATCACATTTTGTTTTTCCAAGTGCAGGCCTGGAAACCAAATGGAACCATCAGCAAGAGGCTGATTGTGCAGCTCTCATCCCATCCCACCAGCTCTCGGGAAGGTTGTCCCCACCCCCGGGCTATAACCCCTGTGGGAGTTCCCCACCCCCATCTCCTAACAGGAGCCCGCCTTGTTTACCTGCAGCTCATCGCCCTCCTGTCATCCAGGTTATTCCAGAGTTGATTTGTATCCAACTCGACTGTAATCGACACAGTTATCGTGCCATAAAATCCAAGGTCACATAAAGGTAAAGATGGGCTAAAGAATCTATTACATTCAATGAAAATAATACAAATCATCTTGATAAAAAGAACAGTTATAGGAAAACACATAAGCTCAAGCAACACATCACCTTTTTTATGGGATTTGATGGCTCGCTTCCCTTCCTTATGGCACATGGGCCTTCGCTTATCTGAGGCGGGGATTCTCCTTTGTTGTTTTCCATGACAACAGTGAAAAGAGCTATTCCTGGCAACTATTTAGGGACTCATGTATAATGAGAAGGATGGATTTCAGGTAAATAATTTCTTAAAAGGCACTTCAGGGCAGAAGATTGTTGCTATCAGTTTTACGGGCTGCAGATGTCTTCTCATAAGAAAAGTGAAGCTTGAACTCAGTGACATGGTAGAGGATGGGTTTTTTTTGGTCCTTGCCCATGTGCAAACAGGCCCTGGACCAGAAAGGGGGAAGGTTCTATCTGGACTGTTAAAGGCCTGCTAAGACAACCTGGCATTAATTTTGATTTCACTGGCTTTTCCATTACTGCTTTGTGTTTTGAGCACTCCACTTCTCCTAGAGCTGATATGATTGTTTCCCTTTAAAGGTGTCTAAAAAGTCTTGTAGTTTATTTACTAAGCTGTTTTAAGTTAATCCAGCAAAAGGCCAGTATAACAAGGTAAGCAGATCCTGGTCCATATCTGGTCAGCCATGCCTCGGAAAGATAACAACGGCAGAAATAAATATGTCACACCGGTGTGAGTTCTGCCCACCTACCCCAGCATTGCATGGGCCGCTTCAGCATTTTGGCTTCATACTGCACTTCTTGTTGAATGGCTCAGCACGGAGTTCAGATTTGTGGGCTCCTTTTACGGGCCAGTCTCTTGTACAATCTCCCTAACTCCAGCCTTCTAGCTTATGGGGGTCTTTGGAGAAAAGGTCTGTAGCCACATAGTTCCATCTTTCCAAATAGTTAGGGATCCATCATTATTTGTTAATTTTTGCCTCTTTATGGCATTGCGTTCCAGGGCCTAGGGATGTCTTTGGCAATAGGAACTTAGGATTCCTCTTTCTCTGTTAGGAATGTAGGTGGGAAGCCATGATTAGCAGGGCAGATTTATCTGAGTGGCTAGACATCTGACAAAATCATGCTCTCTGTGCATTTGCATTTGTACAGGAGTGTTCTTGAAAACGTAATGTCTTTCAGGGGAGACAGAATCCATGGTCCATAATATAGCTATTATTTTTGTATGAATGTCCTGAGCCCAATTTGGTGAAATACATCTAATTTTGAGGAGAGGCAGTGCTAGAAATTCTCTGGCAGGAAAAAAAAAAAAAATGTATTCGTTCTCCTTCCTCCATGTTACAGAGCGTGTCTCCTTGTTTTTTTCATGGCTCTTAAAGGGCCACAAAAATTTTTTAGCTTGAGCAAAGAACCATGCCTTCCAGCACAATTTAGACAAGGGAGGCACTGTCTGGAGGGAAGATGGCATATGTGGTTTAAACCTCCACCTCTGCTCACCACCATGGAAGGGCTTTTCTGCATGGGGAGGGGGCAGCAACACCAGGAAGGGGAATTCAAGTTTGCCTAAGTTATGATTAATTGCAACAGTGCTGTGCCTTCATTTAAGAAAAAGATGACAAAAAAGCAAAAGACAAAAAGTGATGTTGCAGACATGCAGGCAAATATTATGATACCCCTGTATTTTTCGTTTTGCAAAAGAATTTGGCATCTGGGTACCTTACAGCACAATGAAAACTGCATCGAATTTTTAAAACATGTTTCACACACAATGTAATCAGAAAACGTATTGTCCAAAACTTCAAATATATATGTATTATATATATGTTGTATGTATATATTGATAGATGGAATTTTTATTTTTTATGCAAACACTGCATACAAAGCATCATTACAAATGTTTAAATAACACATTGTTTACCTTCTCTAGAGCTGCATTGTGTGAGCAAGGCAGGAAAATATCCCATGTTCCAATAAGATGGACCTCCTGACATTAGACAAAAAATATCTACTTAACCTCTAGACCATGATTGACATACTGGATGTATCCGCAATGAGCCTTAGTACCCTGCTAACCATATCTTCATATGCACACGGTATTGATCTGCTTGGGTTCCAGCTCACTAACCCCAGCTGCTCCCAACAACAGGGAGAAGATGCTGAATAAGCAAAGGAAAGGAGGGACAGGCTTAGGGGACTAGTCCTTTTCTGTTCACTCGGTAAGCTTATGTGATGTTCAGCTGCAGCAACAGCCAAAACTGCAGTGCAAGCCTGCCTGCGGGAGAATATTGAAAAAGTGAATGCTTGATACCACACTGGGGAGTTACACTGGGGGCCCACAGCATCAGAACCTGATGCAGACCCTGCATTTATCCCTTCCTCTTGCCCTGGGATCCTAGGGGGAGTTCTCTTGCCTTTGTTCTCCCATAGCCAGAAACTGATGGAAGGTGGGCATTCTAAGGACTTCCATGTGTTGTTGTTTGCCATCTCCCTACTAGTATCTCAGTTTTCTCATCTGTAAAATGATAGTATCCACCTCTCTGAGCTGTTTGATGATTAAATGAGACAATGTGTGTAAAGTATAATGCTTGGCGTGAGGCGACCCTTCATAAAATGGTCCCTGCTGCTGTCATCGGGCTCTCTGGGCTGATGATGTAAGGCTACATCTAGAGCTGATGGAGACCCCAAAGAACAGAGAAAATAAGACTTCCTCAGACACCCTTGCTGATTTGCCTCAGTTTCTCTATAAAAGGGTAGACAAACTTGGGGGTTCCCTTCCAATTAGACTTGGAAGCCTCCAAGGGCTGGAATATCTGTTGGCTCTTTCAAGGCCCTGCATTTTCAATCTGCCATGTTAGGGTTTACTGTGTTATGCCTCACAAATTGAAAAAAAAAAAAATAGTTTTAAGCTGGGTATTTGTTCTTTGAGCAGTTTTATGTAGGACAGCATTAAGGGGGGGAAAGTGCATATATATATATATATTCCCAAGCAATTAACTTGCTTGTGGAAATGGATATGAGCAAACCCAGAAATGCAATACATTTTCCCACTTAAAATGAGGAAGTGATTTTGATTCAACATTGCAAATACTGCATTGTTGTCCAGTTATGGAGAAGCCTACAAACATGAATCTAAAAATAGAGCCAATGTTTTTGGATGATTACTATCTATATCCTATCTAAATATGAAAGTTTTCTTTCCCTCCGAGTAGTTAAATATGGAGAGATGCTGAGATAGAGGAGTTTCACATCTAATTGATGTGACAGTCTCTTTCTCAAGAGGTGGTTAATGCTGTGATAGATTAAGAGCACATTTCTTTCAGTGTTCACAGCAGATCCAACAACTGGCTTTCTTCAGCCTCCTTAAAAAATGCATGACATCCAAAGCTAAAGTCTTGAAGGCCAAAGGCTGACGTGGATGCCTTGTTTCATAACTGGCAGTATGAAACAGAACCCTTCTCATGGTCTCCCTGGTTCCTGCCTCTGCTCAGGGTAGGAGATCTTTAGCTCTCTCCATCAGAGGTTGAAGTGGGGGATGTTTCTCTTCTACCAACTATGCTTCTGTGTTTTATGCCTTTTCCCTGTTTCTCTTGTTACTTAGAACCCCTCCAGTCTACCCCATTCTCTATGGCCCAAAGTCATTTGGAAGCCACAGTTCAACTTCCCCGCAGCAGAAGAGAATTGGGAGGTTTTAGCCTCCTGATGCTCCTTTAGCTGGGCATCAGATGCAGTGCTTTCCAAACAAGGATGTGTTCTGAGGCCATAGAGATGTTTGGATGTGTAGTGGTGTTTGGATCATCTTCTTCAGTGACAAAAGGTCAGGGGTGCCCAACCTTCTGCAGTGTGTGGAAAGTCCACACAACGATGGGCCCTCCCAATGCCAGTAGCATCCCCATTGTTTTTTGCCCTTTTTGACCTTTTTTTTTTTTTTTTTTTTGAGAGAGAGAGAGCATGTAAGCAGGGTTGGGGGTGGGGGAAGAGGGTGAGGGAAAGAGAGAATCTTTTTTTTTTTTTAAAGATTTTTATTTATTTATTCATGAGAGACAGAGAGCGAGGCAGAGGGAGAAGCAGGCTCCCAAGGAGCAGAGAGCCCGATGCGGGGCTCGATCCCAGGACCCTGGGATCATGACCTGAGCCGAAGGCAGACGCTCAACCATCTGAGCCACCCAGGCGCCCGGAAAGAGAGAATCTTAAGCTGGCTCAGTGTGAATTCTGTCTGGGAGCTCCATCTCACAGCCCGGAGAACATGACCCAAGCCAAAATCAAGAGTCAGATGCTGAACCAACCAAGCCACCCAGGAGCCCTTCTTCTAGACTCTTTCTAAGTCACTCTTCTTTCAGGCCCCTCTCTTTAGAACTTCCCCCCAGCCCCATTTCCACCAGAGGCCTAAGTAAGCTCTCTGCATGGTAGTGTTAACTCTGTGTATAATCCCAGCCTCCAATTTGGGCAAGACCCAACTATCGCTCCTGACTTCTTGCTGATGACATTATTTATGGGCACAAAATTAAATAAAAAGGACTGAGGACAAATGTCTGACTCTATTATCTGCACCCCCATGTCCCTCTTTCTGGTGCTGTCCCCTCTTTCCCCTCATCTCTCACCTCTGGCCCCAGCCCCACTGCTTGACAGGCTGCTTGCATCTTGCTTCTCCCTGCTTGCCCTGTTGGTGTGGCACCCCTTTTCTCTACCAGTGGAGACTTTTTATGCCTGGACTCCAAATCCGCTGTTGTGAGTTTGGGTGAGAAACGCTCCCCTAGTGTGGTTATCACTGAGTGGCAGGATTACAGGTGATTTTTATTTTCTCCTAGTTACATGATTCTAACTTTATTTTTTAACAATGGGCACACATAGTCTTACATACTCTCCCCTTTGTCTTTTTCTTTAATTATATAAGGAATATATAAATACATTTTTGTTATTGGAAAAAAACAACAGAGGTGTTTGGGGTAGAAGGCAACCATCCCACTTCCCCATCCCCCAATTTATCCTCTCCAGAATTTGTTATCAGTTTGGTGTATATCATTCCAGGAGTTTTCTATGCATTTACCTATAAATATATGCATATATCAGTTACAAACTCAGGGAAAAAAATAAAGGTTAACAGACGGTTATTTCTGGGCAACTGTGTGGTCCACCATCTTGGTTAGTCTCCATCATAATCTGTCTGTCCTGAGATTCCCTTTTAAGTTCCTTCTCTGCCTTCTCAGGGCCCAGTGGCCCTTCTTTGGAACCGTTATCCTGGCCACCCTCCATCCTTCTTCAAAGCCACTGCTTTTCCCTAAAGTCTTCTTAGCTTTTCACAAACCCATAATTCTGCCATATCAGCACATTGGAGTGATCTGTTCCTATTCATGTCACTACCAGATGCCTTTCTGAGGAGGGAGTCAAGAGTCAGATGTTCAAATATCAGGCGATAACATACAGGTGGCCACCATCTTCTTCTGGGTGTCTGAGAATTATACCTCATATATACTTAAAACAATTTCCTTTTCATCATATATTCTCTGTAGCATGACACCTCAATTTTAACAGGTTTTAGCGGAGATGAAAGACATTTTTACCACCTTTTACAATTTACAAATAATAAAACTATATGGTCAGTTTTTCATCCCCAGGGCAGACAGTGTCCCCTTAGACACATAGTTGAACATCTGATATGTGGAAAAATCCAACTGAGAAGCAACAGCTAAAAATAGAATCCAGAAAAGCAATGAGTCATGGCCTAAATGAACAAATACGTTAAACAATATATTAGAACAAACTTGCCAAAGGAGCATTGAGGCTGGCTTAAGGTAATCTTCACCATTTTAGGATGAAGAGGTTAGAGGGGGCTCAGGGATATAGGGGATCAAGAACACTTTTTTGTAACTTTATTATTTGCATTTTTTTCCTCTTAAAGATGTGATCTGCCCCCCTCCCTCACACACACACTTACTTTAGTCCTAAAATAAAGATTCATTCAGACTGATTTTTTTTTCTCCCTTAAATGGCTATAAACCTATAGCAGAAATAGATAAACAATGTGGCTGTGTGGGCTTAGCAAGACAGTAACATCTATGCTAATCCCTGATCAGCCAGGTGCTTGCCCCCTGGGTGACCTTGAAGTAAGACCAGCCTCCCCACTCTTCCTAGTCTCCACTTGCTTCCCAAGATAGTAACATTAGCTAGCGTGCTCTTCTGCCCGCCCTGGGCTGTGGGGTAGGCTAACAAATGAAAACATGGGAAAGCCTTTTGCAAAAAGGAAGCCCTTGGTGACACAGGCATGATTAAAAGAGACAGGTCAGCTCAGACAGGAAGCTCTAAATCCTGACTCTGGCTCCATCCCCAGTCACAACCCAGTCACCCCAGCTGGGTGTCAGTCTCCTGCTTGCAGCTAGGGGGAAAACAAAGATGAAACAGTCAGTCTCACTGGGCAGACGTGACTAAACCACGAGAAAAATCAGACAACTGTACTGGAAAATAACTAGTATCACCACAAATGTCACAGAATAGAATTTCTGCACTTGGAGTTTAAAATATACTAAGCCCGATTTCCCACCTCCCCAGACTGTGTGCCTTGTCAGGACTGCAGCTCTTGGTCTCAAGGTAGCATTTCATTCTAGCCCGCTTGGTATTGCTTATTGTTTCATACATATTTTTCTTCACTGGTGTGTTAACTCCTTTTTTTTTTTTTTTAAGATTTTATTTATTTATTTGACAGAGACAGAGATAGCGAGAGCAGGAACACAAGCAGCGGGAGTGGGAGAGGGAGAAGCAGGCCTCCCCTTGAGAAGGGAGCCCGATGTGGGACTCGATCCCAGGGTCTTGGGATTGAGCCCTGCATCAGGCTCCCTGCTCAGCAGGGAGCGTGCTACTCCATCTGCCTCTCCCCCTGCTTGTGCGCACTCTCTCTCTCTCTCTGTCAAATAAATAAATAAAATCTTTAAAAAACAAAACAAAACCCTGTATTCTTTAGCTTTTAACCCCCAAACTTCCCAGCTCTAGGCAACCACTCATCTACTTTCTGTCTCTGTAGGTTTGCCTATTCTGAACATTTCATATAATTGGAACCATACAATATGTGGTCCTTTGTGTCTGATTTCTTTCAATTATAATATTTTCAAGGTTCATCCATGTTGTAGCATGTATCAGTATTTCATTCCCTTTTATAGCTAAATAATATTCCGTTGCATGACTATACTATATTTTATTCATTCATTAAGTGGTGGACATTTGGATTATTTTCACTTTGGGGCTGTTGTGGATAATGCTGCTATAAATGTTTGCAAGCAAGTCTTTGTGTAGATACATACATTTATTTCTCTTCCATGTATAGCTAGGAGTGGAATTGCTGGTCAAATGGTAACTCTATGTTTAACCCTTTGAGGAACTATCAGACTGTTTTTCAAAGTGGCTGCATCATTTTACACTCCTATCCACTGTGTATGAGGGTTCTGACTTCTCCACATCCTTGCCAACAATTGTTATTTTTTGATTCTAGCCATCCTAGTGGGTGTTAAGTATTATCTTGTTGTGGTTTCAATTTAAATTTCCCCAGTGATAAAGAAGATGTGGGGTGTGTGTGTGTGTTTGTGTGTGTGTGTGTGTGTGTGTGTACACACAATGGAATATTACTCATCTGTCAAAAAGAATGAAGTCTTGCCATTTGCAATGATGCGGATGGAACGAGGGGGTATTATGCTAAGCGAAATAAATCAGTCAGAGAAAGACAAATATCATGTGATCTCACTCATACATGGAATTTAAGAAACAAAACAGATGAACCTATATAGGGGAAGGGATGGAAATATAAAACTAGACAAAATCAAAGAGGGAGGCAAACCATAAGAGACTCCTAGCTATAGGAAACAAACTGAGGGTTGCTGGAGGGGAGGTGGGTGGGGGGATGGGGTAACTGGGTGATGGGCATTAAGGAGGGCACGTGATGTAATGAGCACTGGGTGTTATACACAACTGATGAACCATTAAACTCTATCTCTGAAACTAATAATATACTATATGTTAATTAATTTATTTTAAATAAAAAATAAATAAATTCCCCCATGGCTGAGGATGTGGAGTTTCTTTGTGCTTCAAGGCCATTTGTGTACCTTCTTTGGAGGAATATCTGTTCAAATTTCTAACTGGGTTATCTTTTCATTATTGAGTTGTAAGAGCGCTTTGTATATTCTGTATACAAGTCTGTCATCAGATATATGTTTTGTGAGTATTTTCTCCCAGTCTGTGGGTTGTCTTTTCATTTCCTTGATAGTGTACTTAGAAGCACAGAAGTTTTTAATTTTGATGACATCAAATTAATCTATTTTTTCTTCTGTTGAGTGTGTTTTTGATGTCGTTTCGTAAGATTCCATTGCCAAACTCATGGTCATGAAGATTTACCCTTATGTTTTCTCCTAGGAGTTTTATAATTTTAGCTCTTAAATTTAGAATTTTGATCTATTTTGGTTTAGTTTTTGTGTGTGGTTATAATGATCTCTGAACACATGACTGTTAACTGTACATCTATTATATAATCAAAAGAAAGTTCAAGCTGAGTTGTATCATTTATTAATCATTCAAAGAGTATTTATTGAGAGCGTACTAAGTGCCAGGTATTTGGCACAAAAATGGGCAAAGCAATTGAACCTTGCTCTTACTCAGTCCTTAATGTAGTGGGAGAGACATTTAGTGGCATTATCTCATGAACAGGAGCAAGTGCTACCAGAGGAAACAATCACAAACAATGAATCACAGAACACTGCATCAGAAACTAATGATGTACTGTATGGGGACTAACATAACATAATAAATGTAAAAAAAATAAAGTCTTGGAGAATTACAAAAACAAAAAAGAGGAAATATAAGGTGTTTAAAAGAGTTCAGCCTAGGTACCTGATCCAGTCTGGAAGGCCAGGGGAAGGCAGTGATCTGAGGGGGAGGAAACGGAAGATAGGCAAGTGTGGGGTGAAGGATGGAAAGAATGCTCTTGTCAGAAGAAACCATACTGATCATGAGAAAGGGGGATGGGAAGAGATGAAACTAGAGGAGGGCAAGGGACAGAAAGAGCAAGACCCTTTATTAAACACTTCCTATATGTCAAGTATTGTAAGCTGTATTTTTTCTTTTAAAAAAATTTTTTTAAAGATTTTATTTATTTACTTGAGAGAGAGAACGAGCAGGGAAAAGAGGTAGAGGGAGTAGCAGGCTCCTGCTGAGCAGGGAACCCGACGTGGGGCTCGATCGCAGGACCCTGGGATCATGACCTGAGCCAAAGGCAGACGCTTAACTGACTGAGCCACCCAGGCACCCCCCATAAGCTGTATTTTTTTTCATAGAGTTTTCATTCCAACCCTGGGAGGTAGGGTCATTATGCATTTTTTGAATGAGGAAACTGTAGCTCAGAGAGGTTAGGCAAATAGTAGGCCTACCCAGCTAGCAGGTGGCAGAGCTGGGACACAAACCCAGGGCTGCTAAGTCTACATCCTGCTTTTATGGACCTGCTACATTGCCTCTGCTCAGAGCTGGAGTCAAGGAACCTGTGAGGTTTAGGTTTAGACACGAGTGGCCTTCACTGAGATATTTTAGTCAAGAATCCTAGCTAGTCTAGGGGCGCCTGGGTGGCTCAGTCATTAAGCGTCTGCCTTCAGCTCAGGTCACGATCCCAGGGTCCTGGGATTGAGCCCCGCATCCGGCTCCTTGCTCTGCAGGGAGCCTGCTTCTCCCTCCCCTCCCCGCTTGTACTCTCTCACTGTGTCTCCTTCTCTCTCTCTCTCTCTCAAATAAATAAAATCTAAAAAAAAAAAAAAAAAAGAATCCTAGCTAGTCTGGAAGAAACAGACAAGAGCACATACACATAGGGCCAGAGTCTCCTGGCCTGTGAAAGTGTGGAAATGCCAGCTGCCCTAGTTCATTAGGAAAAGCCTAGTCACCCTTGTTGTCAGTAATTCAAGTTTAACTGTCACTCTTAGCATAGAAGACACACTCTAGGACAAAGCCCTTCGGAGTCTCATGGCCTCAGTATGGGGGTCACAGTGCTTTCTGTCCAAGTGTTTGATGTGAGGTCATTCTTTGCTTACCCCAAGGACTTAAAAAACTGGACCACAACATTGAAAATTGATAGTTGTTGCCTTGACCAGAGTGACTGATGTTCTGGTTAAAGAAAACCAATGAATTAATTGTACCCTCCTCTCCAAAGAGACCTCAGCCTTTTCAAGGCAGGATTGCCAGTGTGGATACGTGAATCTGAACTCTGCGGGAGCCTGGAGAGACTGATAGAGCAGGAAACTCTAGACTCAGATGAAATTTCCCACCTGATTACCCAGAAGCAAGCAGGCTGGCGTGGCCATATAGCTGTAGTGACGGCCAAATGCCCTCCTTCTCTGCAAGCTGCAGGCTTTTAGCTTTCGGATTCTGTCCAGCTGGAAGCTCAGGCAGGGATGATAAAGCAGAGCTATAGGAAAGCTTTATGAAAAGCAATCTGTTAAAAGCAGACAAGGAAAGTTGTTTGTCTTAGACTACAATGCTTCTTGAAGTTTCTGGGTTTCCCTCCCCCTGCCCTGAGCCAGCTTTTCTCTGCTTCTCTGTGCGTTTGAAAATGAGACCAGGGATAAACTGGCTTCAGCAATGAGCTTTTGCTCGTTGAGTGTGTAACTGAGTGCGAGGACACTTGCCGCTCGTGTAACTGGGCCTCACCAACTCGTTCGTTTATTCCAGCTCTTATTTTGTCTTACTCTGTTTTGCAGTAAAGAAGCAGTGCCACAACCTCAAAATGCCAGCAAGGCCCAGGGACGTTCCATAAATGATGGAAATGGGCTGTAACTTAGGCGAAAGGGAGCAGTATAAACTGGGAAAAAAAAAAATCTCCAGGGAAACCAGAGATTCTTTCTCTTGAAGGGGCAGCAGCTACTGAGCACCAGTTCATTGTTTCCATGCAAAACTTGGGCCAGTGTTGGCAGATCTTATCACTTTTTCAAGAAATTCAGAAATCCTGAATTTTACTGGACATTTCTGTATTCTAAAGTCACATGGGGACCAGGCCGATTGAAGGGTACATCCAGCTTCATAGGCTACCAGCTTGCAACCTCTGTAAAATAGCGTGGGCCTTGAAAATACAAGCTCAGGATTCAGTGAACTAAATTTGTATTTTGTGCTAACTGCAGACCTTGAGTAAATTATCTAATCTTTGTGTCATTATCATCAATTAAAAATGTATCTATTTGAGTATTAAATGTGCTTAGAACAATGCCTAACCTCTAGTTAACTTCCCATAAAGATTACTTCTATTCTACATTGATTTCCTTTGAAAAGACAATCTTCCCTTCTTGAAGAGCAGGTTTGCAAAGACTCCTCTGCTGAAAACTGCCCAGCAACAAGCCCTGCTGGGAGTGGTGGAGCTGTAAGCTCGGTGGAACCGCCACTTGCTTTCCTGCAGCTCATCCAAGGCCAGAACCCAGCCCCTCCCCCATCAGGCATGCCCAGAAACTATAGATCCTGCTTTAATTACCAGCAATTAAGCCAGCTTCAGCCTGTAGTACAGGATCAGGCTCTGCACAGTAGCCTCCTGAGGCCCCTATAGGAACACGTCTCAGCCCTTCAGGACTTCCTCTGCCCCCAGCCATTTATTTAGTCTCTATCCCCCACCCCATGCAAACAACCCCACTGTCAGAAACATGTGAGCCAGGGAAATCTGAAGACCTGGGCAGGGGTCCTCCTTTAGCTGCATTCTAAACCCCCACATCAAAACAGGAGTTGTCCAAGGTAAACCATAGCTCACACCATTCTCTTTGGATTGCATAATGTGAGATGAAGACCCTGTCCTGGTCAGTACATTTTCTTCTTTTGGTATAATACATTTGTAAGAGGGAATTATTTTCTCACAGTCAGGAAGGAACTAATACATTCACTCTAGTGAAAAAGAAAATTGAGAAGAAAAATAAAATCTAATATGGGAGAAAGAAAGAGTAGGAATGGTAAATGTATTTTTTTTACAGGAAGACCTTCTTCATAAACATTGAGTGAGTCAGTTTTTGTGGTGAGGTTTGTAGAGGAAGACTGGCAATCTAGACAGTTCTCCAGCCATGCCATTCTGGTCTCAGCTGACACCTGTGCAGACTTTAAATAGTATATTGGTGAATACCTCGGGACTCGGGCTTGGAGATAGATGCTTTCTGAAATGCTCTTGGACATAGGCAGGGAGGGGATGCTTAAGTAAAGGAAGCTGGATTTTCCCTCCCCTTAGAGCCCTGCATTTCTGACTCAGGCTGAAACAGCTTAGAAGAGTCCTCTTTAACTAGCTTTTGTTTACAGCATGGGTCTCAAGGCTGCTCTTCCTCGCCCCTGGGGATATTAAGCATGTGGCCCACACCTGCTCTGGACTCTGGGGCCCTGAGGCCAGATGAAGTTGGTGCTCAGGGAAGCTGAGCTGCCTCCATCTGTGACCCAAGGTTACAATGAGCCTCTGGGAGGGTGAGGCAGGAACTTCCATGCTCTCCACTGCACAGATGGCTTTGTTCTATTTACAGATCAGGAGTCAATGGCATTTTGCAATTCACTAGTTCAGTAGTTCTTAATGTCTGTCATGCTAGTTAAAAAACACAGACTTAATTAGAATTTAACAAAGTTTTAAGATGAAGATTTAATGTAGCTTCCTTGCATATATAAATCTTAAGGCACGTCTGTGTCTACCTAGATAATTCAGACAAGGAAACTCAGACCACCTTAATCAGTGTGATTATCTATCTCAGCAGACTCTTGTCCCTTCTTTCCTTTTGTAAAAATTAAATCATAACACAAGCTCTTATTCACTGAACATCTGTGTGACCGGTCAGTAGGTGCTTCACCCCTCTGTTCTTTTTCCTATCCTGTAACCTCGTTAATTTTTTTCTACCAAACGGCATATCTACAGCCTCATTGAGCATAAAGTTAGTCACACAAGGAAAAAATAACATATAAATGCATACCAAGCTTATTCAAGTCCTAATCTTTCAGAATCATGAGACATCAATTAGAAGTAAAGTTAATAAATTAGTAAAATTAATAAAAAGTAGTGGTCATTTGCAGAGGTCTGGGAAGCCATGGTGACACAAACCAGTGGTTCCGTTACTGTTATAAATTCCAGGGGGGGGGGTGCCAAGTGTAAACTCACTGCACAGGGAAATTCATGCACAAATCAAAACATGTATCTGAGCAAGCTTTTTTACTGCAGTGGTAAATGGGGTCACATGATGAGAGAGAATTCAACTGATAGAATGCTCTGTCAGAAATGTTAAGAGCAATCCCATAGGACTAGCCCTCTCTTATTTTATCCCATCCCAGATTACAGTGCTTGGATCTCTGCTTACTTAGGACAAATGGGATTACTCTCTGTTTCATTAGTTGCAAAATTAAGGGGTTGGACTAGATACTCCCTGGAATCCTTTCTGGCTGTAATATCCTGAAGTCTAAGACATCTTTTCTTTACTTATTCTCTAACCTCCCCACATGACTCCATCTCTACTTCATGTGATTGCACAGCCCTGTAGCCTCATCTCCATGGAGGATGAGTCAGCCAGTTGAGAGATTATCCCTTGACCATTGGTATTTCAGCACCACGGAGAGTGATGTAGGCACTAAACCACCCCCATCCCACTTTACCTTCACTTTGAGGTGATATGCCTATATCACAGAATGCACACACGCACACAATTACATTAGGCCCCCCTGAAGTATTAATATTTATAATTATAAATATATAAAGTTTATTATATATTATGTAATGTTTTTACATGTTTTAGATATATATAATATATATATGAAAACCACTCACAGAAATGAAGCCATTTCAATAGATACATCCAACTCTGTTTGTTCCCTTAGCCTTAACTCAGTTATCACATTTAAGCAGAAACATTTTCTTGTGTAGCCAAGCCCCTATGCCACTGTAGAATATTAGAGGCCAGTAGGTGTTTCTTTCCAACATAGAAAGTCTTCTGCAGTATCAATGATGGGTGGCTATCAGGCTTCTTCCTGATTATCTCCAGGCACAGAAAGGTTCGTACTTCATTGGGGAGTGTAAAAAATCTATTAGAAAGTCTTTCTGAAAGAGAGAGAAAGAGAAAGAAAAAGAAAGAAAGAGAAAGAGAAAAGTCTCACTGAGCTGAAAGCTGCTTGCTAATTACAGTTCTGCATCCATCCAGAGTATGACCATTTCTTCCATCTCTACCATTAGCCCTCTGGTCCTGGTCACCATCAGGTTTCATCTGTGTTGTTGCAATAGCCTCTTAACTGGTCTTTCTGCAGCCACCTTGACCCCCTTGCAGTCTATTCCTCATAAAGCATCCCTTTTAAAAGGATAAATCCTTTAAAAGTATAAGCCATACTCATGTCATTTCACTACTTTGTACCCTCAGTTGGCTCACCATTCTTCTCAAAGTAAAAGTCAAATTCCTTATGATCATCTAAAACATCTTTCATGATTTGCTTCTCCCTCCATCTTCCATCTCTGACTTAATCCCCTGCTACTCTCTCCTTCCTTCACTCTGCTTCAGCCAGGTTGGTCTTTTTTTTTTTTTTTTTTTTTTGCTGTCCCTTGAATAAGCACATTTCTGCATCAGGTGCTTTGCATTTGCTGTTTTCTATAACAGGAATGCTCTTTTTTGCCCCAAATGCCACTTTAATATTAAGGTCTTCCCTAACCCTCCTATTTAAGGCCCCACATACTCCCTATTCCTATTTCACTCTTAGGCAGTGATTGGCAAATGCTGGTAAACGTTTAACAACCCATGGTGCGGGGCCAGGTGGGGGAGTCCTGATTTATAGCATTGGCTGATTTCTATGATGTAAGTACTCCCACAATCACCAACTTCAAGCTACCAGTGTAAAGTCACTGAAGGCAAAGTTGGAAAAGGCTAGCAAATGACTCTCTTCATCTGTTCAAGCAAGCTCAGCACACCACTTCAGGTAAAGGAGGGCGCAGCACATTCCTGGGGCTAAGTGCAATGGTGGCCATGGGGTTGATTCAGGAGAACCCCAAAGGAAGGAAAAACTCATGGAGAAGGAATTTTGCTATAGTAATAGGGAGCATTCACCTTTACTTCTGTGTTTCCAGCTGCTTTTGGATCACCTAAACCTGGATATTCTGTCCACTCCCTTGAATGCCATATCTTAAAAACCAAACCCTTGCCTACCCTCCCAAACCAATATTTGTTGATTTTCCTGCTTCTTTTCAGAGGACCCCCTTTTTCCCCATCTTTGACCTCTTGTTCTTTGTTATACACATGTACTCCCAGTGGTGCTGACCTTCCAGAATGATAGGATTATTATGTCCTGGGATAATTTACTTCCATAGTCCATGAGGACATAGGAATGCTCATAGGTAGCTGAGTTTAACAGGAACTGTCCATTGCTCCTTTCTTTGGTCTGCCTACATTACATGCTCCTGCCTTTGAGAGGTCTGGGAGCCACTGAATCCACGTCATCCCTGAGAAGTGCAGTTGGACTGTTCTCCATTTCCAGGACCATCTAACAGGGTCACCAAGACCCCACCATAATTGTTCCTATGAAGCCAACTCATTGATTCCCTAGATATTTGTGGCCTCTAGGTTAAGAGTTCTGGGCCAGATCATGTCTAAAGTCTTCTACAAGTTCAAATACAATGTGATTAGTTTAAGTCTTTTATGCTCCCCCAAGCTTAGTCAGTCTCTCACTGTCTTTCTCTCAGAGAGAGACAGAGATATACAGACAGATTGGGAGAGGGAGAGAAGGAGAAATTTTTCTTACTTAATTGGTCCTCTACAGCCAAATAATGGCTCATAATTACCAAATTAATAAAGCATCTTTATATTCATAAGCTGCTCACAAACAAATGGATATGAGCTTGTAAATTATGTTTCAGTGAAGAGTATGACTAATGAGTTAATACACAAAAGCTGGAAATAAATTTTAATGTTATTGCAACTCTTTCAGAATGTTTACTTGCAATCATCTAATACAAATAAAAAACAGCCCCAAATAAGATGTTCAGTTTCATTTTTAAAAAGAGAAATGAGCTATTGCAGTTATTTTTTAAGCACTGATTTTGGACTTATTTTTCACATTGTGGGTTTTACCATGTAAATATATTACAAAATTCAGCACTTTTGTTAAGAGATTTTTTTTTTTTTTTTACTTTTATCAACTAGCTCCTTCACAACCTTTGGGTAGAGACTTCAATATTATCCTCTGCTATGGAAAGAAAATTCAGGACTTTTTTTAAAAGAAAAAAAAAGAACAGTCAGGGCACCTGGGTGGCTCAGTTGGTTAAGCATCTGACTCTTGATTTCAGCTCAGATCATGATCTCAGCGTTGTGAGATTGAGCCCTGTGTCAGGCTCTGCACTCAGCAGAGAGTCTGCTTCTCTCTCTCCCTCTCCCTTCCCCCTCCCTCTGCTTACGCTCTCTCTCTAAAATAAATACATCTTAAAAAAAAAAAAAAGAACAGACATACAAATAGTCACAGACCCAGTGACAAGCAGTTACTGGTCATTTACTTCTCAGTTATGGGAAACTGCAAGGCAAAAATACCTGATGCCCTCTGCTCTCTATTGCCACCCAGCTAACTTTCATAGGTTAGTGGGAAACATTGCCCAGGACAAAATAAAGGACACACTGGCTTGTTTTGGGGGCAGATATTTATTGAGCACACACACCTGCCAACGCTGATGATTCTCTCTCTTTCTTTTTTTTTTTTTTTTAAAGATTTTATTTATTTATTTGACAGAGAGAGACACAGCAAGAGAGGGAACACAAGCAGGGGGAGTGGGAGAGGGAGAAGCAGGCTTCCCGTCAAGCAGGGAGCCTGATGCGGGACTCGATCCCAGGACCCTGGGATCATGACCTGAGCCGAAGGCAGACACTTAACGACTGAGCCACCCAGGCGCCCTGATTCTCTCTCTTTCTTTTTCCTTTCTAATATCCCAAATGGCTAAAAGTATTGTCAACTTCTAATATAGTATTATGTCCTTAGCTTACAAATAAGTTGTAGGAGAAACAAGTATTTTATGATGGCCAATGAAAAAAGAAAAAAAAACTCTTACTCCTGGCTTGTGTGGGGAATAGAAATATATTTGGTTTGTCTTTTCACCCGGATCAAAACAGTCTCTATGTATAATCTCTTTTGTTATGATACTCAGTTGATTGGACAAAGGAATGCAACATACATTAGTTTGGGTCTGCCAAAGAGCAGATGTCAAGATGGGGTTAGATGTGCAAAAAATTTCTTGAAGTCAGGAGAACAGGAAAGGAAAGGAGAGCTTTTAGACTGCAATAGAGGTCTAATACCTGTAAAAGGAGAGAGAACAAGGGAAGACTGGGTAAGAAGAGTCTCAGACTAAAGTTTCAAGCCTATGGAGAATCCTTGACACACAGTTATCCTTAGACGAGTCCTGCATCTCATAGACTGTCCTTGCCTTAGTACCCCCGCCGTGGTGGCTGGGAACAGGTAGGCGTAAGCATGGCCTTAGCATGAGTGTAGAAGTGGGTCCAGAGGGGCAGCAGCAAGGGGTATCAGTCCCATAGCAGGAGATCTGAGTGGTACATTTTCATGGCTGCATAATATATCACTGCTGACCTTGAGGAAGTCTCTTACCTGCACCACGCTTCCATTTCCATCACTACAACCTCTCTCCTGGGCAATAACCTTAGTTGTTTCTGGGAAGCAGTCTCCCCTGAACATTTCAGCAGCAGCCCTGGGTCACACATGATGCCTCTCAGGAGCACAAACTCCCCTTCTTCTCCATACTCAGATTAGATACCTAGAATTTTTATTCTTTGTTTTTATTCATATTTCCTGATATTGTGAGAGGAATGGGAATGCCAGTTGCAATGAATGGCTACCCTGGTGTTGTCCAGTCACTAATGTAGTCAGTTCTGCAACGAAGTCCTTTGGGTAAAGAGGATATCTGGATGACTGAAGAAGCCAGAGAATAGCATTCAGTCCAGTGGCTTTTGTTCCCAGAATCTACCCTCCCCTTGCTTCATGTTTGGTAAAGAATTTATTTTAAAAACACTTTCCCCAGAGGAACAAGTAGAACTTTTATTTGATATTGCCTTAACCATATCAGAGATATTAGAGCCCGGAGTTAAAAAAAAACTAAAACAACCCATTGTTCTTAGATGAGCTTATACGAATGGACTACTCAGCTCCAGTTGGTTTCAAGGTAACTTTGTTTGTACTTGGTTTTAGCTTTGCTTAGATTGCCTTATAGAAAGAATGGTATCCTGCTTTAGCCCTGGCTGTGGTCAGACATGTTACAAATGTGTGGATCCTAGTTGAAGCATGATGCTAGCAAGGAAGAGCTTAGGCTGGAGAAGTCAGAGTTGGGCTCCACACGGTGGCAGTGACTTTCACATCGATCATGGGCATTTTTCTAGAAAACAATAATGAAAGGACAGGCGTGGGAGCACGTAACAATTAGTTATCAGACAGATAAGTTCAGTGTATCAATCTGTAAGTTATTCAAAAATTACTTGTTTTGAGTCAGGAAACGACAGATGTTGGCGGGGATGCGGAGAAAGGGGAACCCTCCTACACTGTTGGTGGGAATGCAAGCTGGTGCAGCCACTCTGGAAAACTGTATGGAGGTTCCTCAAAAAGTTGAAAATAGAGCTACCATATGATCCAGCAATTGCACTACTGGGTATTTACCCCAAAGATACAAAAGTAGGGATCTGAAGGGGTACGTGCACCCCCATGTTTATAGCAGCAATGTCCACAATAGCCAAACTGTGGAAAGAGCCAAGATGTCCATCGACAGATGAATGGATAAAGAAGAGGTGGTATATATATACAATGGAATATTATGCAGCCATCAAAAGGAATGAGATCTTGCCATTTGCAATGACGTGGATGGAACTGGAGGGTATTATGTTGAGTGAAATAAGTCAAACAGAGAAAGACATGTATCATATGATCTCACTGATATGAGGAATTCTTAATTGCAGGAAACAAACTGAGGGTTGCTGGAGTGGGGGGTGGGGTGGGAAGGATGGGGTGACTGGGTGATAGACACTGGGGAGGGTATGTGCTCTGGTAAGCGCTGTGAATTGTGCAAGACTGTTGAATCTCAGATCTGTACTTCTGAAACAAATAATGCAATATATGTTAAGAAAAAAAAAAAGAAGAAGAAGAAGGTAGCGGGAGGGGAAGAATGAAGCGGGGGAAATCGGAGGGGTAGACGAACCATGAGAGACGATGGACTCTGAAGGACGGACGGGGTTCTAGAGGGGAGGGGGGGTGGGAGGATGGGTTAGCCTGGTGATGGGTATTGAGGAGGGCACATTCTGCATGGAGCACTGGGTGTTATGCACAAACAATGAATCATGGAACACTACATCTAAAACTAATGATGTAATGTATGGGGATTAACATAAGAATAAAAAATAATAAATTAAAAAAAAATTACTTGTTTTGTCTCCAGTATTATGACCAAAACAAACACGGTTTCTATCATATTGGCTCTGTCTAATAGGGGAGAGAGACAATAATACAAACAAGCCTTCAACCTAACTAACCTCAGTGCCTTTGCCAGACTGCTAGTCTAGGCAAATATGCTATGCATGGATTTAACAAAGCAATTGACAAAGGGTCTCATGATTTTCTGGAAGGCAAAATGGAATGATGTGAGCTGGATAATAGTATAGTCTCATTTTATACTTGGGTCCAAAAAAATGAGCTGTTCAACAACAAAGATAATGAGGACATGCAGGCCAAGAGATTTCTTGGAAGAGATTTGGAGGGTCTGAGAAAGAAAAGCCAGCATGACTCAGCACTTCTCCAAGATAGCCCAGATCTGCTGAATCTGTAGCCTACAGTATGGAGGGTTCACAGCAAACCAGAGATCCTGCAGCCAGGGATGCAGTGGTCCAGGGGGATCAGCAAGTGCCATCTAAGAAGTACCAGTGACTCCATTAGGTGTGGTCTGATACACAACTGTAGAATTATTAAGTCACTGTCTAATTAGAAAGTTGTTATGAAAACACAACACAGAATATTTTTTTAAATTACAGTTTTCTGGCAGAATGCCAACAGGGAGAGGTCACAAGATATAATGCATGCCTGGATTAAATCACTACAAACAACAAGCAAGATCTCATAAATAAATTGTTATAATTGACAATTAAATCAGGTCCAGATGTTTTTATTTTATTCAGAACAAAAGTAAGAAAAATATTGAGCTGGGTAATATTTGAGGGCTTACTTACATGCCTGGAGATACGCTAAGTATTTAACGTGCACTGGTTCCTTTAAAACTCACAGCAATCGATGATGTCAGGGCTATTATTATCCCCATTTTGCAGGGAAGACACTGAATCTTGACCAAGGCCAATATGCAGTAAGTCAGGATCTGAATCCAGGTTTGCCTGGCTCCAGAGCTTACTCTCGATGTCATTAATACTGCCTCTTGCAAGTAAAATTTTCTTATTATAAATAATCATGTGAACACCACCAACTTTTTAAACATGGTAAGTGTGTTTTAATCAAATATCTGTGTAGTATAGAAAACATTGTCCTATACTTCCCTCAGGTAAAGCATCAGGTCTATATCCTTTTTGTTGGTTTGCTTTTAGCATAACAGGAGAAATTCTGTTTTCAAAGCTACATTCCAGAAAAGTAATGACATGCAGCACCTCCATCTTTAGGGACAGTCTGATATTCTTGTTAAAAAGGAAACATCAGGTCCAAAATGGAGTCACTTGTACTAAGTCCCATGTCAGCAAACCAAGGCTTGATACCTAACCTGACTACAGCTTCGATTACCTGGTCAGCCCTAGTGAGGTAATCGGCCCACCTGATATGCCCTTTCTGTTCCCCTTATGAGGGTGACCTTGCCTAAAACAATGCATTCATTTATTTTTAATTAATTTTTTATTTTTGTTATTGAAGTATAGTTGACATACGTTATATTACTTTCAGGTGTACAGTACAGTGATTTGACAATTCTATATATTACTCACTGCTACATGATTAAGTGTAGTCAGCATCTATCCACCATACGTCATTATTATAATATTATTGACCATATTCCCTATGTTGTACTTTTCATCTCCATGACTTACTTATTTTATGACTGGGAGTTTGTACCTCTTCATCCTCTTCACCTACTTTACCCATACCCCCATCTCCCTCCCCTCCAGCAACCAACAGTTCTTATGAATCTGTTTTTGTTTGTTATGTTCCTTTCATTTTCTTTAGAGTCCGGATATAAGTGAAATCATATGTTATTCATCTTTGTCTGACTTATTTCACTTAGAATAATACCCTCTAGGTCCATCTATGTTTTCACAAATGGCAAGATCTTATATGATCCAGCAGTTCCACTACTGGGTATTTACCCAAAGAAAATAAAAATACTAATTCAAAAACACGCATGCATCTCTACGTTTACTACAACGTTATTTACAATATAGCCAAGATATAGAAGGAACCCAAGTATCCATCAATACATGAATGGATAACGAAGATGTGTGTATATATATACATATACACACACACACAATGGACTATTACTCAGCCATAAAAAAGAATGAAACACCGTTTTTGTTTGCTAATTTCCGTTCCCCCTTTTCTGCCTTTAAAAGCTCTTCCTTTTCTACAGCTCAGCAGACTTCTATTTGCTAGATGGGGTGCTGCCCAATTCATGAATTTTTGAATAAAGCCATTTTGATCTTTAAATGTACTCCATTGAAATTTTGCTTTTTAACACTCTTAACATAGTCTTTTCTAAAAACCATTAATTACCTCATATTGTATACCGCAGTCTCAATTTTTAGAAAAATCTAAGTCCACAGTTATTTATTTTTCCTTTGTAGAATTCTGACTTTGTGTTGATTTAATTCAGGAAGAGTTTAAGGGGGGTGTCTGGGTGGCTTGGTCAGTTTAGTGTCCAATTCTTGGTTTTGACTCAGGTCATGATCTCGAGGTCATGAGATTGAGCCCTGTGTTGGGCTCTGCACTCAGCACAGAATCTGCTTCAGATTCTCTCTCTCTCTCATTCCCACTTGCACTGTCTCTCTCTCTCTCTGCAAAATAAATAAATAAATAAAATGTTTTTAAAAAGGGAGAGTTTAAGAACAAGACCTGGATTTTCATTTAAGACTTTATTTTCTCTGAATCTGATCCATGGGAAGTGATTTTTGTGGTACATATGCTCAGTATATAACAGATCATAGTGCTGTATCACTGACTTCCACTCTGTGGACTTCCATCCCTGAATCTTTCTGCTTTGGGGAGACAGTGTGCTTAGCTCCAGTCTGTAGATCTTGATTCCCTTAAACCAGTTATAATAATCCTTCTGTTTTGTCAGATACCCACTATCCCAATCTCCCTTGCAACTAGTGGTGGCCATGGGATCCAGTCTTCAACAATGAGATATATGGGTGAAGTCTGTTAAGAGGATTTTAAGAAAGATTTTATTTTCAGATACTACAACAGACACACGAAGAAAAGCTTACTGGCGCCACACTTTGTCTCGTTTCTACTTGCTTCTTATGTGAACATGTTGCCTGGAAAGGCAAGCTTCATCTTGTGACCATCAGGCAACATGCTAAAGACAACTGAGCAGAACGTTAGAAAGGCCTGGATCCTCTGAAGCTGAACCAAGCCTGCCACTGCCTACCTCCCAACTACTCGTCAGGTGAGGAAACCAAATTTTTAATTGCATAAGCCAGTGTTAACCAAGTTTCCTATTTCTTGATATTAAAAGTCTTCCTAATGATCAGATATCACAAATGTATATGTTAAATTTTTAAGACAAGGCACCCCGGTGACACGTGTCAGTGCATTGTTTGCTTGGTCAGTGCTGTCAAGATTAAGTCACATGCTCTTGCACTGGTGATTTCTTAACATTCTGGGGTATGACAGGCCACTTCCAAAAGGTTGGTTATCACATTATAACAGAAATAACTATATAATACACTTGTTATTTTTCATGAGTATTCAGTATGAAATACATTTTAGAAGAAAATCTGCTGGCATTGATTTTTTTCCTCCCAGGATCACCTGCAAACATCTAAATGAATGCTCCTGATTTGGAAAAGACCGACCCAGCAAGCTCCTCTCTTCCCATTTAAAGCCACCCCCAGGGCTGCAGCTCAGAGCCAGGGAGAGCCTGCTGATCACAGAGGGCAGCTGTGGCAGAGTATTCATTAGAGGAACCCAAACATGCTCAGAAGTACATTTCCTGAAGGTTGCACCTAAGTAGTAAACTTGAAGCAGTTGAAAACAGAATGCTTGTGAGTTCTCAATAATTGTGTAATCAAAGCCACCGTGACCCAGATCTAGAGCTGTGTGGTATGGAAGAGAATGGGTGGGAGATGCAGACCGAAGATAAAGAAAGCACTAGGACATAGGCTGCCTCCTTTCTCACCCATGGGGAAGGTGTCTAGTGATTCCCCAGTGAAAAGAGATTTGAAGTTAACATCACAGCTGAATGACTTGTTACTTTACTATTAGACATAATTATGCTTTGTAAACAACTCTTGAGCAAAACTACATTCACTTCTTTTTTCATAGTATAGGGCTAGTAATTTCAATTAATCATCTTTTTCACCTTTGTAAGCTTTTTTTTTTTTTTTTTTAAGATTTATTTATTTGAGAGAGAGAGCATGAGAGCAAGTGGGGAGCGGCAGAGGGAGAGAATCTCAAGCAGACTCCCTGCTGAGCATGGAGCCTCTCAAGCAGGCCCATCTCATGAAATACGAGATCACGACCTGAGCCAAAACCAAGAGTCAGATGTTCAACTGACTGAGCCACCCAAGTGCCCCCATCTTTGAAAGCTTTTAAATGATAGAGACCTTTCACAGTGATATTTGTAATGGGTGGACCGAGTTGATGATTTTAGTCAAATTTCTTATCTCTAGAGTGAGCCCCAGTAGGTGAGCAGAAATGCCCTCTTATTTCCCCCATCCTGCTTAATGGTCTAATGTTTATAAAGCACTTCACACAGTCTGCTTATAGTAAACACCACAGATAATAGCTTTCTCTCCTAGCCCTTACAGAGGTCTTTCTCAGCACTGCTTATATTTCCCATGAATAACTGTCATCATCAGTAATGAGGAACGTGATAGTCACACCGTGTCCACCTCTGTTAGATCATACCTTAAAATGGGCAGCACACTGTAAGAGAGACAGTATCAAAATGAGTGCAGCTGAGACTGAAAATCACATTTTCTGGGGAATGGCTAATGGGTTAGGGATGTTTAGTCTGGAGTAATGAAATCTTAGGAGAAATGTGTTTGAAAGATATCTTCAACCCTATACAAGGCTGTCATGTTGCAGAGGGCTTCGTCTTGTTCTATTTGGGCCCCAGAGGATGGAAATAGGCTCAGTGAGTAAAAGGAGTACAGAAATTATTTTTTAGTCAACCTCCTTCAGTAGTGTAGTTCTCAGGAATCATGGGCTAACTTAAGAGAGTACTGACATTGTTGGTTTGAAAATTTAGGAGACATGGAAACCAGGTATACCTTTGTTTTAACCCAAATCAGACCACAAAGATTTCACCAAGATTTTATAAGCTACACAACTGAACTCTGCTCACAATCCTGCCCCCTTCCACACTATGACCTATAACAGAAGAATCAGGAGATATCTCTCATCCCAGGCACTGCCTCAGCCCTTGACAGCCAAAGATTTGTAACAGTAGTATGAGGCTTAGCACTATGCTTTGAAGAAGCAAAAATAACAAATATTAGATATGCTTGGACTGGTTCCTAAGGGGAGGGGCCTGCTGGAAATAACACTGTTGTTCTAAAGCAATTTGTCAGGGTTAATTAAAAAAAAATAAAGTCATGCAAATATGAGGCTATGCATAACAATTCAAAATCACCTGCCTTGAAGAAATCATCTCAGCTGAGAGGGTGTGAAAATTTTCCTCCAGTCTGAGTTATTATCTGTCCTTTTCATAACTGTCAGGCCTGTATGATTATTGATGTTATTTTCCAACACTCCCGCACAGTTTGTCTCCCACTAAAACTCTCTCATGCTTCTGCTTCACTGCTAGGTGTTCTTCGTTCTTGAAAACCAGAGATCCCCCGCATCCAGCATCCTACCAGTGCCCCTCTGGGCTGAGAGGAACAGTAATGAGCTTACAGTAAGAGAAAAGGTAGCCCTCTTATGAGGATGGGGTAGTGATGGAGAAGGTGGTCCCTCTTGCTAACCTTTGGTCCAGTGTCCTGAGACTCCAGGAGGCCAGCTGATCTTCTGTGTGACCAATATGTGAGCTCAGCTCTGGCTGCCTAAAAAGGTAAACATTGTGAAACCTCTCCCTTAAGGAAAAGTCAAGGAATTTATTTAAAGTCATAATGATCATAAACTCATATATAGAATCCTTGAACACTTAATAGTAACAATATTGGTAAAGGAGACTACAGTCAGTAATTTTTATTAAAAACTTTGTTGAAGCGTAATTTTCGTACCATAAAATCACTCAGATTAAATCTACCATGATTTTCAGCAAGGTTATAGAATTTGCAGCCATCACCATTGTCTGATTTCATGTCTTTTCCATCACCCTCAGAAGAAATCTTACTGTTACTCCGCATTCCAACCCCAGTGCTAGGCAACCTCTAATCTCCTTTCTGTCTCTGTGGGTTGGCCTGTTATGGACACTCCATATAAATGAAATCATACATACATGTTCTACTGCTCTGACTTCTTCTGCTGACCTTAAAATTTTTGAAGTTCATCCATGCTGTAGCATGTACCAGTACTTCATTGCTTTTTATCACCAAATATTCCATTGTGTAGACATACCACATTTGTTCATCTGTTCATCAATTGATGGACATTTAGGCCTTTTCCACTTTTTGCCTCTAGTGAATAATAGTGCTATGAACATTCATATATAGCAGTTTTTTAAAGGGTTTATCCAAAATCTCATCCTATCTCCTTTCCAGTAGACTAAAAAAGTGTCATAAATGTCCAGATTCTTCCATCTGAGAGCCACTATTTGAACCTGTTTCCTTCTCCATGTCTTCCTTCATGTCTGCCCCTGCCCATTCTTTTGCAACACCATCCAGTACCAAATTACTTGCTATTCTCCAGAAGGCTTTGTAGAATCCACCAACATACCTATTTAAAATATTGTATTTCAGGCTGCATTCCAACTATTAGAATGTTCTAACCAATTTCCTTTCATTCTGTCCTACAATCTCCAGCCAAGCCCCTTGGCCCCATTCTTGTGAGGCATAGTATAAAGGTCTCTTTTCAGGACATGGAAACATACAATTTTTAGATGGACAAATCAGATGCCAGATAGGGATAGCTAGTAGGTAAAACCAGCCACATCTCCAGTAGTTAGATCTCTAGCTAACTGAGTAGCTTGGATTACCCCAACACTGATGGTTGGGAGCAGAAGATTCAATTCTACTTTAGAAAGGAAAAAAAAAATCACTCATTTAAACCTGTAAAGTAAGTTTACAACTAAGCAATACTTCCATTAAAATGGTATAAAAATTTTTCCCTTTTATTCAGATCTCAGAATATAACACATAATCACACTTTGTATTTCCTACAAAGAAAGGTAAGATTTCCATTTATTTTAATGAAGACCTAGTTCATAATATCCAGTTGGTAAACTTAATGACCTTGATACTTCAGGAAATTGGACTCCAATAGCTAATGGAAAGACTGATTTTTTTTTTTTATTTCTAGCCTTGGCATGTACATATATGCATACATGAAAAGCATTGAAATTCCTCAAAATGAGCATAATTATTGACCTTTGTTTTTTAAGATTTTTAAAATGTATTTATTTGAGAGAGAGAAAAGAGTGAGAACATGAGTGGGGGGGAGGGGCAGTGGGAGAAGGAGAAGCAGAGTCCCTGCTGAGCAGGGAGCCAGGGCTCTATCCCAGGACCCTGGGATCATGACTTGAGTCGAAGGCAGACGCTTAACCGACTGAGTCACCCAGGTGCCCTTACTGACCTTTTTTCTTAAGGAAGGATCCTTAACGTTCTCGAAACCAAAAAAACCACTTTACCCTATAGCGTCAAGGATAATTCTTCAGGGTTCCTACCTACGTGTGAAAGGAGGAGGTTGGACACATTTATAGACAAGGCTTCAAAAGTTGAGGAAAAGCCTGTGCATGAGCCCCAAGCCTGATCTCATCCCAGGTCCCTCCCCTTCAGATTTCCATCTCCAGTAGTCATCAGGTATGTTCTAGGAGGTGGGTTTCCCAGCAGTTCTCCAGAGCCCAGTCCCTCCCTTCAAAAAGGATGTGGTGTCCCCAAAGCCCATTATTTCTTTGATTAGCTCATTCAAGGAGTGAGTTTGATTATTAACAGTCAGTTTCTCTTTTCCAACGTCTCTGGAGGTAGAGACTTTTGTGAGTACTGCCAAGGGAGGGAACAAACTCTAATTTTTCCATCTAATCTCGCTCCCCCTTAGTGGCAAAAAATTTTATCCCTCTACCCATAAGCAAAAGATAGTTTATGAGAGGGGTTTAACTTTCACCTATTTGCAGCCTGAAGGATGATTTTGAAGGAGATCAGTATATGCCACCCATAAATATGCCAATTTGATATAAGGATTATTTTGAGCTGAAAGCAATTAAAAATTAACAGGTGCAGGAAGAGTCCCTACCTTTTTCTTTTTTGCCTAAAAGCAGGGTATAAATTTCCCTTTGTGTCGGTGTTTCCTCACCCATTCCTACCACTATACCAAGAAGCAGAGAGCACTCTTACCACTGGAGACAGAAAGTCAACACCAAAACAAGTTTGGTTAAACAGATGTTGGTAAAATAACCCTTATCTTCTATTAATCCCTCCAAATATTTCCTACTCACTTCCTCACAATCTGTTGTCCCTTGAAACCCAAATCCCCTTTCCTTTGTTAAAATTGGAAAGTCTAGGCACTTTTTTGTGAACTCCCATGCACTTAAAATACTATAAACATTGTACACCTTTTCTTTTGTAACCTTCTTTTGTTAGTTTTTTTTAAATTTTTTGTTATGTTAATCACATACATTACATCATTAGTTTTTGATGTAGTGTTCCACGATTCATTGTTTGCATATAACACCCAGTGCTCCATGCAGAATGTGCCCTCTTTAATACCCATCACCAGGCTAACCCATCCTCCCACCCCCTCCCCTCTAGAACCCTCAGTTTGTTTTTCAGAGTCCATCATCTCTCATGGTTCATCTCCCCCTCTGATTTCCCCCCCTTCATTCTTCCCCTCCTGCTATCTTTTTTTTTTTTTTAACATATATCGTATTATTTGTTTCAGACGTACAGATCTGTGATTCAACAGTCTTGCACAATTCACAGCACTCACCATAGCACATACCCTCCCCAATGTCTATCACCCAGCCACCCCATCCCTCCCACCCCCCACAACTCCAGCAACCCTCAGTTTGTTTCCTGAGATTAAGCATTCCTCAGATCAGTGAGGTCATATGATACATGTCTTTCTCTGATTGACTTATTTCGCTCAGCATAACACCCTCCAGTTCCATCCACCTCGTTGCAAATGGCAAGATCTCATTCCTTTTGATGGCTGCATAATATTCCATTGTATATATATACCACCTCTTCTTTATCCATTCATCTGTCGATGGACATCTTGGCTCTTTCCACAGTTTGGCTATTGTGGACATTGCTGCTATAAACATTGGGGTGCACATACCCCTTAGGATCCCTACATTTGTATCTTTGGGGTAAATACCTGGTAGTGCAATTACTGGATCGTAGGGTAGCTCTATTTTCAACTTTTTGAGGAACCTCCATACAGTTTTCCAGAGTGGCTGCACCAGCTTGCATTCCCACCAACGGTGTAGGAGGGTTCCCCTTTCTCCACATCCCCACCAACATCTGTCGTTTCTTGACTTGTTAATTTTAGCCATTCTGACGGGTGTGAGATGGTATCTCATTGAGGTTTTTGTTTGTTTGTTTGTTTTTAAGATTTTATTTATTTATTGAGAGAGAGAATGAGATAGAGAGAGCATGAGAGGGAGGAGGGTCAGAGCGAGAAGCAGGCTCCCCGCCGAGCACGGAGCCCAATGCGGGACTCGATCCCGGGACTCCAGGATCATGACCTGAGCCGAAGGCAGTCGCCTAACCAACTGAGCCACCCAGGCGCCCTCTCATTGAGGTTTTGATTTGGATTTCCCTGATGCCGAGCGATGTTGAGCACTTTTTCACGTGTCTGTTGGCCATTTGGATGTCTTCTTTGGAAAAATGTCTGTTCATGTCTTCTGCCCATTTCTTTTTTTTTTTTTTTAAGATTTTATTTTATTTTATTTGACAGAGAGAGACACAGCGAGAGAGGGAACACAAGCAGGGGGAGTGCAAGAGGGAGAAGCAGGCTTCCCACAGAGCGGGGAGCCCGATGTGGGGCTCGATCCCAGGACCCTGGGACCATGACCTGAGCTGAATGCAGACGCTTAACGACTGAGCCACCCAGGCGCCCCTCTTCTGCCCATTTCTTGATTGGATTCTTTGTTCTTTGGGTGTTGAGTTTGATAAGTTCTTTATAGATTTTGGATACTAGCCCTTTATCTGATATGTCATTTGCAAATATCTTCTCCCATTCTGTCGGTTGTCTTTTGGTTTTGTTGACTGTTTCTTTTGCTGTGCAAAAGCTTTTTATCTTGATGAAGTCCCAATAGTTCATTTTTGCCCTTGCTTCCCTTGCCTTTGGTGATGTTTCTAGGAAGAAGTTGCTGCAGCTGAGGTCGAAGAGGTTGCTGCCTGTGTTTTCCTTTAGGATTTGGATGGACTCCTGTCTCACATTGAGGTCTTTCAACCATTTGGTGTCTATTTTTGTGTGTGGTGTAAGGAAATGGTCCAGTTTCATTCTTCTGCATGTGGCTGTCCAATTTTCCCAACACCATTTGTTGAAGAGACTGTCTTTTTTCCATTGGGCATTCTTTCCTGCTTTGTTGAAGATGAGTTGACCATAGAGTTGAGGGTCCATTTCTGGGCTCTCTATTTTGTTCCATGGATCTATGTGTCTGTTTTTGTGCCAGTACCATACTGTCTTGATGATGACAGCTTTGTAATAGAGCTGGAAGTCCGGAATTGTGATGCCGCCAGCTTTGCTTTTCTTTTTCAACATTCCTCTGGCTATTCGGGGTCTTTTCTGGTTCCATACAAATTTTAGGATTATTTGTTCCATTTCATTGAAAAATGTTGATGGTATTTTGATGGGGATTGCATTGAATGTGTAGATTGCTCTAGGTAGCATTGACATCTTCACAATATTTGTTCTTCCAATCCATGAGCATGGAACGTTTTTCCATTTCTTTGTGTCTTCCTCGATTTCTTTCATGAGTATTTTATAGTTTTCTGAGTACAGATCCTTTGCCTCTTTGGTTAGATTTATTCCTAGGTATCTTATGGTTTTGGGTGCAACTGTAAATGGGATCGACTTCTTAATTTCTCTTTCTTCTGTCTTGTTGTTGGTGTATAGGAATGCCACTGATTTCTGTGCATTGATTTTATATCCTGCCACTTGACTGAATTCCTGTATGAGTTCTAGCAGTTTTGGGGTGGAGTCTTTTGGGTTTTCCACATAAAGTATCATATCATCTGCAAAGAGTGAGAGTTTGACTTCTTCTTTGCCGATTTGGATGCCTTTGATTTCTTTTTGTTGTCTGATTGCTGTGGCTAGGACTTCTAATACTATGTTGAATAGCAGTGGTGATAGTGGACATCCCTGCCGTGTTCCTGACCTTAGGGGGAAAGCTCTCAGTTTTTCCCCATTGAGAATGATATTTGCTGTGGGTTTTTCATAGATGGCTGTTATGATATTGAGGTATATACCCTCTATCCCTATACTCTGAAGAATTTTGATCAAGAAAGGATGCTGTACTTTGTCAAATGCTTTTTCTGCATCTATTGAGAGGATCATGTGATTCTTGTTCTTTCTTTTGTTAATGTATTGTATCACATTGATTTGCGGATGTTGAACCAACCTTGCAGCCCAGGGATAAATCCCACTTGGTCATGGTGAATAATCCTTTTAATGTACTGTTGTATACTATTGGCTAATATTTTGGTGAGAATTTTTGCATCCATGTTCATCAAGGATATTGGTCTGTAATTCTCCTCTTTGATGGGATCTTTGTCTGGTTTGGGGATCAAGGTAATGGTGGCCTCATAAAACAAGTTTGAAAGTTTTCCTTCCATTTCTATTTTTTGGAACAGTTTCAGAAGAATAGGTATTAATTCTTCTTTAAATGTTTGGTAGAATTCCCCTGGGAAGCCATCTGGCCCTGGGCTTTTGTTTGTTGGGAGATTTTTGATGACAGCCTCAATTTCCTTAGTGGTTATAGGTCTGTTCAGGTTTTCTATTTCTTCCTGGTTCAGTTTTGGTAGTTGATACATCTCTAGGAATACATCCATTTCTTCCAGATTATCTAATTTGCTGGCATAGAGTTGTTCATAATATGTTCTTATAATTGTTTGTATTTCTTTGGTGTTGGTTGTGATCTTTCCTCTTTCATTCATGATTTTGTTGATTTGGGTCATTTCTCTTTTCTTTTTGGTAAGTCTGGCCAGGGGTTTATCAATCTTGTTAATTCTTTCAAAGAACCAGCTCCTAGTTTTGTTGATCTGTTCTGTTCTTTTGGTTTCTATTTCATTGATTTCTCCTCTGATCTTTCTTATTTCTCTTCTCCTGCTGGGTTTAGGCTTTATTTGCTGTTCTTTCTCCAGCTCCTTTAGGTGTAGGGTTAGGTTGTGTATTTGAGACCTTTCTTGTTTCTTGAGAAAGGCTTGTATTGCTATATACTTTCCTCTTAGGACCGCCTTTGCTGCATCCCAAAGATTTTGAACAGTGTATTTTCATTTTCACTGGTTTCCATGAATTTTTTTAATTCTTCTTTAATTTCCTGGTTGACGCATTCATTCTTTAGTAGGATGCTCTTTAGCCTCCATGTATTTGAGTTCTTTCCAACTTTCCTCTTGTGATTGAGTTCTAGTTTCAAAGCATTGTGGTCTGAAAATATGCAGGGAATGATCCCAATCTTTTGGTACTGGTTGAGACTTGATTTGTGACCTAGGATGTGATCTATTCTGGAGAATGTTCCATGGGCACTAGAGAAGAATGTGTATTCTGTTGCTTTGGGATGGAATGTTCTGAATATATCTGTGAAGTCCATTTGGTCCAGTGTGTCATTTGAAGTCTTTATTTCCTTGTTGATCTTTTGCTTAGATGATCTGTCTATTTCAGTGAGGGGCGTGTTAAAGTCCCCCGCTATTATTGTATTGTTGTCAATGTGTTTCTTTGCTCTTGTTATTAATTGGCTTATATAATTGGCTGCTCCCATGTTAGGGGCATAGATATTTACAATTGTTAGATCTTCTTGTTGGATAGACCCTTTAAGTAGGATATAGTGTCCTTCCTCATCTCTTATTACAGCCTTTGGTTTAAAATCTAATTTGTCTGATATAAGGATTGCCACCCCAGCTTTCTTTTGGTGTCCATTAGCATGGTAAATGGTTTTCCACGCCTCACTTTCAATCTGGGGGTGTCTTTGGGTCTAAAATAAGTCTCTTGCAAACAGCATATCGATGGGTCTTGTTTTTTAATCCAATCTGATAGCCTGTGTCTTTTGATTGGGGCATTTAGTCTGTTTACATTCAAGGTAACTATTGAAAGATATGAATTTAGTGCCATTGTATTGCCTGTAAGGTGACTTACTGTATATTGTCTGTGTTCCTTTCTGGTCTATGTTGCTTTTAGGTTCTCTCTTTGCTTAGAGGACCCCTTTCAAGATTTCTTGTAGGGCTGGTTTCGTGTTTGCAAATTCCTTTAGTTTTTGTTTGTCCTGGAAGCTTTCTATCTCTCCTTCTATTTTCAATGACAGCCTAGCTGGATATAGTATTCTTGGCTGCATATTTTTCTCATTTAGTGCTCTGAATATATCCTGCCAGTCCTTTCTGGCCTGCCAGGTGTCTGTGGATAGGTCTCTTGCCAGTCTAATGTTTCTACCATTGTAGGTTACAGATCTCTTCTCCTGAGCTGCCTTCAGGATTTTCTCTTTGTCTCTGAGACTCATAAGTTTTACTATTAGATGTTGGGCTGTTGACCTATTTTTATTGATTTTGAGAGGGGTTCTCTGTGCCTCCTGGATTTTGCTGCCTGTTTCCTTCCCCAGATTAGGGAAGTTCTCTGCTATAATTTGCTCCAATATACCTTCTGCCCCTCTCTCTCTTTCTTCTTCTTCTGGGATCCCAATTATTCTAATGTTGTTTCGTCTTATGGTATCGCTTATCTCTCGACTTCTGCCCTCGTGATCCAGTAGCTGTTTATCTCTCTTTTTCTCAGCTTCTTTATTTCCCATCATTTGATCTTCTATTCACTGATTCTCTCTTCTGCCTCATTTATCCTAGCAGTTAGAGCCCCTATTTCTTATTGCACCTCATTAATAGCCTTTTTGATTTCGACTTGGTTAGATTTTAGTTCTTTTATTTCTCCAGAAAGGGTTTCTCTAATAACTTCCATGCTTTTTTCAAGCCCAGCTAGTATCTTTAAAGTGATGATTCTGAACTCTAGATCCGACATCGTACTAATGTCCATATTGAGTAGGTCCCTGGCAGTCGGTACTGCCTCTTGTTCTTTTTGTTGAGGTATTTTTTCCGTCTTGTCATTTTGTCCAGAGGAGAATAGTTGAATGAGAGAACAAAATGCTAACAGGGTAACAATGTCCCCAGAAAATATACTCTAAACAAATCAGAAAAGACCTGAAACCGGGGGAAAAGAAAGGGAAAGAAAGAAAAAAGAAAAAGAAAAAGATAAAAACAAACAAAAACAGAACAAAACAAAACAAAAAAACAGAATATGATCAAATATGATCAGGCTGGTGCATAGATCAGTGCCACACACTAGATTTTGGGTGTATTTTGTTCTGTTAGAAGAAGGTGCCTCCCAAAATTTTAAAGAAAGAAAAACTTATATATGTACAAAAATAAGGGTTAATACGATGAAGGGATGGAACACGACTGTAAAGATGAAAATTATAAAAAATTTTATAAAAGGAATTGATAAGTTTGAAAAAAGAAAGAAGAGGATTTTTTTTTTTTTTAAAGATTTTTATTTATTTATTTGAGAGAGAGAGAGCACATGAGAGGGGGGAGGGTCAGAGGGAGAAGCAGACTCCCCGCTGAGCAGGGCACCCAATGCGGGACTCGATCCCGGGACTCCAGGATCACGACCTGAGCCGAAGGCAGTCGCTTAACCAACTGAGCCGCCCAGGTGCCCGAAAGAAGAGGATTTAAAAAAAAAAAGTAAAAAGGGAGAGAATGTGACCAGGCAGGAGACTAGAACAAAGCCATACACTAGAGATTTAGGGTATATTTTGATCTGTTAGAAGAAACTGTATCTCAAAATTTTAGAGAGAGAACAACTTATATGTATGTGCCCAAAATAAGGGTAACTACTATGAAGGGATAGAATATGACTCTAAAAATGAAAAATAAAAATGTTTTTTAAAAAAGGGATTGATAAGATGTTGGTTGAAAAAGGGAAAAAGAAAAATTAAAAAAAAAAAAGTAAAAAAAAAAAAATTAACTTTGAAAGACTAAAGAATCATGGTAAAAAAGCCATGGATTCTATGTGCAGTATTCCCTTAGCGCTGGAGTTCTGCCGTTCTCACTGATCGGTAAACTTGGTCTTGGCTGGCTGTTCTTGCTGATCTTCTGGGGGAGGGGCCTCTCCTTCTTTTGTTAGTTTAATTAACAGACCTCTAAACACAGAACCTAAGAGGGTAGAGAAAAAGAGTTTTTTTTTTTTTTTGTCCAGAAAGTCTTCAGTCTGGATTCTGAGCATTTGTTACAGGCCAGGGTAGCACCTGTACAAAGACATGTCCAATTCGTGAGTCTCTTAAAAGGCCTCCCCCCGTGATTTTTTAATGATGTGATCCATATAGTGACTTGAATCTCTCCACAGGGCCTCATCCCTGTATGAATGAGTCCTTTAAAATTTAGTTTGAATGCTACATGCATGTCCAGATTTTTCTGCCTCAGTCTGAGTTACTCTGTCATAATTCAGTCCAAAATGCATAGCTCTCAGAATTTGCCATACTTGCTTTGGTAGTTGTGGCTCATTAGGGGCCCTATAGGGTAACTTAAAAGAATACAGAAATTATTGTCCCTTGTGACACAGGAGTCAAAGTCTCCTAAAAATCTTTACAAATTATTAAATTATAATATTTTCTCAAGTCTTTCATAGTGTTTTCTTCATCCCATTGTAAAATAACAGCACTTAGTATGAATAATACAAAAACAAAAACGATGCCATTACACAAATGTGTTGCCAATTGTAATTGGTCAATACCTTCTTGCCTTGAGAAATTAAAGTCAGATAATGAGGGAACATAGAGTATTTGATAGTTTTCCCTTGGCTGAGTTATTAAACCTCTTTTTTTTTTTTTTAAGATTTTATTTATTTATTTGACACAGAGAGAGGGAGAAAGCACAAGCGGGGGGGCAGCAGAGGGAGAGGGAGAAGCAGGCTTCCGGCCGAGCAGGGAGCCCGACGCGGGGCTTGATCCCAGGACCCCGGGATCATGACCCGAGCCGAAGGCAGACACTCAACTGATTGAGCCACCCAGGCGCCCCGGAGTTACTAAACCTCTTGAAAGGATTATTTGGATTCTTCATGCTTATTAACATCATTCTTCAATAGTTTTGGGTCCAGAAAAGTATGAACCATATTCAGTTAGAGCTGCCCTTTGAGTAGAATTTGGTCTCTGGGAGGTAGTCAGTGTGCCATCAGTAGAGTGTTGTTAGTTCAGGGAATGAATGAACCTCAAGCAACCTCCACTTGAGGTGTTTATGGAGGTAGTATGTGTCTATACTTAGTGGGCACAGCGCAGGGGACTTTGCAGCTAGCTCATGTCCAAAGTTTTCTGAAACCCCACCCTTCCATGAGCCTCTAGTTAGCCTCAGGTGGCAAAAGAAAGACAGGTATGAACAATCACATTTCCGTTCACTGTCTAAGTTTTTCAGGGAATTTACAGTGTTTTTCCTCAGTTTCATTGATTGTGCAGTTCTGGTTCCTTAGGAAATCTCATAATTTATCAATGCCTCTTGGCAACTTCTTATAAATAAACTGCAATTCCAACAAAAAAATATTGATGGAACGATTTCAGTCCAGACCTTCTGATCAGGCTCTGATATAAACTGTTTTATTCTAGGCTGCTTTTTATTGCTTAATGAATAGACTTTGCTTTGGAAAGACACAGACTGTCATACTTCGATTTGATTTCAAGAATTCTGAAGCATTTTCAGTGCTGGCCCGGGGAGTTTTACTATTGCCTGACTAAGTCATGCTTCAGGAAAAGGAGTTCTGTGAATTTATTTTGTAAAGCATTTTTAAAGCTTCATCAGTGAAGCTTTTGTATAATTTTTTTATATTTTTTATACATTTTTTATACATTTTTATAGCTTCATCAGGCTATCATCAGTGAAAAGCTGAAAATCAAAACAATGCAAACTTAGCTTTCATTTCATTCCATTGACCAAAGGCTTGTTTGAAGATTACCATCTGATTGGTAACTTGATTTACCTTGATTGACTGAGGTAAAAACACATTACTTGTCCCCAAACTAAGATTAGGGCCAGCCCTGTGAATCTGGCAGCCACATTTGGAAAGAGAGTATAAAGAGCCTCTGCTCTGTGTCTTTCTCAGTCATGTGATCATGCCACATTTCTAGGCAAAGGAGAAGAGTTGCCTGGAAAATGTGACTCTCTCCCCTAAAGGTCTGAGGGGAGCATATAGGGTATCTCTTTTTCCTTTAGTCTTTGCTCCTTTGGGTCTTTGGACCTCCCTAGGCTGGCTGTGACTTAGGCTCTAGCCTTCCCGAGCAAAAGCATTTTCAGTAAATACTGGCTTGGATAAGAGGCCCAAGGGTCTGTTCATTTTGCTTGAAGGGAATCAGGAGAGGGAACAGGGGTATCCTAATACATTTTTAAGACAAGCATTTGATTTTTTTGTTTTCTCAGGAGTTCTGAGCAGAGAGGGCAGGTTAATCCTAAAACAGTAGCGATTCAGCTGAAGTATTAAAAAGAACTTTTGTGTGTGAGATATTGACCTGCCTACCCCAGGGAAGTGGAGTTTTCCTAGGATGAATAGGCAGTTCAATGCTGTCTGAAGGTGGGAAGATGAACTGTAACACCATTTCAAGTTTGCTTCTGGCTGTAGAGCTCTGTAATTTCTTACTGGACATGGTTTCTATTTTTGGAAGAGCAGAAAGATTTGATTTCAAAGGCAGATAGGAAAACTGCATGTGGGTGAACCTCTGGTGCAGGAATTCTTACATGAGATCCCCAGCCGCTAACTGAGGGGCGTCAGAGGCCTATGAACTCCTGAAATTACATATGAAATTGTGTTTTTGTGGCTATTAGGGAGAGAACATTCATGGCTGCCATCAACTTCACAAGGGAGTCTATAATTAAAAGACAAAAAGAAAAGAAAACCATTAAAGAATCATTGCTCCAAGGGAAGAATTTGTTCAGTGAGGATGACTGACTAATCCTGGATATTCCTTCTCAGACCTTTGCAGTTTGGTGAGAAGATGAGGCAGATGGCTGGGGTGGGTGGGACAGAGCCCTCTCCACTGACAAAGGGCTGAGCTACAGGGAAGGAAGTGCAGGATTCCTCCACCCCGATTCATTCATTCATTTGTTCAACAAATACTTAATTAACACCTATTGTGTGCCAGGCACTATTCCAGGCATTGCAGGCATAGCAGGGAACAAAACAGATCAAGATTGCTGCCTGTATGCAGTATATATGGGTTGGAGGGTGGGCAGTGGCAGAAACAAATAATAAACATAACATGAGTATATCATGTAGTGGAGCAGGGTAAAGGGGACTTACCATGTGGAGGAGAGGAGCAAGACCGAGAAAAGGAAGCAGTTTGCATTATTATATAGGGCAGATCTCAAAGAGAAGGTGTTATTTGATAAAAAATTGAAGGAGGCAAAGGAGATAGCCTTGCAGATGTCTTTTTTCTGGGGGAAGAACATTCCAGCAGAGAGAACAAGCAGTATGCTCCTAAGATGGGAGGGTTAGGGACCATGTGATGAACAGCAAAGAGGTCAGTAGGAATGGAGCAGAGAAAACAAAGGGGAGAGTAAGTAGAAGAAGAGGTAACTGGGGGAGGAGGAGGCAGACCGCATAGGGTCTGGTGATTCATTATAAGAAGTTTGAACAGTCATTGAAGAGTTTGAGGAGAGAAGTTACCTAATCTAACTTACGCTTTAATAGGATTAATCTGGTGCTGGGAGAGACTATAGGGGGAAAGGGTGGCAACAGGGAGACCAGTGAGAAGTGATCCAGGAGAGACAGTGGTGGCTTGCACCAGGATGGCAGCAGCAGAAGTGGTGAGAAGTGACAGGTCTGGATATATTTTGAAGGGAGAACCAGTAGAGCTTCCTTATGGCTTGGGTATGGGGCCTTTATCAGCACGACTCCATTTCTCTTTTTCCACACCTGCTCCTCACTGGCGTGAGTAGATAGTGTCTCAGCCCACTCTCTGTGCTAGGTTGGCCCGTGGTCTGCGTCAGTGCTGTCCAGTCCCACAGCCACCAGCCACTCGTGGCTGCTGAGCACTTAAATGTGGCTCGTTGGAATTGAGATGTGCTTTAAATGTAAAATACTGTATTTTGAAGATTTAGTACAAAAAATGTAAAGTATTTCATGGGTGATTTTTAAAATATTGATTACATGTTGAAATAATGATATTTTAGATACATTGGGTTAAGTAAAATTTATTAAAATTAATTTCATATCTTTCTTTTTACTTTAATATGATCAACATGAAATTTTAAATTACATGCTTAGCTCACATCATATTTTATATTTCAGTTGGGTAGCACTGTTCTAGAGAATATTTGAGAGACCCATGGTTACATTTGACTCAAAAGTCCCTCTGGGCTCATTCTTTTGAGAATGGAAAACTGCTTTGAAACACCTGCCTAACAGTGATAAAGGGCCATAAATTTCCGAAGTATTTGTTGTGTAGAGCCTCACATGCTGCTTTCTTTGAAAGAAATGAGACATTTGCTCATGTGCAGACACCCTGAGGTTGGCCCATCCAAAACTCAACAGTCAAGAACTGGACCTCATGCAGGTGCCCTTGAGAGGACACTGCTCCAGATAGCCAGAGATTGAGTCCTCTTCACCACCTGTAGCAACACACCACTAAGCCCCCAAGTGGTGATCCCTTAGGTCCAACAATATGACCTCCAACTTGAAATATCCCTTCATATTGACCTAATGTGAATATCTAACCCCTGGTGGCCAGGTGGTATCTGAGCATCTCTTGACAGTGGGTGCATACTGGAGCTACATGTTTCTGAATACTTTTTCCATTTATTTTGTAGAGAGACTTTGCATATACAGTCTTCTCTGTTTTATACAGGGCGTAATGCTGAATACTGTGACTAGTACAAATGGTTTTAGACCCTTTGAGTCAGGATCTCTGAGGAGGACTCATATATCTATCAAGCTTCACAGGTGATTTCTATGCTCCCTGAAGTTAGAGAGCTGCCATAGAGAAATGGCAGCAGGATAAAGGGTATCATTCCCTTCTTTCAATCAAGAGTCTTATGCTTGGGGCGCCTGGGTGGCTCAGTTGGTTAAGCGACTGCTTTCGGCTCAGGTCATGATCCTGGAGTCCCGGGATCGAGTCCCGCATCGGGCTCCCTGCTCGGCAGGGAGCCTGCTTCTCCCTCTGACCCTCCTCCCTCTCATGCTCTCTGTCTCTCATTCTCTCTCTCTCAAATAAATAAATAAAATCTTAAAAAAAAAAAAAGAGTCTTATGCTTGGCAGCTCTATTTTGGGGGGCTTAGTCTAGTATGTCCTAAATTATTATATTCGTGTGTGTGCCTGCATGAGAGAGAGAGATAACAATAGAAGATCAATGTGAATGACCATAACAACAAAAACTTCAACCTATTTTCATTGTCTGGGAGGAAAATTCCGCCCTGACTCACAGGCAGGCAGTTCTGGGCAGCTCCCACCTCACAGGCTCGGGCTCTTCCAGGCTTCATCCCCTCCTTATGACTGCCTATCTAGAGCTGCTGAAGCTGGCAGGGGAATGATCTCTTTTGCTATTCACTTGGGGGTATCCCTTTTAAAGCTCCTGTCTCCTACACACCTCTGCCTGCCACCACCCCCCAAGTTCTGCCACTTTCTTTCTAATTCTTTGTCTCTGTGGCCCAAAACATCTTTGGCGGGTAGCAGACTGTCCCCTCTCTGAGTGTGGGTACAGGAAATTTAATCCCAAACCCATTGTCTTTCTGCTCAGCAGCCAGGGCCATGGACCACAGCCAAGACAACACAACAAAGTGTTAAGGCCTGTGGTTTCCCCTTGCCCATGGCCAAATAATCCCCTGTTGCTCCACCATCTCCCTGCTGTTTCCTTCAGATCATAGAGTCTTTGGGGGAGACACAGCTTTACCTTTCTGTGGTAAAATGGACCCATGGAGACATGTTCGCAAATTGGTTTGTTTACCTGGATTGCATTTTTCAAGAAACAATGTAATACACAGGCAGCCATTAATCTTTTTAACTTATAGTGGGCCTGAATTGGGGTACTCTTAACTGCACTGTTTCAGTTCTGTCTGCTGAAAACGTTTTTATGTGGTCCGAGTGTGACTTGAGAATAGGAACATGTGTCCCTGAGCTCTGGGAGTGGGAAAGGATGTTCCCACTGGTGGTGGGGGTAGGTGGGGTGGGTGAGGATCAGGAGGTAGAAGGGGGTTCTGGAGAGGTGCTGTGGCTCAGGTGGGGAGGGGAGCCGAGAAAATTGCTCCTGAGCTCCAGTAACTCCATCATTCCCTGTGCTCCATAAGCTTGCAGCCTAAAAGTACTTTCAGTGAGGGACAAAGGGCAGGGAAATAGGGCTTTTCTGGGATACTGAAGTGATTCACAAAATGAGAGTTGGTAGATGGGACATGGCCCACATTTTATTTCTTTCCACTGTAGTCTTCCTATCAACTATTTCAAGACTAGTACATAAAACATTTCACATTTTGTGAGATTATCCTGCTTTTTAATATTTCTGACAGGTGTCCTGCGGGTCCTTCTGGACTGGCAATCTGTCCCTTTCTTCTGTTATGCAAATGTGCTCACCCTATTTTCCTTGTCAGGGAGAGGATCAGAGATGAAAGATGTCCCTCCTAACCAAGCTCTTCTGTCACTGGTGTATTAAAAATACTGTGAAGCATCCAAAAGGGACAGACAGGCTTTAGAACTTGCTCCTGATTACAAATCATGCCCTTTCTTTCATGCTTTTACTTGCACTCTTGGCTATTTGCATTGCTTTTCTGACAGAGTCCCCCTCCTGCCGCTGTTGCTGTGGCTTAGATAGCGTTCATTTGTGTTTCGGAGCTCTCTCACTTTTCATATCTGACCTTTGTGGAGACAGAAAGCATTTGAGAAAGCTGGACTGTCAGAAGGAAAGGATGGATGACCTGGGGGCTGGCGTCAGCACAGAGTGCTTTCTTACCCGCAGCATCTGTATTGGGTTATCATTTAGAAACGATACCAAATTTAAATTGCATAAGAGTAGGCTACTTTCAGAGCCAAATCCTATATATTTTTTAGCCTTTATAGGCCAAAGTCGGATTTTAAGACTTGTGGAAGAGCAAGAAGGTTGGAGGGAGAGAAATGTGTGTTGGGAGATCACCAGAGCATGGAGTTAATTATGTCTCTTGTACAAACCTGTCAATATTTTTCTTCTCACATTAAAACCGCACTCTCTCTTCAGCAGTCGTATTGATGATATTAACCCATTGTGACCCTTGAGAAAAGGAGGCAGGGCTTTATTTGGGGAGAGTAATAACACATGCAGAAGAAATAGGCCTAGACTGAGAAGCTGGGTCTCACACACAAATCACTTTGAAAAATCTGGCTGAATGGGAGGTTGATGAGAAGGCAAGAAACTTCTGACTCATCACTGTTTTCTCTCCTTGAATTATGGTTTATACGATCTCAGGGCTGAAGGGGAACCTTAAGAACGGCCAGTACAATTCCCTCTGACCCAGTCTTCCCTTCCCGTCCACCCTCAGGAAGCATCTTTTTGACTCTGCCTGGCTGTACCCAGGCCCAAGAAGCTCTGTGCTGTTAGAGCTAGCCTTCATATTGAGAGGAAATCTATCTTCCTATAGCTTCTACCCTTTGAGACTGGTCTCTCAGAGCTTTGAGTAGGTTGGGGATTACTTATTTCTGGCAGCCTGCAACAACCAAACATCAAGTCAGGCCAGAATGGATGGCCTTTCTACTTATCAGACTCCCAGGAGGACTTACCAATTCCTTGGCCCTAAGCGCCCAACACAGTGATGTCCACAGTGGGGAGGCTGATCTACAGCCAACATTAGCATTGTCTACACCCCCACCCTTTCCAGTATGGAACCTTCACCGGTGGCATCAGTATCCCTTGGAGCTTATTAGAAGTGAAGAATCTGGAGTCCCTACCCCCACTTACTGAATCAGAATCTGTGTTTTTGTTGTGGTTTTTTTTGAAAGATTGTATTCATTTATTTGAGACAGAGAGAGAGAGCCAAAGAGAGAGCACGAGTAGAAGGGGTGGGGACCGAGGCAGAAGCAGACTCCTCACTAAGCAGGGAGCCCGATGTGGGGCTCGATCCCAAGACCCTGGGATCATGACCTGAGCCGAGGGCAGACACTTAGCTGACTGAGCCACCCAGGTGCCCCCCAGAATCTGCATTTTAACAAGATCCATTGAGCAGATGATTTGTCTGCACATTCATATGCACATCCTCACTTGTCCATGTGGCTTAGGAAGAGCACCAGCTGATTCTGACCCATGTGCCTGACTTGGGGCCCCAGAATATTGATGTATGGTGTCACTAGGGACCAATGACCCCGTCCAGGAAATCTGGACTTCCACAGATGAGGTAGTACTTTTAAGGAGGGCACCTTGAAGGATGACAGAGATATCAGGTATGTGCTTTGAGGACGTCCCCTTGAGGAGGTGACCTTGGGGAGGAACCCTGAAATGTACCCCCAAGACTGGGAGACGCAAGCTTCAGGAAGCATTCCACCCTTCCTCTGGTACGGGCCCTCAGGCCAACTTGCTGGGATGTGATCCAGCTCAATGACTAAGAGAACTGTTAGATTCTGGAGCCTTTGTAAATTTCCCAAGCTTGTTGTTATTGTTCTTAGTCTCTATTTATTCCTATAAATTGTTTTTAAAAAGATTAATAGTAGCAAAACCACTCTGGGGACTGACTTCCCAAAGACATCGGGTAGTTAGGGAATTGGCCAGTCTATCACTCACAGCCAAGCTTGCAGAGAAAGGAGCCTCCAGAGCAGAAAAGATGGTGTTAGTGTGGTGAAAAGGAAAAGGGGAAATCAGGAGCTGAAGGAAGGGGAGCGCAGAAGCCTGGAGATGGCCACCTGGTGACTATCGCTTCAGGGTGCACGTGGTAGGAGGACCATGTAGCTGACATCCCAGTTCCCATCCCAGGAGACTCATGAGCACCACAAGAACTGGAAGGCAGTGCAGTATTGTTGTGGAGGGCATGCTGCTTACCAGCCATGTAACCTAGAAAACCACTGTGTTGGGCATGGTGTCCTCTTCCCAGCATCCATTCCACCCCAGCTGCTTCAGCCTCTAAACAGTTTATAGAACCCATCATGTCCACAGTGATTTGTTAGGAATGGGCGGGCCTCAGCCAACTTGGGTCTCTCCTATTGGATGCAAATATAGAAGCACGCAGACCCAACTCTGTGGCATTTTTCTCATGGCACCTGCAAACAGTAGGACAGAAAGACCAAAGGCACTTTGGGACTTGGCTGATAATGGTAAGCTTCTGCACAAACCAGTCCTGAAGGCTGTTGATTCTCCTTTTTCTTCTCGGAAGAGACAGAATGTATCTAACACATTTCTTTGTTGTTTAACTCCATTGGGACAGAGTTTTATGATACTTGAAGCTAGAAGCATCCATACAGTTACAAGGCTGTATGTAAAGTGCTTAGCGAAATGCCTGGCACATAGTAAGCTCTTGAAAATTGTTAGCTCTTGTTATTATTATTTATTACAGTGTGTAGGACACAGAAAGGAAACCGTATCAATTCAAAAGGGGTACAAAGAATGAGATATCTCTTTATAGGAGGTTTAAAAACAACATACTCTAATCTGTTACAACCAGGCAACAGGAAAGGTTTCTTTCCCCTCCTGCTCCCACCCCCCACCTCACTTTTCACTTACAGGAAAATAACTAAGAATACTAGCTGACTGAAAGGATTTATCAGCAGCAATTCCCAAGCTTGCCCTAGCCTCAGTACAGCTCCAGGCCCTCCCCTTTCCCTTGATCTTTATATTCATACAATAGAAAGAATAATAGCGTGACACCCAGAAGACAGGGCTCTGGACCAAATGGTATCTTTTTGTTTGTTTCTCTTCATGTTGAGAAGCTTTAAAAATACAGAAAAAGATAAAGAACAACATAATAAACACCCATGTTGTGTTTACTTCATTTAATACAGTAAAAATTACAGAAAACAATTTGAAGACTCTTTGACCATTTTCATCTTTCAGCTGATTTCATTGATATTTTTACAGCCTTTTTTTATTCATGAATCCATGAGTAGAATATATTATTTTATCTGTGTTTTAAAGATTTACTTACATGGTAGGTTATAATATAGTTAAAAAACTTGCTCTTTTCATTGAATGTTATTTTTTTTAGATTTATCTATGATGAACATGTAGATCTATTTCATTGTCTGCATTTAGAGTTTCAACATATACATGTAAGAGATTTTATTTATCCATTACTTTGTTAATGGACACTTAGTTGTTTTCAATTTTTTTGCCATCATAAATGTGATAGCAATGAACACCCTTGTATATGACCCACAGTTTTAGATCTCTTTCACACTGAAATGTATAGCTTGAAGCCTAATGCATAAAACATGTAACTCATCAACACATATTTATTAAGCCTAGTTGGTATGAGGGTAAAAAATTAGGTCAGAGAATCTTAATTGGCCCCTGACTTGCATAGGGACATGGTCTATAGCTTAAGGAATTGTCAGTGCAGGGAGGAGTAAATATAGCTAATAATACAAGGCAGGAAATCTTAAGTATCAAATTAGTAGTATAGTCAGTGCTGTTAGAATTTAGAAGATACGAGTTTGAAGTAAGGTGATCAAGAAGCATCATGTTATCCTGTATCTAGAAGGTTGAGTAGAATTTCAACCAGCAGAAATGGGGAGGATATTCATGGCAGGGTCAAGGTTATGAACAAAGGTAAAAAAGTGGGAAGCCCTATAAACTCTGGGCTCCAGATGAAGGGAAACAGTTCACTCCCACCATCCCAGGAGGAGTTACAAATCCAGTTGATCAAATTTAGGACAATGATTGGACCAAGTTTTGGTGGTGGGCGAGAACATGTGAATGTTAAAAAGTTGATGCAAGGGGTGCCTGGCTCCCTCAGTCGGAAAAAGATGCGACTCTTGATTTCCAAGTCATGAGCCCCACCTTGGGTATAGAGATCACTTAAATAATTTTTTTAAAGGTTTACTTATTTATTAGAGAGAGAGTGAGAGCACATGGTGGGGGGGGAGGAGGGAGAGAGAGTCTTAAGCAGACTCTGTGCTAAGTGTAGAGACCCACACAGGGCTTTGATCTCAAGACCCTGAGATCACGACCTGAGCTGAAACCAAGAGTCAGCCATTTAACCGACTGCACCACCCAGGTGCCCATTAAATAAATAAAAATTTTTAAAATGTTGATATAATAAGTTGAGTATGGCACTCTCTTATGCCATTCCTCTCCATGTGGCTAGATGGGAGGCTAGAGGTCACTTTTGCTTGAGAGCAGCCATTTTGCTTGCTTTGATTTCTCTTTGGTTATGAGTATTTGGGTTCTCTGCCTCATTCACATTAGGTTACTGCCTGGTGCTGAGCTTTCGGTTTATGCCTAGAGGAGAGAGAGTCCCATTGTAGGCTTTGGGCCTTAGCCCCAGTTCTCGCCCAGTTTATGAGTCAGTGCTGTACATTGGGTACCTAAGTTGACAGAGAAATTTTGTAAAAAAAAAAGAAGAAATAGATTTGAAAGGGGAGATTTGGGGTCAGATTGTGATGGACACTGAATGACAGATTGCAGAATTTTGACTGATTCTCAAGGATAATTAGGTGCCACTGAAGATCTTTGAGCAAGAGATCTTGGGTGTTATATGCAACTAATGAATCATTGAATGCTGTATCAGAAACTAATGATGTACTCTATGTTGGTTAATTGAATTTAAATTAAAAAAAAAAAATCATGAGATCAAGGAATGATCTAGAATGACCAGTCTGAATTAGAGGGGAGTGAGTGAAGAGGCCATTGGAAGAAATTCAAAAGTGGATGATGAAATTCCATTTCTGAAGGTGGTAGTGGAATCAGAAAAAAAAAGAAGGAATAGCTGTGAGAATTTTCAAGGTTTGATGAATAATTGGATGTAGAAGTTCCTGGAAAGAAATATGATTGGGATGTTTTCAGTTTAGGTAACAGATAATTAGCAAATATGTCAAGAAGGGGATTTGGGATTGATTGTTATACATTTGAGCCACTCACATTTTAGTGAGGTGATAACATCTATTGGGGCTTAAGAAATGTGAGCCTGGGGCTCATAAGAAAGATGAGGAGATATGGGGTAATAATACATGGAGAAATGTCTGTAATGTTGCTTAGTCTTTTTACATATTTCACATAAGAATGACTGCACTTAGGATGGCTGACTATAGGTCTGTCAACCACCATTCTAAGCCCTTTATGTTTACTGGTTCATTTAATACTTATAACAACCCTGAGATAGGTACCATTGTTATCCAATTTTGCAGATAAAGAAACTGAGGCTCAGAGAGTGTAACTGGGGTCCCAAAGCTCTAGGTAACTGGTGGATCAGGAACACAAACCCATTTAGTCTGAACTGAGAATCTGCTCCTAACCACACTCCATTTCCTCAATACTCAGCCTTGTAAATTGCACATAACAATGTTCTAACTATTGGACAATTCACTACTACTGAATATCACTGCCTTTTCTGGATAGTATTAAGAATTTCTGGATAATAGGAAAGCAAGAAAACTCAACTATTTCTAAGATTACTGAAAGAAAATCCCTTCTTTTTGGTTTTCATCCCCATGAGAGACTATGGACTCTGGAAATCAAACTGAGGGTTATCGAGGGGAGGGGCCTGGAGGGATGAGTGAGCCCAGGGATGGGTATTAAGAAGGGCACATATTGCATGGAGCACATGATTCCAATGAATCATGGAACACTACATCAAAAACTAATGATGTACTGTATGGTGACTAACATAACATAACATAATAAAAAAATAGTAATAAAAAAATAAAAACACTTATTAAAAAAAAAGAAAATCCCTTCTTTTGATCAGTGCATATGATAAGTAGTTTAAAGAGGCTAAAAATGTTATTTTTTGTAGGCATTTTTTCTTCTTGAAACAGCCATTAAAAGCCCTCTTTCTCAAGCGTTTCCTCCAATATCAGGAATAAGACAAGGGTGTCCACTTTCACCACTTTTATTCAACATAGTACTGAAGTCCTGGCCACAGCAATCAGACAGGAAAAAGAAATAAGAGGCATACATATTTAAAGAAGTTAAACTGTCACTATTTGCAGATGACATGATACATGGAAAACCCTAAAGACTCCACCAAAAAATTACTAGAAGTAATAATTCAGTAAATCTGCAGGATACAAACCAGTAGCATTTCTATACATTAATAATGAAATAGCAGAAAGAAATTAAGAAAACAATTCCATTTACAACTGCACAGAAAAGAATAAAATCCCTAGGAACAAACTTAACCAAGGGAGTGAAATACCTGTACTCTGAAAATTACAAAGCAATGATGAAAAAAATTGAAGATGACACAAACAAACGGGAAGGTATACCATGCTCATGGGCTGGAAGAATTAATATTGTTAAAATGTCTATATTACCAAAGGCGCCTGGGTGGCTTAGTCAGTTAAGCCTCTGCCTTTGGCTCAGGTCATGATTCCAGGGTTCTGGGATTGAGCCCCGTGTCAGGTTCCTGGCTTAGCAGGGAGCCTGCTTCATCCTCTGCCCTTCCCCTCGCCCCCAACCACTGGTGCTCTCTCAAATATAAATAAGTAAGTAAGTCTATACTACCCAAAGCAGCCTATATGTTCAATGCAATCCCCATCAAAATACCAATAGTATTTTTCCAGAACTAGAACAAATAATACTAAAATTTCTATGGAACCACAAAAGATCCCAAATAGCCAAAATGATCTTGAGAAAGAACAAAGCTGGAGGTATCACAATCCCAGGTTTCAAAATATACTACAAAGCTATAGTAATCAAACAGTATGGTATTGGCACAAAAATAGACACAGCCCAATGGAACAAAATCGAGAGCCAGAAATAAACCCATAGTTATTTGGTCAATTAATCTATGATGAAGGAGGCAAGAATACACAATGGGGAACAGACATTCTCTTCAATCAGTGGTGCTGGGGAAACTGGACAGCTACATGCCAAAGAATGAAACTGGACCACTTTCTTACACCATACACAAAAATAAACTTAAAATGGATTAAAGACCTAAATGTGAGACCCAAAACTGTAAAACTTTTTGAAGAGAAGCAGTAATATCTTTGACATAAACCTTAGCAACATTTTTTTAGATATGTCTCCTCATGAACAAAACAAAGGCAAAAATAAACTACAGGGATTACACCAAAATAAAAATCTTCTGCACAATGAAGGAAACCATCATTAGAACTAAAAGACAACCAGGATGCCTGGATGGCTCAGTTGGTTAAGCGTCTGCCTTCAGCTCGGGTCATGATCCCAGGGTCCTGGGATCGAGTCTCACATCAGTCTCCTTGCTCAGTGGGGAGCCTGCTTCTCCCTCTGCCTGCCACTCTCCCTGCTTGTGTGCTCTCTCTCTCTGACAAATAAAATCTTTTTTTTAATTTAATTTTATTATGTTATGTTAGTCACCATATAGTACATCATTAGTTTTGATGTACTGTTCCATGATTCATTGTTTGCATATAACATCCAGTGCTCCATTCAATACGTGCCCTCCTTAATACCCACCACCAGGCTAACCCATCCCCCCACCCCACTCCCCTCTAAAACCCTCAGTTTGTTTCTCAGAGTCCATAGTCTCCCATGGTTCGTCTCCCCCTCCAATTTCGCCACCTTCATTTTTTCCTCCCTACTATCTTCTTCTTTTTTTTTTTTTAAACATATAATATATTATTTGTTTCAGGGGTACAGTCTGTGATTCATCAGTCTTACACAATTCACAGAGCTCACCATAGCACATACCCTCCCTAATGTCTATCACCCAGCCACCCCATCCCTCCCACCCCTCACCACTCCAGCAACCCTCAGTTTGTTTCCTGAGATTAAGAGTCTCTTATGGTTTGTCTCCCTCTCTGGTTTCATCTTGTTTCATTTTTTTTCCCTTCCCCTATGATCCTCTGTCTTGTTTCTCAAATTCCTCATATCAGTGAGATCATATGATACTTGTCTTTCTCTGATTGACTTATTTCGCTTAGCATAATAACCTCTAGTTCCATCCACGTCGTTGCAAATGGCAAGATTTTGGGGGTTTTTTGATGGCTGCATAATATTCCATTGTATATATATATACCACATCTTCTTTATCCATTCATCTGTTGATGGATATCTGGGCTCTTTCCATAGTTTGGCTATTGTGGACATTGCTGCTATAAACATTGGGGTGCATGTGCCCCTTCAGATCACTACATTTGTATTTTTGGTGTAAATACCCAGTAGTACAATTGCTGGGTCGTAGGGTAGCTCTATTTTCAACTTTTTGAGGAACCTCCATACTGTTTTCCAGAGTGGCTACATCAGCTTGCATTCCCACCAACAGTGTAGGAGGGTTCCCCTTTCTCCCCATCCTCGCCAACATCTGTCGTTTCCTGACTTGTTAATTTTAGCCATTCTGACTGGTGTGAGGTGGTATCTCATTGAGGTTTTGATTTGTATTTCCCTGATGCCGAGGGATGTTGAACACTTTTTCATGTGTCTGTTGGCCAACAAATAAATAAAATCTTTTAAAAACCCCTAAAAGACAACCTAGTGAATGGGAGAAGATATCAGCAAATGATGTACCTGATAAGGGGTTCATATCTGAAATATATAAAGAACTTATACCACTTAACCCAAAAAACCCTAAACAATCTGATTAAAAAATGGGCAGAGGATTTGAATACACATTTTTCCAAAGAAGACATACAGATGGCTAACAGACAAAGGAAAAGATGCTCAACATCACTCATCATCAGGGAAATGCAAGTCAAAACCACAGTGAGCTATTACTTTCCACCTGTCAGAATGGCTAAAATTAAAAAGACAAATAAGTGTTGAAGAGGATGTGGAGCAAAGGGAACCTTAGTGCACGGTTTGTGGGAATGTAAATTGGTACAGCCACTGTGGAAAACAGTATGGAAGTTCCTCAAAAAACTTAAAATAGAAATACAAAGTAATCCAGTAGTTCTACTGCTGGATATTTGCCCAAAGAAAACAAAAACACTAATTTAAAAAGATATATGCACCCCTATGTTTATTGCAGTATTATTTACAGTAGCCAAAATATGGAAGCAACCCAAGAGTCCACTGACAGAGAAAAAAGATGCAGTATGTATACATGTGCACATATAGATATATAGATATAATGGAATATTATGCAACTATAAAAAGAGTGAGATCTTGCCATTTGCAACAATATGGATGTGCCTCAAGGGTATTATGCTAAGTGAAAAAAGTCAGACTGAGAAAGACAAATACCATATGATTTTATTCATATGTGAAATCTAAAAACCCAAACAAATGAATAAACAAAAAGCTGAATCAGACCTGTAAATACAGAGAACTGATGGCTGCCAGAGGAAAGAGGGGTTGGGGGGCTGGGCAACATGGGTGAAGGGGAGAGTGAGGTAGAGGCTTCCAGTTACGGAATGAATTAAGTCATGGGACTAAAAGGCACAGCGTAGGGAATATAGTTGATGGCATTGTAATAGCGCTGTATGGTGACAGATGGCGGCTACACTTGTGGTAAGCTTAGCAAACATATAGAGAAGTTGAATCACTATGTTGTACACTGAAACTAATGTAACATTGTGTTAACTATACTCAAATTAAAAAAAGAACTTACACTGTTGGTGGGAATGCAAGTTGGTACAGACACTTTAGAAAACAGTGTGGAGGTTCCTTAAAAAATTAAAAATAGAGCTACCCCATGACCCAGCAATTGCACTATTCAGTATTTATCCCAAAGACACAGATGTAGTGAGAAGAGGGGCTATATGCACCCCAATGTTCATAGCAGCAATGTCCGCAATAGCCAAACTGTGGAAAGAGCCAAGATGCCCTTCAACAGACGAATGGATAAAGATGTGGTCCATATATACAATGGAATATTACTCAGCCATCAGAAAGGATGAATACCCAACTTTTGCATCAACATGGATGGCCCTGGAGGAGATTATGTTAAGTGACATAAGTCAAGCAGAGAAAGTCAATTATCATAAGGTTTCACTTATTTGTGGAACATAAGGAATAGCATGGAGGACATTAGGAGAAGGAAGAGAAAAATGAAGGGGGGGGAATCAGAGGGGGAGATGAACCATGAGAGACTATGGACTCTGAGAAACAAACTGAGGGTTCTAGAGGGGAGGGGGGGTGGGGGGATGGGTTAGCCTGGTGATGGGTATTAAAGAGGGCACATATTGAATGGAGCACTGGGTATTATGCGCAAACAATGAATCATGGAACACAACATCAAAAACTAATGATGTACTGTATGGTGACTAACATAAGATAATAAAATAAAATTAAAAAAATGAAAGAAATTAAAAATAGAAAAGCCATCTTTCTCCTTGCAGACCTGGGATATGTGAGATGGTACCTTAGAGCATAGGCTATCTACCTGCATGTGTCTACCAAGGTCTGTTTACATACCTATCAGACTGTAAAGTCCTGTAGGACTGTATACTTCCTGGCTCCTTTTTAGGAGCTTAATATAATGTCTTATTGAATAAATGGGTAAGTAAATAACTGACCACTTATACATATGCTATGGGATATCCCAAGCCTTGGCTATGTGTCAGGGAAAGCTTCCAGCAGTTGATCATATCCAGCCTGAGTTGAAGAATGAGCTGAAGCTAGCCAGGCAGAGCTAGGGGAAAGCGTTTCTGGGCAGTGGCACTAACTTAAGCAAGAGAGAGCATGGCATATTCAGGGAGCTGTCAGCTGTCAGTGTGGCGGCAGAGGGGCCAGATGAGAAAATGAAGAGGCACACGGGCCACACTGCAAAAGCTGTATGTATTATGAGGAGTTTGCACTTTGTGCTGAGGGCAAAGGAGAGCCATTGAAGACATTTTCCCCCTATTGATGTTTTTCTTTTCCAGATTATAAGAATCGAGGAATTGTGTGTGTGTGTGTGGTAAAATGCACAAATCTAAAGTTAGGGTGAGCAACCATCCTGGTTTCCCCAGGAAAGGACTTTTAGTTTAAAAACTAGGACAGTTTCACGTAATCCGGGGCCCATTGGTCTTCCTATCTAAAGTGTGCTGTCCCCACCTTCCACATCAAACCCCAGAAGGCTTCCTCAGGCCTCTTCTCAGTCAACACTCCTCTCCTAAAGTAACCACTATTCCAAAATCTCTTACCATAGATAAGTTTTATCTCATTTTGAACTTTATGTAAATTTACATAGTATGTTTTCTTTAGAGTCTATGGGTTTTTTCATTCAACTTTGTGGTCTGTGAGATTCTCTTTGCTGTTGCTGTATTTGCCTTTCATTGCTCTGCAGTATTGTAAGAACATATCTCAATCTGCTTATCCATTTATCCATGGTTAATAGGCATTTAAATTGAGTCCAGATTTTGCAATTATGGATAGCTGTTAGGAATATTCTTGTAGACATCTTCGGTGGGCATATGCAGTCATTTCTGTTGGGTAAATAGTGAGGAGTGGAATTGCACGGTCATAGGGTATGTGTAAGTTTGGCCTTAGTAGCAACTGCCAAGCTATGTCCCACAGTAGTTGTACCATTTTACACTGTTAGCAATAATTGTGAAAATTCTTGTTTCTCCACATTCTCATCAACACCTGGTATTGTCTGTCTTTTTAATTTTAGCCATTCCAGTTGGGCATGAAGTCATACCTCATGGTGTTGATGTGCATTTCCCTAATGACTAACAATGTTGAGAATCTTTTTATTGGCCATTCATATATCTTTTTGCTAAGTGTCTGTTCAGGTCATTTGCCCATTTAGAAAATTAGGTTGTTGGCTTTTAATTGTTATTCGGGAGTTTTTTTTAACATCGGGACACAAGTCCTTTGTGAGATATATGCATTGTACATATTTTCTCCTAATCTGTGACTTGCTTTCTCACTTTCTTAATAGAGTCTTTTGAAGAGCGAAAAGCAGAATTTTAATTTTGATTTAAAATTTTTCATTTTTTTTTTCCTGTGGTCAGTGTTTTTTGTGTTTTATTTAAGAAACTGTTGCTTAGGGGTGCCTGGGTGGCTCAGTTGGTTAAGTGACTGCCTTCAGTTCAGGTCCTGATCATCCCAGGATCGAGTCCCACATTGGGCTCCCTGCTCAGCAGGGAGTCTGCTTCTCCCTCTGACCCTCCCCCATCTCATGCTCTCTCCCTCATTCTTTCTCTCAAATAAATAAATAAAGTCTTACAAAAAAAAAAAAGAAACTGTCGCTTAACCCAGGATATGAAAAGAATCATTTTCTTATAGAAGTTTTATTTTTTCCTATTTGCACTTAGATTTATGATCTAGCTCAAACAGATTTTTGTTATGTATACAGTAGGAGTTGAGATTCATTTTTTTTCCCATGTGGATATCATGTTTCCATATAATTTGTTGGAATTCCCCATGGAATTATCTTGGAGCTTTTGTCTAAAATCAATTGACCATATATGTGTGGGTCTATTTATGGACTCTAATATGTTCCATTTATTTATTTGTGTATCCTTATGCCAATACTACAGTGAATTTTATAATAAATTAGTCTCAAATTCAGGTAATTTAAGTCTTCCAGATTTGTTCCTTTTGTTTTCAAATTTGTTTTGACTATTGTATATTCTCTGCATGTTTGTATAAATTTTAAAATTTTGGCAATTCTTATTTTTAAAAAATCCTGCTGAGGTTTTGATAGGGATTACATTTCATCTGTAGGTCCATTTGAGAAAAATTGACATCTTGACAGTATTGAGTCTTGCATCCTATGAACTTGATATATCTATCTGTTTATTGAAGACTTAAAAAATTTCTCTCGGGGCTCCTGTGGCTCAGTTGGTTAGGCATCTGCCTTTGGCTCAGGTCATGATCCCAGGGTGCTGGGATTGAGCCCTGAGTGGGCTCCCTGCTGAGCAGGGATCCTGCTTCTCCCTCTCCCCATGCTGCTCCCCCTGCTTGTGCTTGCTTGCTTTCTCTCTCTCTCTGTCAAATAAATAAAATCTTTAAAAATTTTCTTTTAATAATGCCTTATACATTTTAGTACAGAGACCTTGTGCATCTTAGATTTATTACTAGACATTTTATTTTTTTATACTAAATGGCATTTTTTAAAATTTCTAATTATTTGTTGCTAGCATATACAAGTAATTTCTATATATTGACCTTGTATAGAGTGATAATATAAAATTATTTAATTTTAATAGTTATTTTGACCGATTCTTTTCAATTATTTATGTATGCATCATGTAGTCTATAAATAATACAAGTTTTATTTCTTCCTTTCCATTATACCTCCTTTTTGCTAAGCTTCTTGTACTGAATGGGGCCTCCAGTACAATATTGAGTAATAATGTTGAAAGAGGACACCACTCTCTTGTTGCTGAACTCAGGGGGAGCCATGTAATAAATACCTTGCCATCAACTATAACATATGCTGTAGAACATTTCCTTTCATTATTAGTTTGCTGAGAATTTTTATTTTTATCAAGAATAGATGTTGAATTTTGTCAAATGGTTTTTCCTACATATATTGAGATGATGATGATTTGTCTCTATAAATATAATGAATTTCATTGGCTGATTTTTGTATGTTATCAGCCTTACATTTCTAGAATATAGACATTATATATTACCTTCGTACTCTATTGATAGGTTTTATTGATTAAAATTTTGTTTATGATTTTTGCACCTGTGCTCATAAGTGAATTTGGTCTGTGATTTTCCTTTCTTGAAATGTTATTCTCAGATGTTAGTATCACCTCTTAAAAGTAATGCTGGTTGTATAAAATGAGCTGAAAATTATTCATTCTTGTTCTTTTTTTTTTCTAGATGACTTTTTGTAAGATTAGTATTATTTCTTCCATGAATATTTGGAAGAAATCACTAGGGAAGCCACTTAAGACTGGAGTTTTCTGTGTCTGAATGTTTTGAATTAGAAATCAAAATTATTTAATAGCTATGGGAAGATTCTACTTAGTGTTAATTTTAGGGAATTGTGCTTTTCAAGAACTTTTTCATTTCATCTAGGTTAAATTTATTGGCATAAAGATGTATACTTAAAATATATTAGTACTGACAGTAATTAAAAATAGAATATACAGTGAATTAAAGACAAAGATTTTAAATATTTATTTAAAAATAAAAAACAAATGCTGTTTCTAAAAGACAAACTTACATATAAGGATTGAAAAGGGGACAGAAAAACCCTCTTTCCTCTATTCACTGAACACTTCTGGCCACCTAGTGTATAGATTTTTTTCCCACTTGACCAATTCTCCAACACCATCTGGGTGTTGTATAATTCAATGAAATTTTCACACTCTCTACCTAACTGCATCAGATCCCTCAAGTTAAGGGCTCAGTCCCTCAAGACTTGCCCCACTCAGATACCAATGGCAAGTAGTGGGTTCCCAGGGTACCCATACTTCTGTCCAAATTGGCTACAAATCGGGAGTTCCCACAAAGCCTTCCTCAGGTTCAATAATTTGCTGTAATGACTCACAGAAATTGGGCAACACATACATTTAATAGTTTATTATCTTGTATAAAGAATATGACACAGGATACAGATGAACAGTCAGATAAAGAGATACATAGGGTAAGTGCAAGAGCTTTTGTCCCTATAGAGTTGGAAGGCACCACCATCCCAGCACATGGATGTATTTATCAACCCTAGAAGCTCTCTGAACCCTATACTTCAGGGATTTTTATGGAGACTTTATCACATAGTCATGAACAATTTTTAACTCAATCTCCAGCTCCTCTCCCCTCCCTGGAAGATAGGGGGTGAGGCTGAAAGTTCCATGCTTCTAATCATGGCAGCTTTTTTTTTTTTAAGATTTTATTTATTTATTTGACAGAGAGAGAGAGACCACAAGCAGGAGGAGTGGCAGGCAGAGGGAGAAGGAGAAGCGGGTTCCCTGCTGAGCAGGGAGCCTGATGTGGGGTTAAATCCCAGGACCCCAGGATCGTGACCTGAGCGGAAGGCAGATGCTTAACCGACTGAGCCACCGACTGATCACCCAATCATGGCTGATCTTTCTGGTGACTGGTCCCCACCCAGGAGTCCACTAAGAGTCACCTTATTAGAACAAAAGACATTTCTATCACCCAAGAAATTCCAAGGGATTTAGGAACTGAGGTAAAAAGAACAATATTACAACAGAAGATACGCCTAGCACCCCTATTACTCAGGAGATTATAAGAATTTTAGGACCAACATGTCAGAAACTGGGAGAAGATACATATATATAATATATGTATATAATTATTTAGACATATAAATAATTATTTTAGAAGGACATAGAAAGATTCAAAGTAAAAGGATGGAAAAAGGTACACTATACAAAGCAAATATGGATGTGGGTATACTAATTTCAGATAAAAGAAAAACTTTAGTAAAGAAATATTATTAGATATATGGTGCTGAAAAGATGAGTAAAATTAACAACTCTAGCTAAACTTCAGTAAAACATAAGAGACATCTTTAATTTTCCATTATGACAAAAGGGTCGATTCAACAGGAAGATTCTAAATTATATGAACTTAACAGCTTTAAAATATGTAAAGCAAAAGTTGATAGACTAAAAGGAGAAATAGACAAAAATGCATTATCATAAATGAAGACTTTAGGGGCACCTGGGTGGCTCAGTCAGTTAAGCATCCAACTCATGAACTCAGCTAAGGTCTTGAGCTCAGGGTCGTGAGCTCAAGCCCCGCACTAGGTTCCACGCTGGGCGTGGAGCCTACTAAATACATAAATACATAATTAAATATTTTAATATAACTCAGTAACTTATAGAACAAGTAGATCAAAAAAGTCATTAAGGAAACAAGCTTGAACAATATGATTAGACAACTTGACAGAATTGAACATTGCAAAAAACAACTTCAGAACATATGCTTCTCAAGTACATATGGAACATTTACTGAATACCACGTGTTGGGCTACTAAGTAAAGAGATATCATTATAGATTTGACAGACATTAAAAGAAAATAAGAGTGTATTATGAACAATGCTAAGCCAATAAATCTGACAATTTAGAGGACTGATTTTCAAATATGGAGTAACATGCTCAGACTTTGATTTCAGAAAGATTACTCTGGCTGCAGTTTGGAGAATGGGCTAGATGGGGGCAAGACCAGAGGCAGGGAGGATGTTAGGACTCGATTACAACAATCTAGGCAAAGATAATAATGACCTAGATTAAGAAATGGCGATAGGGAGACGGAAGAAGGAATCAAACAAAAGAGCAAGTAAGTAAAGCTGAGGGTCAGTAATTATGGGACATTGCAAAATGTTGATTCAAAAAATATTTATTGAGTCCCTACTATATGCCCTGTACTGCTTGCAATAGTCAGCAAGACAGGTATAGTCCCTGCCTTAGTGATGAAGCTTACCTATGGTTGGCATCAGAGCCAGAAGTTGTATCTAGGAGTCTGAACTTCAGTTCCAAGGCTAGTGTGCTTTCAACAACAACCCAGACTTGCCCTCTGTCATAACACTTGTTTTGTCTGTTGCACCTAATAGCAACATAAGTATTCTTGTATCTGCCTCTTTGAGATACCATAATGGCCAGATTCTTCCAGGCAGCACTTACTGATTTAAAAATTTTATAAGATTAAGCTGAACCCTCATAAATTTCCTTGGTTTGGCTCAAAGTTACATATACTAGGAGATGGCTATTCTAAAAATCAATAGGCTTTCTTTTTTTAATGGAGCTGGGTTCTTTGTCACAATGTATTTGCAATCTGCTGGGCATTAGCACCTTCTTCCTGGGATAAGGCAGGGCAAAGTTTGGTGAAAATAGCTTCTTCAGACCACTCCAATCACCTTTGTCAAAAGCAAAGGTTGTGGGAAGCCTGGCGACCTGGATTCAGCTGGTTTCCTTTTAGTTCCTTCTCTGAACTATAGAACTGAAAAATGTTGGAGCTAGAAGGAATTGCAGAAACCATTTAATCCAACCCACGCATTTTAGAGAGGAAGCATCAAGGCTCAGAGAAGTACAGTGACTTGCAAAGTCACCCCTCTACTTTTACATAGACCCAGGACTGGGATCCAGGTCCTTCCAGTGCTCTTTAACACCAGCACTCTGCACCACAGCAGGAGAGCCAGGGCTCTATTCTTAACCTGCTTTATATTCTGGAAAAATGAAACTTTAGCTTTTGCTCCAAATGACCATTTCTGTTTCAAATCCTCTTCTCTGTTTACATCCTGTTGGCTCTTCATTATTGTCTCTGGCTGAACGGAGGCTGGAACCTGTGCTATGCAAAGCAGAAGCAGCAGATGCTATTTGGGGTGATTTCAAGGACCAAGGAAAGGACCTTCTTCTTCCTACCTGCTTTTAGGTACTGGAAATTTTTAAAACATAAAAACTTTTCATTTTACAAGGAGAACCAAGGTCCATGGTGCATATACCCATGGGAAGGAAACTATGATGGCTTCAGTCGACAATGAATAGCAAATAATTGGCATTGGATCCCTTCCCAGAAGCATTTTTCTTTGACAGAACAGAAGATGTTGCAAAAGGATACTAAGATATTTAGGAAGGCTAGAGAGCAGTTGACTGTACTAGAAGAAAGGAATAGAGGGGATGTGCATGTGTGTGTATGTGTGTTTGTGTGTGTGTGTATCTGTGTGTGTGTGTGTACCCACACAGGTATTGTGGGGGTAGAAGTAGGAGATTCCAAAGACAAACTTTGTCTACAAACTTTGTCACAGCTTGGTCCTGCCTTGATCCTGTCTGTCAGACTGACATGCTTGCATCCTAATCCCAGACCTGCATTTCTAAAACACTTCCATCCAAGGTGCCAACAAGGAATGTGAGGGAGGGGAATGTCTTCAAGCCAGTGAGCACCCAAACTGTGCACCAGAGATAAATCCCATACTAACAGAAGCTAAGCCCTATTGGTTCTTTGTTATAGGAGTTGTCATGAAAATTCTCTGTGCAGTGGTTTTTAGGGCACTGAAACTACTCTCTATGATGATATAATAATACACCACCAAGACTGAAACCTAATGTAAACTATGGACTTTGAATAACCATGATGTGTCAGTGTGGGTTCAGTATTTGTCAAAAATGGACCACTCTGGGGCAGGGTTGGGGGTAATACTGATAATGGAGGAAGCTCTGTGTGTGTGAGAAATCTCTGTACCTTCTACTCAATTTTGAGGTAGACCCAAAACTGCTCTTAAAAAATAGTCCATTAAAAAAATTCTCAGTTCACAGAGCCTGGTGGATTGGCTGGAAATCCCTACAGGGGGCACAAAGTAGAGGTAGCAGGGTGGGATTCACTGAGGCTAATACGAAAATAAGGAAATCTAGGCTCTACTCCTAACTCTACGACTAACTGCGGGGACTTGACCTCTGTTTCCTCAACTGTAAAATGAGGAGGATAGGTTTGGGAACCTACAGTTGCATTCCAATTTTATGGTCTTCAATAAAGATTATTTTCCAGATTCTGTCTTCTTGAGAGAAATACTGTGCCTCAGGGTAAAGGAGTAACTAAGCATAGAGAAAAGATCCTGTTTTCTCAGTTGAGACCCTCAGGGTTCCCTCTGGTTTTGTTGGCTGAGTCCAGAAGTATTGCCATGATCCAGCCCAGGTTTTGCCTTCATCCAAGTAGGTCTGTGTGCTCTGAAGCCTACTCAGAGTAGGTGTCAGGGCTCCTAAATGGGGAATAGAATCTCTTTTGCACCTCCCACAAGCTGACCTCTTACCCAGAAGGATCCTTATCTTCCTTGGAAGAGCTTAAGCATCAGCGCAAGCCCAGGACCCTGACAGGGGTTGGGGTGCTTAGAGTCAGGCGCAAGGTCATTTTACTTCAGGCCTGTTCAGTTGTTCTTCCCTTCCCTTCTCACTAGGCCTACGCAGGGCACCATCCTGCGTCAGCACGAGCTTCAGAGATGTGTTTATCTTTCTTCTGCAGCTCCTAGAAGACAGTGATTGCACCCGAAGCACTGTTATTTGTAACTTCAGCCGGTGATTCCCAACTCTCTTGGCTTCTGCCCTGGGACTCATGCTGGCACTCCGTTCCCTTGTCAGATTCCAGGCCTTCAGTGTCTTCAAGAGAGCGGTAAGCACCAGCCCGGATGCCTGCTGGGTTGGGACCTTAGGATCACAGCTCCCATACTCCCTTTAAATTCAGGTAAGTGTTTGTGGGTCTCTACCACACGTGTTTGTTAGAGGCCGGAGACAAAGAACCCAGGCAGCTTCTAGTCTTTAATCAGCAAAAGCAGCAAAAGCATTTGATGAAATCAAGCAAGCTCTCAAGGTTTCCCTCCTGCTTATCCAGCAAAACAGAAAGCCCCAGCCCTCTATTCTGGACTGCACGCAGGCATGGATGCCACTGTCTTGCCTAGCTGCCTGCTGCCTTGCCGCCGGGACAAGCCCATCCATTTAGTACCTCTGGGAATGGAAGGAGAATGTATTTCTCTTGGTCTCTCCATTCAAGCCACTGTCCACATATTTATTTCCCTTCACAGTGTTTTCGTATTTCTTCTCCTCTTCAGAATTCAGCTCCCTTCCCTCTGACGCTTTCTGTACTGCCCAAAGCATGTACCTTATGGGGTGGACCAGAGTATGCAAAGCACATCCCCCCCCCACCGCCCCGCCCCGCCCCGACCACACGTGTACAGTGCTTCCATCCCCCTAGGTTAGCCCTGGCAGTGGCCTTGGCAAGGTGGGCACTATGCCAGTGACTGAGTCTTCAGATGAAGGGCTGCCCAGGCTCTTTCCTCTCTCCTCTGGGAGAGTTTCCTGCAGAATCAGGGAACCAGGCTGCGGACAGGCCGCACAGGTTTACCCAGGGTCTTTTCTGGGAATCTGTAGTTTGGCAGCTCCAAGTTGAAAAGCACCTAATTACTTGGGAAAGAGTAATTGCATCCAAAGCTGGGGGCTGTGATTTGCTGTGCACATAAAAATAAGAGCAATTCCATGGTGAGGAATTCACCAGGGCTAGGCCCTCCCACCCTAGTACCTGCTCTGTGTTGAGCAGTAGCTGGTGCCTGGGCCCTGGGGAAAGTGGCAGGCCTCTGGCAGCACAGCCCTGAGCACTGGATGAATCGGTGCAGAAGGGGCCCGTGTTTTGTTCGATCACTTTCTTCTCCACTCTATTCTGTGTCATGGGAAAGACAAGGCCTGTGGCAGAAAGTGTAGGAGACGAAAATCGATTTAGAAAGGATCCTATAGGTCTGCATGCTCTGTGTGTGTGTGTGTGTGTTATGTGTAAGTGTGTGATATGTGTGTGCATGTGCACCTCTGGTGGGCACACTTAACATCCATAGCTTTTGTTTTAGGGCAGTGGAGTGCGGCAAAAACATTCTTTGGGTCTGTTTTGGCTTTTTTTTTTGGTTGTTCATTTTGTTTTTTAGATTCTACATATAAGTGAAATCATAATGTATTTGTCTTTCTCTGCCTTATTTCACTTAGTATAATATCCCTTAGGTCCATCCATGTTGTCACAAATGGCAAGATCTCATTCTTTTTTATGACTAATACTTCATTATATAAATATATATATATATAATCTTCTTTATATAAATAATACATATATATATTCATTTTCTTTATCCGTTTGTCTATTGATGGACACTTATTTGTATCCATATCTTGGCTATTGTAAATAATGTGACAGTAAACATAGGGGTGCATGTATCTTTTCAGATTAGTGTTTCTGTTTTCTCTGGGTAAAGGCCCACTAGTGGAATTCCTGGATCACATGGTATTTCTATTTTAAGTTTTTTGAAGAACCCCCATACTGTTTTCCACAGTGGCTGCACCAGCTTGCACTCCCACCAACAGTGCACGAGCATTTTCTTTTCTCCACATCTTCTCCAACACTTGCTGTTTCTTATGTTTTTGATTTTAGCCATTCTGACAGGTAGGAGGTGATACCTTATTTTGGTTTTGATTTGCATTTCCCTAAAGATGAGGGATGTTGAGTATCTTTTCATGTCTCTGTTGGCCATCTGTATGTCTTCTTTGGAGAAGTGTCTTTTCACATCCTCTGCCCATTTTTTAATTAGATTGTCTGGGTTTTTTTTTGGTGGAGTGGTGTAAGTTCTTTATATATTTTGGATATTAATCTCTTATTGGATATGTCCTTTGCAAATATCTTCTCCTATTCACTAGGTTGTCTTTTTGTTTTATTGATGGTTTCCTTCACTGTGCAGATTTCTCAGTAGTTTATTTTTGCTTTTGTTTCTCTTGCATGAGAGGACATATCTATAAAAATGTTGCTAAGGTGTATGTCAAAGAGATGACTGCCTCTGTTTTCTTCTAGAAGTTTTATGGTTTCAGGTCTTACACTTAGGTCTTTAATCCATTTAAAGTTTATTCTTGTGTATGGTGTAAGAAAGTGGTCCAGTTTCGTCCAGTTTCATTCTTTGGCATATAGCTGTCCAGTTTTCCTAACACCATTTGTTGAAGAGACTGTTTTTTTTCCCACTGTATATTCTTGCCTCCTTTGTTGTACATTAATTGGCCATATAAGTATTGGTTTACTTTGGGCCTCTGGATTCCATTGAGCTATGTGTCTATTTTTGTGCCAGTACTGTACTGTTTTTTTTTTTTAAGATTATTTATTTATTTATTTATTTATTTGAGAGAGAGAATGAGAGATAGAGAGCATGAGAGGGAAGAGGGTCAGAGGGAGAAGCAGACTCCCTGCTGAGCAGGGAGCCCGATGTGGGACTCGATCCCGGGACTCCAGGATCATGACCTGCGCCGAAGGCAGTCGCTCAACCAACTGAGCCACCCTAGTACCATACTGTTTTGATTACTATAGGTTTATAGTGTATCTTGAAATCTGGGATTGTGATACCTCCAGCTTTGTTCTTTCTCAAGATCATTTTGGCTATTTAGGATCTTTTGTGGTTCCATAGAAATTTTAGTATTAGTTCTAGTTCTGTGAAAAATACTATTGGTATTTTGATAGGGATTGCATTGAATATGTAGGCTGCTTTGGGTAGTATGGACATTTTAACAATATTAATTCTGCAGGATGAAAATAGAAAGCTGCTTCCAAGGTTTGAGCACTCAAGTTGGAAACCGCTCCTCCACTTGCCTTCAGTAGCACCTGAAATTTTCGCTATTAATCTCTTAAGGTTAAAGTATTTCCCTGTAGGGGCGCCTGGTGGCTCAGTCAGTTAAGCATCTGCCTTCAGCTCAGGTCATGATCTCAGGGTCCTGGCATCGAGACCCATGTTGGGCTCCCTGCTCAGTGTGGAGCCTGCTTCTCCCTCTCCCTCTGCTCCTCCCCCGTGCTCACTTGCTCTCCTGCTCTCTCTCTCTCAAATAAATAAATGAAATCTTTTAAAAAAAGCATTTCCCTGTAAAACACTGTTTTTTGAACTGTTACATAGGGCAGGGGCAATACCTTGACTGGACAAGGGACAATCATAATCATTTTCACATTGTAGTTACTTCTCAGACCTAGCCAGGAAACAGAGTAAGTTCATTTTGATGTTTAGAAGAGGAAAGAAGCACGATATGGTAGAAAGAGGCTGAAATTTAAAGTCAGAAGACCTGAGTCTATTAATAACTCCGTGGTTTGAATAAATAGCTTACCTTTATAACCTCATCTGTAAAATGAAATGCCAGCTGTTTTTCACAGAGTGGTTGTGAGAGTCAAGAGAGAGAGTGCATGTGAAAGAACTTTTAAAATTGTAAGTCCTATAAAAATCTAAGTTATTACAATATTTGAATGGGCAAGACATAGCTCCTTCCTTTTGCTGGTTGGTCCTTTGAAGGCACTGGGCCTGCAATTCAGGTTTGTACCACTAGAGGGACAGTGTTGTCTAGTAGCCTGCAAAAACCAAATATACACTTCTTAGGCACTTCAAGCTGATGTCCAACAGCAGTTACCTAGAGGTTTCCATGCAAGCTAAAGCCCCAGGCTTGGATAATGGCCCCTTCACAATAAATGTGAACTTCATTTGCTCTCCATCAGGACCTGGAACTAAGTCTGTACTTCTTTTTAGAGGCTTCCAATCCCTGAAAGAGCCCAAGAACAAATGTTTTTAATAAATCAAGTCATGGACTCTGCCTGATGCCATTTTGATAAATTGAGTTTTCTCACAGCCTGAGAATGAGGCTACTGGTTACATCTTGCTCTTGGTTTCACAAAGAAACCAATCTTGCTCACCAGCTTAGGTCAGCATGCAGTATGCTACACTTTAAACTTTATTGAGTGCGTCCAAAATGGTCCAGTCTACAGTGATTAGTCCAAAAGGCAGCATCACAGGTAGCCTCATCCTCTGTTTACTTGGCAACATTTGCATCTCATTTTAGAGGAGAAAACTTGTTAATATGTACAGGCAATAAACCCTGAAACCCATGCCACATGTAGTTTGCCTTTTTAACAGCAGAAAATGAAAAAGAGCTTTCCAGCTAATTGACTGAATGCAGGACTCATAAAACTTGTGAGTGTTCAGGATCACAAGGTCAGATTCCAATACAGAGATACATGCAAAAAACATTGTAGCTTCTCCTTTTTTCAGCTGTGGTGCCGGCCATGTGTATTAAGACCATTCGGTAATCTTCCACTCCATTCTCCCATTTTCCTTCCTCGCCACATCTCAGTACTACACTGTCTCCAAAGAGTTGGGGGCAGGGGTGCCGGTTTTCTCCAGTCTCATTTCTGCTTGAGTGTTAGAGACTGAGCAGTGGGCTCCTGAGGTGTGAGCTAGGCTTGAGTTACGTTAGAATGGCAACCACATATTAATCTTCTAAAAGATGCCCCATGGGTCATGAACTAAATGTAAAGCTAGGATTTGTGGGGCTGAGCTCCCTAAGCTAGGAATGCTCTACCATGCTCCTCGATTTCTAATGCGTATCTATAGAGCAGAGATGAAGATCCTAATTGTTTTACATTTCAGTATTATTTTCACTCTTGAGATTGTGTCTTTTACATTTGCAATATTAGATAGAATAATGCATTGCCATGTATCTCTTCCCAACTCTGTATTCAGTGATATATTGGTAGCTTGAAATTGGCCATGATGGAGGTATTTCTACCACAGAAATCAGCAAATGTTACCTATTAGTGCCTTTTTTTATCCCAGGGAGCTGGTTGTTAAACATTTTTCAGCACACCACTACATGAGGGCATAGAGCAGGGAGACATAATCCAACCTGGAGGTAGTAGGTGTAGAGAAATGATCAGGGAAGGTGTGGCATCTGCCAATGGCTGTTTGTCCATAGTTATTCTTAGCTTTGCTCTTAAAACATAGCCACTCTTTATGGTGGCAATTTGCTCAGCTAAGAAACAATTAAAAACCCCATATATCCCAGCCTCCCTTAAGGTTGGAGCCACAGGATTCAGTTCTGCTCAGTGAGGCAGAAGTAGAAATCTACTGGGAAAGGTCTTGCTTCTTGATGTGGATACCGCCCCTTCCTCATTACTTTTGCTATTTCTTTATCTTGCCTGGAATGATGATTGCAGTTGGAACAGCCATCTTTTACCACAGAGGAACCGTGAGGACGAAATAGTTCAAGAATAGCCAGACAAAGACAGAGGGAGCTGGGACCTGGATGACACTGTGGAGCTGGCAGGCCCCTGAACTGCTCCCTTCTGGATTTCTTCTTAGGTGAAAAATAATCCCTATTTGGTTCAACTCCTCAGTTGATTCCCTTTACATGTAGCCAAATGCAGTCCCTTATTAAGAATGAAGACTTCCCTTAAGAAGTGATGTTTGTGCTGATCTGATGGGAAGACCAGCTAAATGGAGCTACTAAACGTCAGCTAAATGGAGCATTTACTAAATGCCAAGTAAGCAGGTTCCCTGTGTTGCACAGCCCTCAGATTTGCACCCCCTGACCACTTGGCTTCTCCCTGCTAAAAATGCCTGGAATTGGCAGGTGAAAGGGAAGACAACAAGGAGGTTGCTAAGGCAATCACAGTTTTGTTTTCTCCCTAGCGGTATCATTTCATGGATTCATGGCAGTGGGGATGGGCTCCCATAGGGCAGGCTGGAAGATGAAATCAGGCTGAAACCAACCACTCCGCACAGTAAGGAGCAACCTCTCTTCCTTCCTCTCCCTACCCTAGTCCACCTACAACCTTCTAATCTTATTTCCACATTCTCAGCCCCCAGGCAAACTAGCCCACCCTTTCCTGCTTGCCACAAAGCTGCCTTTCCAGGGAAGAGAGAGCCTTTTGAATTCAAGTACAGAAAATCCTCATATTAAAAAAAAAAAAAAAGCCTTCAACTGGTTGCTAGGGTTATGTGTATCCTGCTTACGGAGCTCGCCTAGGAAAAGAGACTCGTCTCTATAGAAACTGCCACGTCACAGGAGCTCTGAACAGCAGCTCTGAGACCAGTGTCTCTTCCAGAACAGCCTTCCTATCAAAGCCTCTCTCACTGAGATGAGTGCCTGGGGACTGGGGAGGGAGAGAACCCTAGAGTCATTGGAGGCTTTGAACGGATCTCTTTCTCTTTTTTTCCTTTTCCCTTCCTTCATATTGCAAACAGATGGAGGAGGCATTTCTAGTCATAAAGAGCATTTCTCCCTGTATCTCACTTTTCTTCTTACCTGTGGGAAGATTAGGCTTCTCCCACACCCATTTATCTAACTGGAACAGAGTGGCCGCTTAGGGGCAGTGCATTTGAGGAACACTCAGGACCCTATCTTGTTTATGAGGACTCAGCGCTATCTCAGGCCTGCACCCCAGAAAGCCCTCGAGTCAGGCCAAACAAGTTCAAGCTGAGGGAGTTTGGGGTATGTGGGACCCTCTTCTGTATCTTAGAGAGGAATTCAAGGTCATCTAGGCAAAATTATCATCCTCCTACACTAAAATATAAGTAGCTCTTGCCTTATAAATAGGGTGATCCTATAGTTTACCACACAAACCAGGACGTCTATGAGAGGAGCTCTTAGTAATTACAGTGGGACTATAGCCACATACCAGGAGGGTCTGGACTTGGGCCACTCCACTTAATACTTGGAAATATGTGCTTTACAAATGGTATACATGAAGAAATGGCTTCCTGCACCCCATTCCCCCCTCCCGAAGGCCCTACTGCTCCTAAAAATGGAGAAATTTGGGAAATTGGAAGCGTTTGAAAACCAGGTGGGCTCAGAAGTGAAAAAAGAAATGACACTGTTGAAGGATTAGAAGATAGATTTTCAAGAAGAAAGACTTTTGTATACGAAGTGTTTCATACAAATGTATCTGAGGATAAATCCATATCAGCATCTCCACATACCCTCATCAATATGTGTCTTCCTCAATCTTTTCAGCCATTGTCTCTCCAATGTCATTTAGAGCTAAGTCATTCTTCTTACGTCTGGCTCCTCGTGCTCTGTTCACTGTGAGACTTTTGTCTCTTCAAAAATGTGGTGCTGACTTGATACAGACAAACACATTGACTGTAGATCACCTTAGGCTTGTGTGTGAGGGAGGTGCCAGAGCTGCAAGATGGAGGGAGCTGGCTTCTTCGTAATAGGTTCTAAAAATCCCTTAAGGCAAATCCCACTGCTGTTTTCGTTTTTCAGAAATTCTGGACTCTTCGTGCTTGTTAGTTTTTCTCAGCAAACTTTGGCATCAGTGAATCACTTCTAAGAGTTTTTTTCTTCAAGTGTTGTTTTGAGGTAATAACATAAAGGTTAACTTACGGGAAAATTATGTCTTTATGTTGTGTTTCTGTTTTCTTATGCAAGAAATTAGTTTACCTTCCCATTTTGTTTGTCTTCTTTTATGTTGTTGTTGTTGTTGTTTAATACAAGTTCTTGGACCACAAGCCGGGACGATCTGATTTAGTATACTTGGAGCTGGGACAGTGGAAAGAGCTCAGGGTACAGGAAGAAGAGCCTAAGGGCTCAAAAGACAAGCTTAGCCACTTTATTTCACATCATTAGATTACAGATCATTTCACATCCCTGTCTGCCTCACATCCTGAAATTGGGAGGCAAATATTTTTCCTCAATTGCAGTATTAATAATAATGGGTAACACAGCCTTTTATGTGTTGAACCAGGAACTGGGCCAGGAGGGCTGCTGTAGACAGACTGGGCTTAGAGTCCCATGGCACAGGTTAGAGGTCTGTAGCTCCGCTGCTCACCTGCTCCATGAGCTTGGAAAATTTGACATATTTCTCTGTTTTTTTCCCCACCATCTTTAATGTGGACTAATAATACTTCTGACCCAAAGGTGTTGTGAGGATCAAATGAAATCGCATATCTACTTACATTTGAACAACTGAATAGTATCTAAAAGCTGCAAAACAGGATTAAAAAGTGAGATGTTCTAATCTTTTCTAATGGGAAATCATAATTTATTATATTTTGAGTTACAAACATCTGACCTGTTGCTTTTGAAATCTGGCATGTCCCTGAGTTTGGGATTCATACAGACTGATAGAATTTATGCCTGCGTTTCCTACATGCTTGAAGAAAGAAAAGCAGTCTTGGCAAGGTTATCTTTAAGGATCACGAAACAAAAGATGACTACCATGTATTTAGTGTGACAGAGCCTGGGAGTATCAGAGTAAGAGAACCCTCAGCTCAGTATTGTCAGTAGCAATACATAAGTGGGGCGCTTTGTTGCATAAATGAGATTCACTAGTGGAAACTACAGCTCAGACTGGTCCACCTTCCCTCTTCTCCCATTTATTGAATGGCTCAACACATGAACCCCAGTGTTTGGCAATGCATACTTCGACATCCTGTCAATTGCTGGGCATGTGAGGCCCACTTCATAATCTTCTGATGGGAAAAGTACACACTTCACCAAAGGCACATCCAAATGATTAAAAATAAACCAGAAGTGGGCGCCTGGGTGGCTCAGTTGGTTAAGCAACTGCCTTCGGCTCAGGTCATGATCCTGGAGTCCCTGGATCGAGTCCCACATCGGGCTCCCTGCTCAGCAGGGAGTCTGCTTCTTCCTCTGCCCTCTTCCCTCTCGTGCTCTCTGTCTCTCATTCTCTCTCTCTCAAATAAATAAATAAAATCTTAAAAAAAAATAAAAAATAAAAAATAAACCAGAAGTGTGTGAGGACCGAGTACCACAAAGCCCTGGTAGTAAAACTTCTCTGCCAGTAGGCTAATTTATGGAAATGATTCCACTGGGTAACCTTGAATTAAAAGGGAGGAGCATAGAACGCGTTTGGAAGTTTTCCTTCTATTTTCTATTTTTTGAAACAGCTTCAGTAGAATAGGTATTATTTCTTCTTTGAATGTTTGGTAGAATTCCACTGGGAAACCATCTGGCCCAGGACTCTTATTTTTTGGGGAGGTTTTTGATTACTGCTTCAATTTCCCTGCTGGTTATTGGCATGCACTATATGTTGACTAGTTGAATTTAAATAACTAGAAAAAATAAATAAAAATAAAAGGGAGGAGCAATGGACTCTTACAGATTAGCTTCATAGGTGAGGAATCTCCTTTTAAAAAGTGAAGTAGAATTCTCCTTTTCCATGCCCCTTCTGGCCTCACCTTCATAGGCTTCAGGACTATATCCTATCTGTAAATGGTCCTTAAATCTGTTCTTTGTGCCTTTTTTCTTTTTCAGTTACTCTCCTATCCTGCCTTTCTCTTCTTGAAAATACAAAATTCTATTTCATTTTCTCTTATAAAGAACCACCTCCACAACTCTAAGTTTGTTCACATTTTTTGGAAGTCCTAACAGTGTTATGTGACAAAAACTGCAAGTAAGTGTTCACATTCTTTGACCTATTAATCCTAACTTTGGGAAATGGTCCCAAAATAATAACTCAAAGGAAGAAAAAGAAAAAGAAAACTACATGTAAAAAAGATATATATGGGAAGATATTGGATAATGTCCAAAGATAGTGTCCCATAAACTTGTACCAAATTTATAAAATAAAATATCACACAATTTCAAAGGAGAAAAGGGAAGACTTTGTAGAAACCTTTTTAAATTGCTTCTCAGTGAAAAATAAAGAATGCAAAGTAGTACATGTGTTATGATTACAATTACATAGCAATTATGTTCATAAATGGAAATAATCAAATAATTAGGAGAGAACAGAGCAAGAAAGGGTATAGTTCCTATGGAGCTGCTTTAATAATAGGCATGAAAAGAAAGATGTTTTCACTGGCTCCCACCACACAGCTCACCCTTCCTAGCTTCCCAGCCCATTCCAGAATGATATAAGAAAAAAGAGAATCTTGCATCAAATAATTCCAAATAACATTGGAATTTTTGGTTGCTAAAGACTAAATGTGAACTTTTGACAGCTTCCCAGTGGCCACTTCAACCACCCCCAGCTGCCACTAGAATTGGATCCTTCTGTGGCTTCCTATAAACATTGCACAGCTGACATTAAATAAAGGTATTTTTATAATTTAAAAGAAAAATGGTGACTTCATTTCCCTAAAGCAGGACCCCTCCTGAGGTTTGAGAGTAAGGGCTGAGGTGGGGAGTACAGCATAGCCCTTGTTAATGTATTTAAAACTTTTTAGTGAAAAAGCTTCCTTTTACTACAATGTCATTAACACTTTTCCCAAACTTTGATGAAAACAGGGACTTGAACCACACCATGAATCAAAAGCATGGGAAGACTATGCCAACTTCCTGGAGCTCAAACATAGTTTATTTGTTGAGTCATAAAGCTAACTTTTAAAAAATCAACTGTTTTAAACTGGAACGAAACCTACTTAATAATAAAATAGGACAGAAGCATTAAAATATTCTATGAAAGGGAGGAATGCATTATTCAAGTTTCTACACTTAAATCACAATTTTTTTCTTAAATTCACATCTATTCTGTTATAGGTTGGGTGTTCGTACATTGTACTTACTGCCTAGCACTAAGTATTTGTCTAAGGACTTTATGTGAAATAACTCACTAAATATGCCAATGACCCTAAGATGTAGGTATAGGATACTATCCCCATGGTACAGAGGAAAATCGAGGCACAGAGAGGTCACATACTAATAAGTAACTGAGTCAGGAGTCAAACCTGGGCTGTCTGGCCCTCAGGTGTATGCTCTACCCACCACATAGAGTCTGGTTTTTGTTTGTCTTTTTTTTCCCCCCTTTATTTGTTCATTTGTTTTATTTCTTACATTCCACATGTGAGTGAAGTCATATGGTATTTGGCTTTCTCTGTCTGGCTTATTTCACTTGGCATTATACCTTCTAGGTCTGTCCATGTTGCTGCAAATGGCAAGATCTCATTCTTCTTTATGGCTTAGTAATATTCCATTATATATATACCACATCTTCTTCTTCCATTCATCTATCAGTGGACACATGGGCTGCTTCCATATTTTGGCTCTTGTAAATAATGCTGCAATAAACTTATACCTTTTTGAATTAATGTTTTCATTTTCTTTAGATGGATACCCAGTAGTGGAATTACTGGATTGTATGATATTTCTATTTTTAGATTTTTGAGAAACCTCCATTCTATTTCCCACAGTGACTGCACCAGTTTGCATTCCTACCAAAAGTGCCTGAGGGTTCCATTTTCTCCAAATCCTCACCAACGCCTGTTATTTCTTGTGTTGTGGATACTAGCCGTTCTGACAGGTGTAAGGTGATACCTCGTGCTTTTGATTTGCATTTCCCTGATGATGAATGATGTTAAACATCTTTTCATGTGTTTTTTGGCCATCTGTATGTCTTCTTGGAAAAAACAAAATCTATTCAGTTCCTTTACCTATTAATTGGATCATTTTTGGGTTTTTTTTGGTGTTGAGTTGTAAAGTTACTTATATATTTTAGATCTGAATCCCTTATTGGGTGTATCATTTGCACATACCTGTCCCATTCAGTAGTTGCCTTGTCTTGATGACTCAGTTTCAAGTTGTATACAGGGAGCTATTTGCCCCCAATTCTTATGTCTAACTCTGTTTTTCTCACTCACCAGCCTTCAAGAGGATAAACATAGGACAGCAGAATTAGGGAGTCTCAATTCTTTTCTACCTGCTGTCTTTCCTTGTCAATCTCCCTGCCTTAAAATTGCTATCTCTAATCTGTGGACAGGGAAATGAAACCAACATTGTTGGAATCATGCCTAAAACAAGAGTAAGAGTGTATACTTTTTTGCAAGGAACAAATATTTTGTAATTTTGTAAGTGGAAAAGAGAAAAATACACCAAAATATTTAAGGTGGTCAATTCTGAGGGATAGGATTGGAGGCGAAATTCTTTTACTTTTCATTTAAAAATTGTCCCCAATTTGTCTATTATGAGATTTATGACAGAAAAAGGACACTGATAGATAAGAAGGAAGTCTAAACAATTCTTTAATCAGGCACAAAACCCTTTTTCCTGTACTGAAGAACTACACTTATTTTATGTATATATTTATATATAGTACGTATGTGGAGTATATACTATATATATACACATATATACACACATACATACAATATATAATGTAATATACATGGGGAACCAAACATTGGCTGAACTTCTTATTAAGGTGTAAATGGTTGAGAATGACTTAGGAACAACTGCAAGTAAAGAAGGGAAGAACAGAAAGAAGAAAACTCTGAGTACCTTAAGAGATTATGAGTAGGTTTGTATTTGTGGGGAGTAGGGGAGGAGAGCAATTTGAAGTGAAAAGGAAAATCAGAAACAACTGTCAATGTTGGGAGGAAAATGGAGATCCGAAGACAAAATATACACTGCTCCACAGGACTGGCAGGCCCAGTGGTGCTGTTCATCGGACAGGATCTTGTGTTCTGTGCGCCCGTGGAGATTAACAGCCATGTTCCCACGTTGGGGCCATTTTGCAATAGGGGAAATAGAGGCCTGGGTCTGTTGGGATGCTGTCCCCCTTACCTTCCAGGACAAGGACAGGTTAGTTCATGTCCCAGCTCTTCTTGCTTCACAGCCTGCTGAGGACTGTGGCATCTCACCAGGATCTGCTTCTCTGGAATTCTTTGGCATAAGTGTCTGTTCTACCCTGATCACTGTAAACAGAAACAGTTGACTTTTAATTAATGGAAGCGGATGCATTTCTTTAATACACACAGAAGTAAAAGATTTATGTCTTTTTGCACACACATAGGGACAGCTTAATTTAATGGAGCTGAAGGGGGAAGGGTGGGGGTCTTAGCAAGACCCATCTGGCCCAGCTCCTACTTAGCATGGATCACTTCCCACTCATGGCAGAGATGCTAATTGTGAGCATTACTTCCAAACACCATAGGATGTGGTGTAATTACGCTGTTCATAAAAGAATTCCAAACAGGGTTCTGTTTTGAATTTGATGAAACATAATGAGAAATCTCTGTGGCAGATGACAACATTCTTTCAATTAATGGGATACTTGCTCAGAGTCATCCCAAAAACCATTAGGCACTGATTAGAGAGATTTATAGCCTCTGAAAGGACTAAACACAAATATTTTTCAACTGGGAAGTGTGGTAAAACTGTCTCCTTTGAGGACATCTGGGAGGATATTTATTTAAATAAAATGTGAGTAGACAGAGGAATTTACTAGAACACTTTTCACCCAGATCTGAAAGTTAGATTGTCCAAATGCAAACCTCATTCAACCATTTCTTGGAGGGTTTCATTCATGCCCTTCAATCATTCATTCATAAAAATGACCCAGCAGATACTCATGGAACATTATTATGAGTAAGGTGTAGGGCTTGGCTATGTTACACTACAATGATGAATCAGAAGGGCAGTTTTCCGTAAGAGGACTCTGCATGTTTGCAAGAAAGCAGATGTGAAATATAGAAATCCTTAATTGAAGTTCAAGCATTCCCCTGTGCTAGGTATGTGACTTTAAGCAAATCATTTCTCTCTCAGCCTCAAAGTCCTTAAAATGTAGATAAGAATGCTGGCCTTTCAAACCTCATAGAATTGCTCTAAGTAAAATGAGGTACACAAAATTTGACCATAAATTGCTACAGAAATGCAAGAGGCTATTGATATAAAAACACTATCCAGGAAGGGAGATTTAAATACCTACAGCACAAGGCAAAAAGCCAATGCTATTTTAATAGAGGTACAAATTTATTTATTAGTTCAAAAATATCTTTTGAGCCCTAATATGGCCCAGATGATGTGCTCAAATGAAGTGCAAAGGAGTTTAGAAGAGGAAGAATTATCTGCTTGTTTTTTAAATGTTCCCCACCAGGATTATTCCCCACATCTTACAGTAACCCTACAGTTATCAGTGTTGTTCTCATTCTTTCCAACTATTATAAAATTCTTTGTGCACAGTCTGATTTCATTTCATTACAAGGATCTGCCATTGTTCTTAAAACAGTCTTACCCCAGGTTGTGATCTCAGGGTTGTGAGATCAAGTGTGGAGTCTGGGATTCGCTCTCTCCCTCTGCCTCTCCCCCCAGCCCCCTTGTGCTCTCTCTTTCTCACTCTCTTGTTCTTTCTCTCTCTCAAGTAAATAAATCTTTTTTAAAAATCCTACCCAGCCACTCCCTGCCTCTCCCCCATCTTTTTCTTGCCTGAAGATAAGGTGAGAGGGTGGACTAGCTTTGGACACGCACTGACCCACCTGGACTCTGCCTTGTCCAAGTTGGTTGACCCCAGCAAAGTTACCAGGCATTTGTGAGCCTCTGGGATCTACCCTGTACAGCAGGGTAAATTATACTGACTTCATAGTGTCCTTGTGTGGTGAGAGCAATTTGTGGGAAGCTTCTGGCTTGTTGAACATGCTCGGCAACTGCGGCTATTGGTACTGTAACAAAGGCCATTTTAATCCAGTCTCCTCGTTTCCTCCATGCATGGAATGACTCAGGTTTTGATAGATTTGATTCAACCAAGTCAGAGATACTTTTTTTTTTTTTCCACTTACTGATTTGGGAGAAGAAATAACAAAATTTTTCTAGTAGAGGGGCACTTGGATGGCTCAGTCAGCTAAGCATCAGACTCCTGATTGTGGCTCAGGTCATAATCACAGGGTCGTGAGATGGAACCCCATGTTGGGCTCCATGTTCATTGCCCAGTCTGCTTGAGATTCTCTCTCTCCCTCTTTCTCTGCCCTTCCCCCCACTCTTGCACGCACATGCGTGCATGTGCTCTCTCTCAAATAAATAAATCATAGCCAAAAAAATTTTTTTCAGTAGTCTTCAAGCCAATTATTCAAAAGATACAGACATGATAAGATGATCTGTTGTAGGGAGAACACTTGGTGCTTCTTTTACAATCAAAGAGCTAGAGTCCTCTTTTCTTTCTGACCTATTTTTAGCATCAGTTTCTCAACCATTTCCCATATGGCTTTGTTTTTATTTCTTTTACCATGCAGGGGATGTCACTTTTTTGGTGTGGGTTCTCTAGTTTCAACAATTCCATTTACAATTACAGTTGGCCTTTGAACCCCTGTAGGAGTTGGAGCACCCCCTGCCCCACCCCACACAGTTGAAAATCCACAAGTAACTTTTGACTCCCCCAAACTTAATAGCCTCCTGTGGGTTTTGGGGGGTTTTTTCCTTCAAAATTTTATTTAAATTCTAGTTAGGTAACATACAGTGCAATATTAGTTTCAGGAGTAGAATTCAGTGATTCATCACTTACATACAACACCCAGTATTCATCACAAGTGCCCTCCTAAATCCCCGTCACCCATCTAGCCCATCCCCCACCCACGTCCCTCCATCAACCCTCAGTTGGTTCTCTATAATTAAGAGTCTCTTATGGTTTGTTTCCCACCCACCTCCTCTTTTTTCCCCATTCCCATATGTTCATCAGTTTTTCTTAAATTCCAGATATGAGTGAAATCATATGATATTTGTCTTTCTCTGACTTATTTCACTTAACATAATACACTCTAGTTCCATCCACATCATTGCTAATGGCAAGATTTCATTCTTTTTGATGGCTGAGTAATATTCCTCTATGTGTGTGTGTGTGTGTGTGTGTGTGTGTGTGTGTGTGTATACCACATCTTCTTTATCCACTCATCAGTTAATGGACATTTGGCCTCTTTCCATATTCTGGCTATTGTTGATAATGCTAATAGCCTACTGCTGATGAAAGTCTTACTGATATATAAACAGTTGTTTAATACACATTTTGTATGCTATATGTATTATATACTGTAGTCTTACAATCAAATAAGCTAGAGAAAAGAGAATCAGGAAGAGAAAAAATACATTTACAGTACTGTATTTTTTAAAATCCACATATATGTGAACCTGTGTAGTTCACATGAATTCATGTTGTTCAGGAGTCAACTGTATATCTTACTTTAAGCACATCATAAAATGGAAGTGGCAAATCATCCAATTGCTTTAAAAAAAGGTGTTAGCAGAGACTGTCCTTCACCTGGTGGGTGCACAATTGAAAATAAGATGATGGGTAAGGAGGTACTCTGCAGTCCATCATGACAAGCTATAAAGTACAAAGTGTTAATGCTTTTTCACAGCTTCCTCTGAAAGTCAAGAGAAGTGCTGTCCTTAGTGATCCCAGAGAAATTGGAGAGAAATAAGATTTGGGCCAATCTTCTTCCAATCAAGATTCAGGACCACAAGTTCAATTACAGTCCTTTGCCACTCAGAAGGGAAACTTCCAAATTGGGCAGAGAACAAGAATTTGATGACAAGTGTAGGAGTTTTCACACAAGTTAATAGAACTTGGAATTATGGAGATGCTTTAAAAATAGCTTTAGACTAAAGATTTTCTCCATGACAGTTATTTGTTTCTTTGCAATTTTGAAAATATCCAGAAAGTATATATCTGCAAGCCCTGCCCCGTCACTTCTCCATCCAGCAATACATGGTTGTTGTTTTTTTTTTTTAGTAGAGGAATTTTATTTGCCTTTTTCTGAGGCCTCCTCTTCCACTTTGGGTCCTCTGAGAAATATATGCCAACCAGAATAAAACATGCAGAAGGGAAATGTTTGTAAAGGGTACAGGAGAGAGGGAGCAGGAATGGGCAGGGAGAGCCTTCAGAGCCCTGTGCAGGGCTAACAGCTGTGCAAGGAGAGGGAAGAGAGGAGAACTGAGTAGGAGGAGATTTCAGTGGCAGTGAAACTCTGGTAACATCTCAGCCAGACCAACAGGAAGCCCCAGTGCAAAGACTGCCCATCACAGGAGTCCCACGTTGGGCTGGTATGGCCAGCTTTCATCTTCTTCCCGTGCTTGGCCACTGGCTAGGAGAAACCGATGGAGAGCAAGGCCTCAGAATGAAAGCTGCATTAGATCCAAGGTGAATAGCTGGAGGCTGCCCAGGAACTATTCTCCTCATAGGTGCTTCTCTTGAAGAGAGATCTGAGTGCAATACTTCCATGGCTGCCATTTCCACAGCTTCTGCCACACAGATCTGTTGCTCTACATGTGTTTGGTAAGCAGCATCTCCCTGGTTCATGTGGGCATCTTTTCTAGAGGAGAAACCTAGAAGAGGTTAGTTGGATGAACTAATAGCTCCATTTCTGCATTTAGTCAGTCTCCCTCCTCCACTATCCGTTCTAAATTCTCTTTACTTTTCAGTGTCACTTGGGCAGGTCTTTATGGCTTACCCAATGGTAGACCCCAATCTCTCGTTGCTAAGGGATCTGAGCCCCCAGTATAACTGGGCAAAAACTACTAAAAGTGACTATTTGGCTCCACTGCATTTCAGACATATTCCTCTCTGTCCCCATTGTGTAAGCGTAGCTCTGCCTCCTCAGCAGGAAGCAGTTACCCCTGCCAGAATGATGCCTCCCTTTCTTACCTGCTGGTCCTTGGACACCACAAGTCCAGAGTGCCCGGGTGGAAACAGTCATTTAAGGGTCCCCTCTTTGGTGACTAGGACCTCGAACCCTGCAAAGCCCAGACCTGTGGTGATGGGAGGCACAAAATCCCCATGTGGGTCATTGAGTGTAACGGTAAGTGGGGCTACTCTTGCTTTTACCCCCTTAGTTTCTAGCTGGTTCAGAACTATTGCAGTTATATTATGACAACAAATGGGAAAGTTAACATAGCCCTGGAGCAATATGAAATAAATACTGTTGTCTGTTCCATGTAAATGCAGACTGTTTCTGATCTTCTGATTTTTTTTGACTGGAGTAGAAATAATGAAGATACTAAGTCAATAGCCACATACTGTCTACCTCTGAGACCTTAACAATCAGCTGTAGCAAAGACACAGTGTCTGAAACAACATTGTAATAAGAGCTGCTATTTGACTAAGTTTGTAGTAGTCTACAGTCATCCCTCTACCCCCTTCTAAAAAAAAAAAAAACTTTGGATGTGGTATTGTTTTTATTTACTTTAGAGGCTTCCAGTTGACCTTTCCCCACTATGCTCACTCTTACCCACAAGCCAGGAGCTCAGTACTCCAATTGCCATGTATGGGTCCATGGACCCTTAAACCTACTGTAAACTAGAGTAGCCAGGTCTTCTTCATTCACTAGGGGATTATGAAAATACTTGGGGTCTTTGGTTGTCAGTGTCAAGTAAGACTCTGTGTCCAGTACTTCTTGAAATGTCTGGGTATTCATCTTCCCACTGTGCAGTCACCCAAGTAAATTGCCATAGGTCTTTTTAAGGAAGGACTGAAGGAGTCATTATACTTGCCATCATGTTGCCGGGCCCTTCTCCTGGAGATCTGGCCACCTCTTCAGTCACTGGATTTCAAATCAGAAAACTGGCTCACGGCTACTAACTGAACAAATGATACTGTCCTCTTATTGAGATGACTGCCTTCAGTCTCCTTCTCCTCTGTTCTTTTCTTCTTCTGATTGTATTAAGCAGCACTCTTGGCTTCTCATCTATTTGGTCATGTTCCTCTGACCATCTCCACCATTCCCTGTAGTCAAGCCAAGGGCTGCCTCTCTGACATTGCCAGTCATTATGGGAATTGCAGCCCCTTAGCTTCTCCTGATCAGGTGCTGCCACCTGGTCTCTATTACTTCCAGGCTCCATTTCCCATTGCTATCAGTAAGCCCAGCTTGGCCCTGCCACTACTGAACTTCACAGCCTATTCCTCATGGTCCTGGTGAATGCTGTGTCCACTGGACTGTCCAATGCAATACAGTCCTCAGGTGGGTCTTCTGATCTCACATAAAATATCGATTCTAGTATTCTTTCCTCACTGAGTTTTAAAACTCCTTCCTTTACCATCTGCCAGGGAAAAGTAAGATTCTTGGGAGCCTCCACCCAGATGCCCCCATTCAAGCTTTCATGGTCCAAGGTTTTCCTAGCTAAGGGCCAAACCTTAGCATAACAACCCTGTCTTGGTTGAGCATTTAAATATCTCTAGAGCTCTAAGAAACTATTAGATCCTGAGTCTTCTCTTCAACTGTGATCATTATTCCACTGCAGAGATAAGAGACTCTTTGTAAGTGTCCAGAGAGGCTGTCTGGCTCTCACACTTAGTCCTGAATTGTTTGTTAATGGCCCTCGGTTTCTAATTATCCCTCCCTGGTGTGTCAGTACAATTTAGTAATAACTGGCCTTGGAGTTACTCTTTTCCTCATGTATTTCAAATGCCTGCATCACTTCATTGGCAAAGATGTTCTTCTCCATGGGGACATTTTTCCAGGTCACCACCCATGAAATCTTCAGCAGTTGAGGTATACTTTCTTATTCCAGGAACTGTCCATGCCCCACATGTCAGTTGGGCTAGCGTTCTCTTTGCTAGCTATGGGGTGGGTGAGCTAGTATCCAAAACCCCATTTTGTGTATCAACTGTGTAAGTTTGAGTGCTCCAAGAGTGGACACCAAGATGGAATTAGATGTGTTAGAGATTCACTGGGGTAGAGTGGAAGTTGGTAGGAATTGTCCTCAGAATGTGATGTTTAAAAGGAGAGAGTTGAGAAAGGAAGACAGGAGGGAGAACCGCAGACTGCAAAACAGATCTGAAAAGGCCTAGGCAGATGAGGATCCCCAGAGCAAAGATTTCCCATTATATGAGTGTTATGTCTAACAGGAATGTCATGGCTCTAGTGTCCCTTCTAGGATCAGTCTGGCTGGTATCAAACCAGAGAGAGCATGGCCTCAGTGTGAACTCTGCTAGAGATCCAAATTTGTAGCATCTGGATGATAGCTGCCAGCTACCCTCCTTGCAGCAGGTTCTCTTGAAAAGATATCTCAGCAGCATACCTCCATGTTTGACACATATCCTCACAGAGGTGGGAAGCCAGGTTTATGGATGTAAGGCCAATGGCTAACCTCCAGTGGACAGAAACTTGGAAAACTAAATTAGTTCTCCTCTGATTATGTGGAAGAGTTTAAGCTATGGATGAAGCCTTCCATGGGCCATTTTTTGGTAATACTACACTATAGTGTCTCCTGATTTCTTTGGCCCTGTCAGAATTCTAACCCCTATAGGCCAAGGTTCTGTATGTAGGTAAGATCTTCCTAGCTGCTGTCTAACCACCTGTGGCTCAGACATCTGTAGGAATGCCAGGGCCAAACCAAGTGGTCTTGGAGGCTCAAGAAGGTATTTATCCTCCGAGTTCAAAGGGAAAATTCAAGCCCAGAAAAAGGTTGGCTTATTGTGATCAAATCTGACCAAAATATCTCTTTCTAAACACCTGATCTTAGATTTCGCTTAATTTTTATGCTGAACACATGATATATTCTCTCTGATAGTCCATCTTCAAAGACTTGAGGTCTAATTTGTTTGATTAAGGAAGCTAACAAATGAAGGCTTAGAAATTGAAAGCAAGTAAATCAAGTAAATTCTCCCTAAGATGAGGCTGATGAAAGAGGCTGCCCAGGCAATTAGCTCTAAACATTGCTGTGTGGAACGATGGGTTTTTTGGGAAGCCCATTTCAAGGGAGTTATAAATAAAATTCTCTGAAGATTAGAGCAAAAGAAAAACCACAGTCCTTAGCGAGGAGGCAGGCAAACGAGGAATGTCAAGCTCATAGCCAGGCATTGCATTTTCAGGATATATGTGGGCTTCAGAAAGCAGGCTGGGATCTCCTTCCAGCTCATGGGAAGACTGTGGGCAAGTTGTCTGATGCCTGTGAGCCTCTGTTTCCTTATGTATAAAATTAAGGAAAATGCCTCTTGTTTAGTGTGTAGTTAAAGGAATTAAGAAATAATTCTTTTTTTTCTTTTTTTTTTTTTTTTAAAGATTTTATTTATTTATTTGAGAGAGAGAGAATGAGAGAGAGCACATGAGAGGGGGGAGGGTCAGAGGGAGAAGCAGACTCCCCGCCGAGCAGGGAGCCCGATGCGGGACTCGATCCAGGGACTCCAGGATCATGACCTGAGCCGAAGGCAGTCGTTTAACCAACTGAGCCACCCAGGCGCCCAAGAAATAATTCTTAATTACACAGTACAGCATAGTAAGAATGAGCTCTGGAGTCAGAAGTCCCAACTCTCCAACCACAGTTCAACCTTGATGAAGCTGCTGAACCCCTCTGAGTCCCAGCTGCCTCTCTTTAAAATGGAGGCCATGATACCATAATACAGTTTGTACTCTATGATGTCTGACTTCTTTTGTTAATATTTAATATTTTAATATTAATATATATAATATTTTGAGATTCATCCATTTTCTTACAGGTTTCAGTAATTGATTTCCTTTTATTGCTGAGCAGATTACACTTTGGAATGTACCATAACATGTTTATCTATTCTTCTCTTGGTAGATGTTGGAGTCGTTTCCAGATTTTGATAATCATGACTCACGCAGCTATGAATATTCTTATAGAGGCGTTTTTGTGGACATATATTTTCATTTCTCTGGGTAAATACCTAGGAATGGATTTCTGGGTCATAGGATAGATATATGTTTAACTTGGTGAGAAAGAGCCAAACATTTTTCTGAAAGGATGTGTCAGCAGTATACATTCTCACTAATATTTGGTGTTAATCTTTTCCATTTTAGCCACCCTAGGAAGTGAAATAGAATCTCACTGTGGTTTTAATTTGCATTTCTCTCATGGCTAATAATATTAAGGATATTTTCATGTGCATGCAGATCATTTGCATATCTTCTTTTGTGAAGTGTCTGTCAACTCCTTGTTCAGTTTTTATACTGGGTTGTGTTTTTTTTTTGTTATTAATACTAATGAGCTCTTTAAATATTCTGGTAATATAAATCATTTGTCAGAAAATAAGTGCCTCAGACTGGGAGAAAGCTGAGCAGTTTTTGCTGTTGGAGAAGTCCAATTTACAAATTCTTTTCTTGTGGTTACTGCTATCTTCTGTCTAAAAGAAAAAAAAAATCTTTGCTTATCCTAAGCTCACAAAGGTATTCTTCTTTCTTTAAGAGGCTGAAGAAGCCTTTACCTCCAGGTGTATGATTCATCTCAAGGTCTCAAGCTAAGTCTAGTGTACGGTATAAAACAGTATTTGGGGTTCATTTTTTGCTGTATAGTTATTCCAGCATTGCTTGTAGAAAAAGCTTTCCTTTCCCTGTTGATTTGCTCTGGTGTCTTTATAAAAAACCGACTGACTCTATATCTGGAATCTTACTTCTGCGCAGTTGATCTATTTGTCTATCCTTATGTCACTACCAACTGTCTTAATTACTGCAGCTTTAAATTTATTCTTGAAAGTAGGGAATTTAAGTTCTCCAACTTTGTTGTGTTTTTCAAGGTTGTTTTCACTATTCTAGTTCCTTTTTATTTTTATCTAAACTTTCGTATCTGCTTGACGATTTCTACCAAAAACAAAAAACAAAAACAAAAAAACCACTGCTGGGATTTTAATTGGGATTACAATGAATCTTTTTTTTTCTTCTTACTGCGTTTTAAAAATATTTATTTATTCCAGTATAATTAACTACAGTGCTATATTAGTTTCAGGTATACAATATAGTGATTTAACTATTATCTGCGTTACACCGTGCTCATCAGGATAAGTTTACTCTTAAACCCCTTCACCTATTTCACCCATCCTCCCACCTACCACCAATTTGTTCTCTATATTTAAGTCTTTTTCTTTGTTCATTTGTTTTGTTTCTTAAATTCCACATTTGAGTGAAATCATATGGTATCTGTCTTCCTCTGACCTATTTCACTTAGCATTATACTCTCTAGATCCATCCATGTTGTTGCAAATGGCAAGATTTCATTTTTTCTATGACTAATATTCCATCATATAGATTCCATTATATATTATATGTTGCATTGTATATATTATATATTATGTACATTCTATTATATATATACATATTATAATACATATATACATGTATATATATTCATGTATGGATGGACACTTGGGTTGTTTCCATATCTTGGCTATTGTAAATAATGCTGCAGTAGACATAGGGGTGCATATATCTTTTCAAATTAGTGTTTTCATATTCTTTGGGCACATACCCAGTAGTGGAATTACTGGATCATATGGTAATTCTATTTTTAATTTTTGAGGAGCCTCCATACTGTTTTCCACAGTGGCTGTGCCAGTTTGCATTCCTACCAACAGCGCATGAGGGTGCCTTTTTCTCCACGCCCTCACCAATACTTATTTCTTGTGTTTTTTATTTTAGCCATTCTGTTTTTTAAATACAATTAGCTAACACATAATACATCATTACTTTCAGATGTAGTGTTCAACAGTTCATCATTTACATATAACACCCAGGGCTCATCACATCATGTGCCCTCATTAATGCCCATCACCCAGTTACCCCATCCTCCCACCCCCCTCCCCTCCAGGAACCCTCAGTTTGTTTCCCATAGTTAAGAGTCTCTCATGGTTTGTCTCCCTCTCTGATTTCTGCCCATCCAGTTTTCCCTCCCTTCCCTTATGGTCTTCTGCGCTGTTTCTTATGTTCCACATATGAGTGAAACCATATGATAATTGTCTTTCTCCAGTTGATTTATTTCACTTAGCATAATATCCTCCAATTCCATCCACATCAATGTAAACAGTAAGTATTCATCATTTCTGATGGCTGAGTAATATTCCACTGTATATATATACCACATCTTTATCCATTCATCTGTCAAAGGACATCTTGTTAGCGATTCTATTCTGACAGGTGTGGGGTGGTATCTCATTGAAGTTTTGATTTGCATTTCTCTGATGATAAGTGATGTTGAGCATCTTTTCATGTGTCTGTTGGCATCTGTATGTTATCTTTGGAGAATTATCTGTTCATGTCTTCTGCCCATTTTTAATTGGATTGTTTGGCTTTTTGGTGCTGAGTTATATAAGTTCTTTATTTTGCATATTAACCCCTTATGGGATATATCATTTGCAAATATCTTCTCGAATTTGATGGATTGTCTTTTTGTTTCATTGATGGTTTCTTTCACTGCGCAGAAGCTTTTTATTTTGGTGTAGTCCCAGTAGTTTCAGTTTGCTTTTGTTTCCCTTGCCTCAGGAAACATATCTAGAAAAATGTTTCTATGGCTGATGTGAAAGAGATTACTGCCTATGTTTTCTTCTAGGTGTTTTATGGCTTCAGGTTTCACATTTCGGTCTTTAATTCATTTTGAGCTTATTTTTATAGTGTAAGAAAGTGTCCGGTTTCATTCTTTAGAATGCAGCTGTCCAGTTTTCTCAGCACCATTTGTTGAAGAGACTTTTTCCCTTTCCCTTTGTGTGTTCTTGCCTCTTTTGTCATAAATTAATTGACCATATAAGTATGGGTTTATCTCTGGACTCTCTACTCTGTTCCATTGATCTTTGTGTCTGTTTTTGTGCCAGTACCATATTGTTTTGCTTGCTACAGCTTTGTAGTATAACTTGAAATCTAAGATTTTTATAGCTCCAATTTTGTTCTTCTTTTTCAGGGTTGCTTTGGCTATTCAGGGTCTTTAGGGGTTCCATATAAATTTTAGGAGTTTGTTTTAGTTCTATTTAAAAATGCTGTTAGTATTTTGATAGGGCTTGCATTAAATTGTAGATTGCTTGGGGGGATTAAATTGAATATCAAAAACTGGGGAAAAAAGACATCTTAACAATACTGGGTCGGGGCGCCTGGGTGGCTCAGATGGTTAAGCGTCTGCCTTCGGCTCAGGTCATGATCCCAGGGTCCTGGGATCGAGTCCCACATCGGGCTCCCGGCTCGGCGGGAAGCCTGCTTCTCCCTCTCCCACTCCCCCTGCTTGTGTTCCCTCTCTCACTGTGTGTCTCTCTCTGTCAAATAAATAAATAAAATCTTAAAAAAAAAAAAACAACAATACTGGGTCTTATCAGCCATGAATAGGGTGTATCTCTCCATTTATTTGTCTTCTTCATTTGTTTCACAATGTTTTGTAGTTTCTAGTTTTCAATTTAGGAGTGTTACACATCTTTTAATTTAACTTTATTTAAATTAAATTAATTGGGCGCCTGGGTGGCTCAGTTGGTTAAGCAACTGCCTTGGGCTCAGGTCATGATCCCAGGGTCCTGGGATCGAGTCCCACATCGGGCTCCCGGCTCAGCGGGGAGCCTGCTTCTCCCTCTGACCCTCTCCTCTCTCATGCTGTTTCTCTCTCGCTCGCTCTCTAATAAATAAATAAATAAATAAATAATCTTTAAAAAAAATAAATTAAATTAATTAACATATAATGTATTATTAGTTTCACGGGTAGAGTTCAGTGATTCATCTGTTGCATATAACACCCAGTGCTCATTACATCACATGCCCTCTGTAATGTCCATCACCCAGTTACCCCGTGCCCCCTCCCACCTCCCCTCCAGCAGTACTGTTTGTTTCCTATCATTAGGAGTCTCTTATGGTTTGCCTCCCTCTCTGATTTCATCTGGTTTTATTTTTCTCTCTCTTCCCCTATGATCCTCTGTTTTGTTTCTTAAATTCCACATATGAGTGAAATCATATGATAATTGCCTTTCTCTGATTGACTTATTTTGCTCAGCATAACACCCTCTAGTTCCACCCATGTCATTGCAAATGGCAAGATTTCGTTCTTTTCAGTGGCTGAATAATATTCCATTGTATATATAAACCACATCTTTTTTTTTTAAGATTTTTTATTTATTTGAGAGAGAGAGAGAATGAGAGACAGAGAGCATGAGAGGGGGGAGGGTCAGAGAGAGAGGCAGACCCCCTGCTGAGCAGGGAGCCCGATGCGGGACTCGATCCCGGGACTCCAGGATCATGACCTGAGCCGAAGGCAGTCGCTCAACCAACTGAGCCACCCAGGCGCCCCTATAAACCACATCTTTATCCATCTGTCGACAGACATCCGGGCTCTTTCCATATTTTGGCTATTGTGGACATTGTTGCTATAAACATTGGGGTGCAGGTGCCCCTTCAAATCACTATTTTTGTATCCTTCGGATGAAGATCTAGTAGTGCAATTGTTGGGTTATAGGGTAGTTCTATTTTTAATCTTTTGAAGAACCTCCATACTGTTTTCCAGAGTGACTGCACCAGCTTGCATTCCCACCAACAATGTGAGAGGGTTGCTCTTTCTCCAAATCCTCGCCAACACCTGTCATTTCCTGACTTTTTAATTTTAGCCATTCTCACCGGTGTGAGGTAATATCACACTGTGATTTTGATTTGTATTTCCCTGATACTAAGTGATGTTGAGCATTTTTTCATGTGTCTGTTATCCATTTGTATGTCTTCTTTGAAGAAATGTCTATTCATAAAGAAAACAATCAACAAAACTAAAAGGCAACCTGCAGAATGGGAGAAGGTATTCACAAATGACATCAGATAAAGGGCTAGTATCCAGAATCTATAAAGAACTTATCATCAAACTCAACACTCAAAAAACAAAAAATAATAGGGACTTTAACACCCCACTTACACTGATGGACAGATCATCCAGGCAGAAAATCAACAAGGAAACAGTGGCTTCAAATGACACTGGACCAGATGGATTTAATAGATATATTCAGAACATTCCATCCTAAAAAAGCAAAATACACATTCTTTTCAAGTGCACATTGAATATTCTCCAGAATATATCACATATTAGGCCACAAAACAAGTCACAACAAATTCAAGAAAATCAGAGTCATACCATGCATCTTTTTTTTTTTTTTTGCCACAAAGGTGTGTAACTAGAAATCAATCACAAGAAAATCACAAGAGAAAATCTAGAAAGAGCACAAATACATGGAGATTAAATAACATGCTATTGAACAATGAATGGGTCAATAAAGAAATCAGAGAAGAAATTGAAAACATAATGCTCCAAAATCTTTGGGATGCAGCAAAATCAGTTCTAAGAGGGAAGTTTATAGCCATACAAGCCTACCTCAAGAAGCAAGAAAAACCTCAAATAAACAACCTAACCTTAAACCTAAAGGAACTAGAAAAAGAACAAAGAAAACCCAAAACCAGAAGAAGGAAGGAAATAATGATTAGAACAGAAATAAATGATACAGAAACTAAAAAAAAAAAAAGATCAATGAAACTAGGAGCAGGTTCTTTTAAAAAAATCAATGAAATTGATAAACCTCTAGCCAGATTTGGAAAAAATAAAGTCCTGAATAAAATCAGAAATGAAAAAGGAGAAATAACAACCCACACCACAGAAGTACAAAGGACTGTAAAAGAATATTATGAAAAATTATATGCCAACAAATTGGACAACCTAGAAAAAATGAATAAAGTCCTAGAAACATAGAACCTACCAAAACCGAAGCAATAGAAAAATTTTTTTTCAACAAACTTATTGCAGCCATGAAATTAAATCAGTAATCAAAAAACTCCCAATAAAAGTAATTCCAGGACCAGACACCTTCACAGATGAATTCTACCAAATATTTAAAGAAGAGTTAGTACCTATTCTTCTCAAACTATTCCAAAAAATAAAAGAGAAAGGAAAACTTCCAAAAGGCACCACAAAAAAAGAGAACTACAAGCCAATATTTGTGATGAACATAGATGCAAAAATTTTCCACAAAATACTAGCAAACTGAGCTCAACAATACATTAAAAAAATCATTCACCATGATCAAGTGGGATTTATTCCCAGGATGCAAGGGTGTTTCAAAATTTACAAATCAATGTGATATGTCATATCAATAAGAAAGGATAAAAACCATATGATTTCAACAGATGCAGAAAAAGCATATGAAAAGGTACAACATCCATTCATGATAAAAACCCTCAACAAAGTAGGTTTAGAGGGAATGTACCTCAACATAATAAAGGTCTTATATGAGAAACCCACAGCTAACATCATACTCAATGGGGAAAAACTGAGAGCTTTTCTTCTAAAGTCAGGAACATGACAAGGCTGTTTACTTTTATTCAACATAGTACTGGAAGTCCTGCCTCAGCAATGAGACAACAAAAAGGAATAAAAGGCATTGAAAATGGTAAGGATGAAGTACAATTTCACTATTTGCAGATGACATGATACTATATATAGAAAACCCAAAGACACCACCAAAAAACTACTAGAACTGATATATGAATTCAGTAAATTTGTAGGATACAAAATCAATCTACAGAAATCGTTGCATTACTATACATTAATAATGAAGCAGCAGGAAGTAAAATTAAGAAAACAATCCCATTTTTAATTGCACCCAAACAATAAAATATCGGGGAAAAACTTAACCAGAGATGAAAGACCTGTACTCTGAAAAGTATAAAACACTGATGATAGAAATTGAAGATGACACAAAGAAAGGGAAAGTCATTCCATGCTCATGGGTTGGAAGAACAAATATTATTGAAATGTCCCTACTCCCCTCCAGTTCCATCCTGGAGGGGATTATGCTAAGTGAAATAAGTCAAGTGGAGAAAGACATTTATCATATGGTTTCACTTATATGTGGAACATAAAATGAGGACTAGAGCAGAGGACCACAGGGGAAGGGAGGGAAAACTAAATAGGAAGAAATCAGAGAGGGAGACAAACCATGAGAGACTCTGGACTCCACGAAACAAACTGAGGGTTACAGAAGGGAGGTGGGGCTGGGGTGGGGTGACTGGGTGATGGGTCTTAAGGAGGGAACGTGTTGGGATGAGCTGAACATAATAAAAAAAATTAAAATTAAAAAAAAGAAAAAAAACCATCCATACTACCCAAAGCAATCTACATATTTAATGCAATCCATATCAAAATACCAGCAGCATTTTTCACAGAAATAGAAAGAACAATCCTAAAATTTGTATGGAACCCAAAAGACGCCAAATAGCCAAAGCAATCTTGAAAAACAAAACTGGAGGTATCACAATGCCAGACTTCAAGTTATATTAAAAAGCTGTAGTAATCAAAACAGCATGGTACTGGCACAAAAATAGACACATAGATCAATAAAACAGAATAGAAAACCCAGAAATGAACCCACAACTATATGGTCAATTAATCTTTGACAAAGCAGGAAAAAGTATCCAATGGGAACAAATGGTGTTGGGAAAACTGGACAGCTACCTGCAAAAATAAACTCAAAATGGATTAAAGACCTAAATATGAGACCTGAAACCATAGAAATCCTAGAAGAGAATACAAGCAGTAATGTCTCTGACATTAACTGCCTCAACATTTTTCTAGATATGTCTCCTGAGTCAAGAAAAACAAAAGCAAAAAACTACTGGGACTACATCAAAATAACAGGTTTCTGCACAGCAAAGGAAACAATCAACAAAACTAAAAGGCAACCTATAGAATGTGAGAAGATATTTGCAAATGACATCTCTGATAAAGGGTGAGTATCCAAAATATACAAAGAACTTATAAAACTCAACACCCCAAACCCAAATAATCCAATTAAAAATAAGCAGAAGACATGAACAGACATTTCTCCAAAGAAGACCTCCAGATGGCCAACAGACACGTGAAAAGATGCTCAACATCACTCATCGTCAGGAAAATGCAAAATCAAAACTACAATCAACGATCACCTCACACATGTCAGAACGGCCAAAATCAACAACACAAGAAACAACAGGTGTTGGCAAGGATGTGGAGAAAAAGGAACCCTCTTGCCCTGTTGGTGGGAATGCAAACTGATGCAGCCATTGTGGAAAAGAGTATGGAGGTTCCTCAAAAAGTTTAAAATAGAGGGGTGCCTGGGTGGCTCAGTCGGTTAAGCCTCTGACTTCTGCTCAGGTCATGATCTTGGGGTCCTGGGATCGAGCCCCGCATCAGGCTCCCTGCTCAGTGGGAAGTTTGCTTCTCCCTCTCCCTCTGCCCCTCCACCTCCTCATGCTCTCTCTCTCTCTCTCTCTCAAATAAACAAATAAAATCTTTAAAAAAAAAAAAGTTTAAAATAGAACAAACTTACGATCCAGTAATGGCACTACTGGGTATTTACCCTAAGAATACAAAAGCACTAATTCAAAGGGATGCATGTATCCCTATGTTTATCACAGCATTATTTACAATAGCCAAATTATTGTAGCAGCCCAAGTGTCCATCAGTAGATGGATAAAGAAGATGTGATATATTTATACAATGCAATATTATTCAGCCACAAAAATAATGAAATTTTGCCATTTGCAATGACATGAATGGAGCTAGAAAGTAAAATGCTAAGCAAAATAAGTGAATCAGAGAAAGACAAATACCATATGATTTCACTCATATGGAATTTAAGAAACAAAAGGTATGAGCAAAGGAAAAAAGACAAACCAAGAAATATGCTCTTACCTATAGAGAACAAACTGATGGTCACCAGAGGGTAGATGGGTGGGGAGATGGGCAAAATAGGTGATTGGAATTAAAGAGTACACTTAACATGATGAGCACTGAGTAATATGTAGAATTGTTGGATCACTATATTGTACACCTGAAACTAATAATACTGTATGTTAACTGTACTGGAATTAAAACTTAATAAAAGATATTTTGAACTGAATGGAAATGAGAGCAAAACATGTCAAAATTTGTGGGATGCAGCCATAGAAATCCTTAGAAATTTATAGAATCAAATACTTAAAGTAGACAACAGGAGAGGTATAAAATCAGTAATCTAAACTTTTACTTAAAAAGCTAGGAAAAGAGCAAATTAAACCAAAATAAGTAGAATATAAAAACATAAAGCGTGGAAATCAGTAAAACAATAAGCCTGCAAACCACTGGCAAAATCAACAAAACCAAAAGTTGTTTCTTTGAAAAAGACTAATGGAATTGATGAATCCAGAGCAAGAAGATAGTGAAAAAGAGAAAATACAAATTAACAGTATCAGTAATGAAAGAGGACATTCACTACAGCTCCGGTAGACATTGAAGGGATAATAAAATATTATGAACAAATTTTAATGGCAATAAATTTGGTAATTAAGATAAACTAGACATTTATTGAAAGATACAGCTTAGCAAAACCAGCACAAGAAAAACAAAATCTGATAGCCACATATCTATTAAAGAAATTCAACTTATAATTAAAATTTTCACATAAAGAAAACTCCAGTCTATATGGTTGCACTGGTGAGTTCTGTCCAACATTTCTGAGCAGGACATAATATCAGTGCTATACAAACTTTTAGAATAGAGAGGAAAAAGGGAGTACTTCCTAACCAATTTTATGAGGTCAGCATAACCCTGATATCAAAAGCTGACAAGGACATTGAAAAGATAAATTACAGACCAATAACCTTCCTAAGCCTAGATGCAAAAATTCTTAACAATATTAGCAAATTAAATCAAATAATATATAAAGATGATAATACATCAAGACCAAGTGGGGCATTATTTCAGAAAGGCAAGATTGGCTTTATATTAGGAAATCAATAAAAGCACATTAACAGAAACAGGAGAAAAATTATGATTAGCTCAAGAGATACAGAAAAAGCATTTGACCAAATTTCAACATCCATTCATGACAAAAGTAGAAATTCTCAACAAACCAGGCATAAAAGAAAACTTCCTCACCCTGATGAAAAGCTATCTATAAAATAACTGTAGCTAACGTCATACAACATAAATAAAATACTGAATGCATTCCCCCTACCATCACAAGGCAAGGGTATCTGTTCTCACTACTTGTATTCAACACTGTACTAGAGATCTTAGCCAGGGCAAAAGGAAAGACTAAAAAAAGATTGTAAAGGAGAAGTAAAACTGTCTTTTTTTCACAGAAGATGTAGTTGTATACACAAATAATCTGATTCCAAAGGAATCTACCTAAAACTATTAAAACTAATTAAGTGAATTTAGCAAGAACACCGGATACAAAGTCAGTACCTAAAAATCAGTTGTATTTCTATATACTAGGAATAAAATTGGCAAATGAAATATAAAAGTTTACACTTAAAACAGCATTACAAAACAAAATACTGAGGAATAAGTTTATCAGAAGATGTATCATAGGGTAGCTCTATTTTTAACTTTTTGAGGAACCTCCCCGTACTATTTTCCAGGGTGACTGTACCAGTTTGCATTCCCACCAACATTGTAAGACGGTTCCCCTTTCTTTCTTTTTTTAAGGTTTTATTTATTTATTGGAGAGAGAGAGAGAGAGCTCATGTGCACAAGCGGGGGCGGGGGGGGGGGCAGAGGGAGAGGGAGAAGCAGACTCCCCGCTGAGCAGGGAGTCTGATGCAGGACACCCTATCCCAGGGTCCTGGGATGGAGCCCCGCATCGGGCTCCCTGCTCCACGGGAAGCCTGCTTCTCCCTATCCCACTCCCCCTGCTTGTGTTCCCTCTCTCGTTGTGTCTCTCTCTGTCAAGTAAATAAAATCTTTAAAAAAAAAAAAATCCTGCCTTCTTAATGAACTGACTGTTCTATTATTATGAAATGTCTCCTTTTTATTCTTGTTATTGCTTTTTGACTTGAAGTTTATTTTGTTTGATATTAATAAAACAATATCAGCTTTCTTACAGTTAGTTTTTGCATGGTATTATTCTTCCATCACTTTGTTTCAACTTTTTTTATGACTTTATATTTAAAATGTATCTCTCATAAACAACATACAAGTGGATCTTTCCTTTTTATTCCATCTAACAATTTCTACCTTTTAACATTTAATTGTATGGTTGGGTTTAATTTTAGCATCTTGCTACTTATTATATATTCCTTCTTTCTTGGTTCCTTTGTTTTTCTTTCATTTGCCTTCTCTTGGATTGATTGAGATTTTTTTATATTTCATTTTACCTCCCCTATTGGCTTTTCAGCTATGTCTTTGTTTTATTTTGTTAGTGGTTGCTTTAGGAACCCATTTTATCTTGATTAATGGTATATCACTTCATATATAATGAAAGACATCTTAACAGTGCTAGTTTGGGTTCTCTGAAAAGCAGACAGCAAGATGGGATCACATATACAATATTGTGGGGGAACATCTGTGAAGGATAAAGGGGGAGAGAGCAGGGGAGGTGCAAACATCCTTCAGGCTGTGAAAGGAGAATGGAGAGGAAGAAGTGTGGAAGTAGAATCTCAGATTGCAACACAGTTCTAAGAAAGTCTGTTAAGCTAAGAGGAGTCCCTAAACAAAGGTTGTCCACCAGATGTGTCTGGCATTAGGCCAAAATGGACTGTCTTTAGTACCTCCTCGTGATGCTGAGTCATTGGCTGGTAGCAGCCAGGGAAAGTAGGACCTTGTCATGAAAACCACAGTAGAAAGAAAGGGGCAGTAGCTAGAAGTTGTCAGTCAACTGAAGACCCCAGTAGGCTCTCCTAAAGGCAGGTAGAGCAGTTCAGCTCCATGCTGCCACAGACCGCCCCTTTTGCTGTACAGATCCTCTTTTCCCTGTATGTTCAGGAAGCAACTCCTTCATGGTTCCTGTGGGCCTCTCTCTTTCAGTAGAAACTTAGTAGAGAGAGGTTAGTGGGACAGCCTCTTTTCCTTCCAGGCCCCTAAGCAACCAGCCAGGCCACTGGACACTGTCTAGGAATCTGCATGTATGTTCTTACCTTGTGCTACTTCTCTTTCTGCTCAAAGTGAATGACCGGGTATGTCACTTGCAGCTCTGCCTACTGGAAAGATTTTCACTTTTCTCTGCTTTTCAAGGTCACCCTTGAATGTGGACATAATGCAGCACTCTGTGTTCAGCTTGCTTCCATATACTGAGTCAACTCAACTGTACACCAGGTTCAGGCTTTTTCCTCCTCCCTCAGCTGATCATATGCGATCCTCCCTATAGCCACTGGTGTGGCCTGGGAGATGGGTGCTGCTGCAACCATAGTGAGTGACATGGAAGTGTGGGTCACCTGCTTGTGCTGTTAACTTGTGCTCTCCTAGGCTTAGGCTTGAGCCTGTAACATTCCCATTTTATAATAGACCGATTCTGGGCTTACCCAATGTTATGACTTGACAGATCTGATGGACCCCAGATCAGCAGGGATAATTCCAGGTGCAGGATCATTTGAGGCTCCAAATTACCAAGCATTCTATCTCTACCAGGTCCCAATAGCATGACAAGAGTTATTTTTCAAAAGGCATATATTTCTCTGCTGCAAATATCATGACCTTGCTCCAGAATCCCAGAGGCCTGCATTACCATTCTCCCTCAGAGGCTTGCTATAAATTTCACACTGCATCTTTTCCCACCACAGATACTGCTGACACCAGAGGGCCTATTAGACTGCATGACCTATATGGCAAGACTGCTTGTACCATGGCCTGAACTCTCTGCACAGCTCTTTCCTATTCTGGGCCCCCCACAAAGCTGATGGCCTTCTGTGTCACCACATATATGGGCCAGAGCAATATTCCTAGATGTGGAATGTGTTGTCTCTAGGTCCCAGTCACCTACCAGGTACTGTGCTTCCTTCTTTGTGGTAGGGAATGCTAGATGCCATCATTTTTCTTTTACTTCAGTAGAGATAGCTTAGTACATCCCTGACCACTAGACCCTAAGAACTTAAGTGGCAGGTTCCTGAATTGTCATAGAGGTTTTCTCCCACTATCCAGAGCCCATGTGTCTTAAATGGACTTCACTATACTACCTCCTTCTGCTCATTTTTCCCAATCAGCATGATGTAATAAATCAATGTGATGTTCTACAGAATGTCTAGACAGTCCAGATCTCTTTGGAATATATTATGTCAGAGGGTGGAAAAGCTAACATAGCCCTGCAAATGAATATTCATTGTCCATTCCATATAAATATGAACTCTTTCTAATCTTCTTTTCTGATCTGAACAAAAAAGAACACATTCACGAAAGCAACTGACCTTATGTGATGTGTCTGAAGCCTTACTAACGCACTCTAACAAGGGTCCACAACTATAACACATCAAGTGCAACTGACATTCCTGTGGTTACAGAACAACAGAAGAGAGATGAGACAAATAGATAACAGATAGCAAAAAGGCATATCTGAATACAAACATACCAATTATTATATTAATGTGAATGCACTGCACATTCCAATCAAAAGCCACAGATTAACAGACTGGATTAAAAAAAAAGAAGATCCAAATATAGATTGTCCACAGTTTTTCAGGATGATAGGAGTATTGTAGAACTTGATTGTGGTGATGGTTGGAAAACATGTACATTTTTCCAAAATTGATCAAACTTAAAAAGGCTGAATGTTACTATGTATAAATTATATCTCAATAAACCTATAAAAGAAAGCATTTTAAAAAGAGAATATGTTCCAACTCATTCCATGAGCCTGGAACCTCCATCATAATGTATCTAGTCAAAGCCGGGGGGCGGGGGGGAAGAAAAAGGAAGATAGCAGGTAATATAACTGATAAAAGTAAATGCAAAAATCCTAAACAAACTATTTACAAACTGAATTCAGCAATGGGTAAAGAAAGAGAAAACATCCTGACCAAGTTGGGTGTGTTCGAAGAATGGAAGACTGGCTTAACCTTAAAAAGCTGGGTAATGCAATTCATCATGTTATTAAATTGTAAGAGTAAACACAAATGATCATCACAGGATATGAAGAAAGAGCATTTGATAAAACATAACATTCATTAAGCTTTAACAAAAAATATAACTCTTATAACTCTTACTAAATTTGGAATAAAAAGAAACTTCCTAAACATAAGTTACAATAAACAACATACTTAATGGTAGAATGCTTAAGATCAGGACACATACAAGGAGATCTACTTCCACTACTCCTTTCCAACACTGGACTAGAGATCCTATCCATTCAGACTGAGAAGGGAAATAGGTGTAAGTATTTGAAAAATACATATAACTGTCACTATTGTAGGGACTATGATTATTCATGAAGAAGTCCCAAGAATGTGTAGATAATTATTAGAATTAGTACAAGGTTGCTAGATTTTTAAAAAAATCAATATTCCAAAATCAATGGCATTTCTATGTGTTAGTCAAAATAAAAGAAGTAATTTAAAGATGTTATTTATGATAACAAAAAAAGAATACCTAAAAAGAAGTTTTAAAATGGATATGTATGTGCTCTTTTGAACAAAATTATAATTATAAAAGTTTACTGAAAGAGAAGACCTAAGTAAAGGAAAGATTATTCCATGCTAGTGGATAGGAAGACTCAATTTCATAAAGATGTCCATTCTCTTTTTTTAAAATATTTTATTTATTTATTTGTCAGAGAGAGAGAGAGTAAAGCAGGGGGAGCAGAGGGAGAGGGAGCCCGATGCAGGACTCGATCCCAGAACCCTGAGATCATGACCTGAGCCGAAGGCAGACACTTAACTGACTGAGCCACTCAGGCGTCCCAAGATGTCCATTCTCTTAAAAAATGTATCTCTAAAATCAGAGCAAATCCTGCCAGACAAATAGATGGCTGGAACAGAACAGAGAGCCTCAAAACAGACTCATGTATACATGCAAACTGGATTTATAACCACAGACATTGTACATCAGCAGGGAAAGGATGAGCTACTTAATAAATGGGATTTGGACACTTCATTTTTCATAAAGAAAAATGAAACCTGATCCTTGCCTCATACCATACACAGAATTCAAATCCACATGATTTAAGACTTAAATGTGAATGGTACAACTAAAGGAATTGTGTAGGACAATGTAGAAGGAAGTCTGTGAACTCAGCACGGAGAATTACTTCTGAAATACGGAGTACAGACCACAGAGGGAAACACACCCCGCCTCAGCAGAGGCCCTCAGTGGTCTCAGTGGCCCTCCACGTCAGGGCCAGCACCTCCTGCCTCCTTCCCTTCAGCAGACCTTTGAGCAGGGCGGTCAGCGCCCTGAGGAGGCTCTGGACAGACAAGAGAAAGATGGCCGCTGCCTCCTTTTTTGCAGGCTCCTAGGAGATTGTCTCCATCTTCCCACAGAAAGAAAACATGTTCGAAACAGGGAAACACACTGGTTTAATTTAGAGAGCACCTTTCAAGAGACAAGTAATTAAGCTTTGAAATGTTGCTTCCCTGGTGTAATACCCTCCAGTCGGGCAGCACATTTCCTTTGCTTCAGAGCTGATGAAAATCAACAACAATGCGTTTGAGAGAAGGACAGGATGCTATGATGAGGAGTGATGAGGGAAATGAGCATGTGAAACAGGCAGGAGAGAAGGATGCCAATCATTTTAGCCTCCAAAAGAGATGCATTGTATGTGACCAAATCCCCATGGTGTATCTCATCTGCACAGCCCTGATGCTGGCACACCATTGGCAGACATCCCTCTAGCCAGCCAGCTGCGAGGATCTGACTGTCCCGGCTCACATGGGCCATTCCCAAGGGAGGGCTCTGGATCCATCTCCTCCCTGCTTCCCTGTGCCGAGGGAAGGGACTGAGTGTGCAAAAGGGGCTGAAGCGTTGGAGGGAAGAAAGGGATCAACTCTGAAAAACAGAACAAGTGGTCCTTTTTCTATCACTGATTTTTTTTCAAGATTCTATTTATTTATTTGACAGAGAGAGACACAGCGAGAGAGGGAACACAAGCAGGGGGAGTGGGAGAGGGAGAAGCAGGCTTCCTGCTGAGCAAGGAGCCCGATGTGGGGCTCGATCCCAGGACCCTGGGATCATGACCTGAGCCGAAGGCAGACGCTTAACGACTGAGCCACCCAGGCGCCCCTCTGTCACTGATTTCTACCAAACTATTATTTACTCTTCAGAGTCCAGAGTTCTGTTATTTAAGTAACAAAATAAATCTTTTTGTTGCTTAGATGCCTCCATTGGGATCAAACCCTCTCAGTAAAGGTGAACATTATATCTGCTCTCTGGTAGACATTCAGAGCCAGTGTTAAATCCTATGACCATTTTATCTTTGTTTTAAAGACTAGCACTTTTTTTTTTTTTTAAAGAGGGGGGAGAGAGAGAGAGAGAGGAAGAGAGAGAGAGCACGAGCAGGGGTAAGGGGGGGTGCAGAGGGAGAAGCAGATTCCCCACTGAACAGGGAGCCCGATGGAGGGCTTGACCTTGGGATCCTGGGATCATGACCTGAGCCGAAGACAGACGCTTAACCAACTGAGTCACCCAGGCGCCCCAAGACTAGCACATTTTTACCATGGCTCCATCTCATCATAATGAAGTCTCTGGAAGATTAGCAAAGCATTTCAGGTATTTAAAATTGCAAGGGCACTGTAAGTCAAGGTGTGGAATAATGCCTCCAGCTGCTGAAAGGGAAGTGCAATGATAATACTTACTCAGTAGACTTTATTTTTCACACTGCCTAAGCTGCCCCCAGTGATAAGCTAGCCACTTATGCAGGCTTTTTAAATCTGCTGAATGGTACTTCTGCTCTTCCTAATATGTTCCTTAGGCTTTTGTGCTTCTGTCCACACTGCATCCCCATCGGAAATATGCCTCTCTCTGCCTGTTCAGGCATCTATAAGCTGACTATATATTTTATAAAATTTGTTCATAAATTTATAAAATCTCTCCCATGTGTCAGTCTCTTTAAGCATCTAAGCTATAAAATATGAAACAAATAGTCCTTGCCATGAATCTGAGAGCTTGATGGAGAAGGAAGAAAGATATACACACACACACTGGTTAAGAATATGGGTTTTGGCATAAGATGACTCAGGTTCAAATCCCATCTCTGGCATTTCCTAGTTGTGTGGCTTTGAATAAGTCACTTAATTTTTCTAAGTTTCAATATTCTCATCTCTAAAATGGAGATTTATTTATCTATCAAGTATTTATTGAGGACACACTTTGTGCCCAGCACAGGCTAGATACTAGGGATCTAGCTCTGGACCCAGACAGACAAAATCCCTCCCAAGTGAACCCGGCATTCAGATGTTAACAAACGGATATTAAAAGTGAAATAACAGATACAGAGTATGTCAGGTAATGATAAATGCTATGAAGGAAAATAGAGCAGGGTGAGACCATAAATGCAGGATTAGATAGGTCAGGGAATACTTGTCTGAAGAGGTAGTTTGGGGCAGAGGCCTGGGTGAGTTAGCAGCGGGCTCACATGACAGTCTGGAAGAAGAGCATTTCAGGCACAAAGAGCAAGGCCATACCTTAGTATGGCCAACTGACAGCAAGGGGCCAGCGTGGCTGAGAGCTGCAAGCAAGGGGGAGAGGGAGAGGGGAGGAGCTGAGGCTGGGGCCAGGCCACACTGGGCCATGTAGACGGAGGTAAGAACAGTGTTCAATGGGGTCCATAACAGCAGCTTCCTTTAGGGTTGTTGTTTGGGTAAAACAAAGTCCTGACTGCCAGGGGTGTGACTTAATAAGCACTCAGTATGCCCCAGCCGTTGTCACCGTGGGAGAAGGATGACAATGGAGCTATGAGCCAAGCATTAGGGAAGCACAGCAGAGGGCTCTGAGGAAAGGCACCCAAGTTAAAGTTTGTGCCCTCAAGAAGTTTACAATCCAGCAGGAGAAATAAAATGAGAATCCAAATATATACCCTCGGTAGATAAAATATGGCATGGGCCCCTATTAAAGCTCAGTCCTCTGCATTTCAGAAAAAAAAAAAATCATGATTTTTTTTCTTTGAGGATTACTATAACATCCATGACTGTAGTCCATGGACCTTTCTTACTCCCTGGGCACCTGGGCAATGTCCCTGAGGCCTAGCATAGTGCCCCACACATAGTGGGTACTCAAATAATATTTGCTGAATGGTTCTACAAGCTGATTTAATGAGAGTAACCATACATGTGGAAATATTTTCAATTTCTTGGTACTGACAATATCATATTAGTTTCTTAAACTTTCAGACACAAAATGATTTTTTAGGTAATCAGGGAGCCAATTCATTGAATGTTTAACTTGGTCACTGGGATTCTTGGAAACTGATGCCAAAGAATCTCTTTAAAGCACTAGAGTAGTTATAGGGAAGTATCAGTTGCCCTCTGAATGAGGGTGGCAAGGTTCCTTGTGAAATACATCCTAATTATGCCTCATGGTCCCTAGCACTGGTGTCCCCATCTGGTTTGCTTTGAGGCCAAGATTTATAGAACAAAAGGATAGCAGAGGCCTTCAGAGGTCACCGTGGCCAACTCTCACACACAGCATGTTTGTATTGTGAGACTTATCAATGTGAAGGTTAAAAAAATAAAAATAAAACTTGTCCTATATAATATCCGAGCCCTACCCTGGCTAAGGACCATTATTCTTAGTCCAGATGTGGAGTTGGGGATTAGTTTAGATGTGGCTACAGGGTACATGATATCACTAAATCATCCAGTAGAGATACTATTCTGTTCATATTCCTATTGGCTAGGAGCAGCCATGGGAGTGGGGGGGGGGGGGTCTCTCTCAGTGTCCAGCAAGGGGAGGCAGAGTATAGGGGGTTGTGGGACTGAGGGTGAGGTATGTCTTAGGTACTCACATAGCTGGGAGAAAAGTTCTTCTCATGCTGGGGGGAAAATCTGGAAGCTAGTGAAGGAGGAGGAGACCAACCCAGCAAAGTTAGCATCAAACTGGGTTGCTAGGAAACAAGAAAATCTCAATAAGGTGGGATCCTGGGAATTAAGGCTAGGTGAAATAGGAGAAAGGCAGGAGAGGAGAGAAAACATTAACGATTTCAGGAAAATAAAGGAAAAATGCTTAAATCATTAAGGTGCCAAGCTCATTTTTTTTTTAAAGATTTATTTATTTATTTGAGAGAGCGAGAATGAGAGAGAGTACATGAGAGGGGGGAGGGTCAGAGGGAGAAGCAGGCTCCTCGCTGAGCAGGGAGCCCGATGCGGGACTCGATCCCGGGACTCCAGGATCATGACCTGAGCCGAAGGCAGTTGCTTAACCAACTGAGCCAACCCGGCGCCCCTCCAAGCTCATTTTTTAAAAGCAAGACCAAAAAATGAAATGGGGTGTTTGGAAAGAGGTAAGAAACATGAAAAACAAATGGATGAAAGGTCAAGTTAAGCTAGTAGAAGGGTCTCCCACTGTACAAAGGTGCCAACAACCGTCCTCACTCTCTGCTGAGCAGCCTGCCCCTACTCACCCCCAAACTAGAGGTCCTGCTAGTGCTGCCATGAAAATGCTTTTTTTAAAAAAAAGATTTTATGTATTTATTTGACAGAGAGAGAGAGTGCAGCACAAGCAGGGGGAGCGGCAGGCAGAGGGAGAGGGAGAAGCAGACTCCCCGCTGAGCAGGGGGCCCGACATGGGGCTCAATCCCAGGACCCTTTCCGCTTAACCGGCGGAGCCACCCAGGTACCCCGCCAGGAAAATTCTTGTGATAAGCTTTAGAGCCTTGTGAATCTCTGAGATTGATGTTCAGGGGGCGAAAAAAAAATGCTATAACTAGCTGAGGGAAGCTGAACTCTAGAGCAGAAGATCAGCCTGAACCTGAAATTTTTCCTACAACACTCCCTGAACTTTCTACTCTATGAAATAGCTGCTTATACTGCCTTAAATTCTACTGGTTAAAGATGCATATATATCACTGTATACCTTCTTTTCAAAAGACAAAAAACTCCCAGGATGTTATTAGAGGTATTAATTAGTCATTCACACATTATTATAAATTAGTCAACACACTTTTCTTTCTAACATCTAGCTGAGATCATTTGCTTTAAGGGAGGAGGTCTTAATCAAGAATGAAAGTTAGTGGGGCACCTGGGTGGCTCAGTTGGTTAAGCATCCAACTCTTGATTTTGGCTCAGGTCATGATCTCAGGGTTGTGAGATCAAGCCCCGTGTCGGTGCAGAGCCTGCTTAGAATTCTCTCTCCCCCTCTCTCTGCTCCTCCCTGCTCTCACTCTCTCTCTCTCTCAAAAAAAAAAAAAAAAAAGTTAGCAAATGACTATATTTATTCATATTTTGTTCTTTATGTTTCTGCTATTTTTAATTTTGAGGATTGATTTTATGGAATAAGATACACAGATTCTGCTCTCCCCTCCTCTCCCGTACACACATAAAATAGTGATGCTGTCTAGTTGAAAGTATAATTGGAACATGGTAAGGAAGAGATTGGAAACATTACATTAAAGTGATCCCTGATAACAGAAATTAAATTGTTTCCTGCTAGTTAAATACAAAATCCATACATGTTAGGTCAGAACAGAATAAGTCATACTACATCAATTTTAAAGGATCAGAATGGCTCCCAGGCCTACCAATGTTGCCTTTAATCTGATTGGAGATATCACCATGTTAGAACAAGAATGTGTCTAGCAAAGGGCCAGAAAGTCTAGAAAAGGGAGAATGAAGGAAACAATCCCCGAGTCTTGATTATGCATGCTGTGGCTAGAGGAGAGAATAGTGGGGCCTAAAGATGTTTTTGTCCAGTCCTACAACAGTTGATGCCCTGATCTACAGGAGGCTCACCGCATATCTTTCTGATTGCTCTCTAACTTCCTTTGCAGATTTCCTTCCAAGGAGGAAATGCACTGGTAGCAATGTGCTTACACAGGGGGTTTACTAGCCAGCAATGTTGGTGGGTAATCTGACATTCTGGTTGGTACATCAAGCTCATGTAAGTTTGTTTAATGGGTCAAACCCTAAATTTCAATTGTTTCTTACTCTAAGACCACAGAAAGCTGTGTGCATAGGACCTGATTATTATGAACTGTGGCCCTGGCCTAGAATTGCATGAACAAAGACATAGGGGAAAATCCCCTTCTTCTCCCATTTCTCATCCTCCTTTCCCTCATACTCTCTCTTGGGAACCACACAGATGTTCTTTCTGTTCCTAGACCCCTCACTTGCATTACAGTTCAGCTTTATTATGGATAAAATGGCTTCAGAGAGATAGACCCTCCACCACCATTGTTCCTATGAGAAAAAACATTGTAAATTCCAATAGCTGATTCTCAAATGAATTTTGGAGCATGACCCAGTGATAGCTTGGGGACACTTTGTTCCTGTAAATTGGTCTTTCCAGCCAGTAGAGCTGGCTGGGAAATGCACTTAGTAAATCACTCCCAGTTGTCTGAGAAGGAAAGAGAAGGTTCTAGAAGAGATGAGTCAGGCTAGGGGGTGGGTAGTGGAGGGGAAAGGAACAAAGAGCCAAGCAATATTCTGAAAATGGGATTTATACCCAGCCAGAAATAACTGTCTGATCAGGCCTAGCTAAAGATTTTCTGAAATGATGAAGCAAATATTAACAGAGAAATCTTTAAAAAGCCTCTCTGAATGAGATTACATTCTTGTCAGTGATAAACTGGGAGGGTTTATAAATAACACATTCTGCCAGGCGATCTTGATAAGACTGTATTCTCCCCTTCAAAGTTGGAAATTGAAGTTTTACCTCTCTGTAAGAATACAGCAGCTGATACAGTGTCCCACCTAACTGCTCTGACCCAGTGGCTTGATCTGAACATGATGATATCACAATGACTCTAACAAAACAGAGGGACAAAGGTCAACTTACTTCCAAGCACCTAAATGGAAATGGGAGGCTGGGGTGGGAAGAGCTCTGTATTCACCAGGCTACATCTTACTTAGCTAGTGTGTGAGTACAGTGTATGGGCTTCTCTTTGGCAGGCATGGGAGAGGTCTACAATGAACTAGAAGCAATCAAGAGAGACAAAAGTCAGTATAACAGAGTTGCCACAATCCTTCTAGCCTGGATAAGCACATGGCTCCTTTCCAAGGGGACCATAACAGCAGTTCCATCAGAATACCATAGTTCTACATACTCAAAAGTTCAATTATTCATTCATTCATTCATTCAACAAGCATTTATTGGCTGCCCACTTTGTTCCAGGCAGGCATTGCTGGTCCATGAGAGGCAACAGAAGGCACACAGTTGCCAAGTTGTAAGAAGAGGAGTGTGCCTGAGGGGCTTCCGAAGTACGGAGGACCAGCATAGTAGGGGAGTAGAAGCAAAAGACGACCCCAGCCAGGTTTAGCCCTGACTGGTTGATCCCTTTTGGAAAGAAGAGCAGTGCCTCTAAAAAGGGACGAAGGAGAAGAGCTGGATCTGATTCTATTTGAGACACTCAAAACTGAACTCAAGCCACACCAGATCGGCTCACGGGATAAGCGTCTTGCAGTGTGCACGCTGTAGGAGACCAGACAATGCCCCAAAGTGACAGGGAGCCGGAGCTTTCTCGGGGAGAAGAAGGATTAGCCTGGTAGGGCAGAATGCCCTGCCATTTTGACAGGGCCTGTCAACGTTGATTTCCTCCAAAGTGTTCCTTTCTCTTGAGAGCACTGATGCAGCGTCCCAAGTAATGTGACAGCTAAGAAGACACTGGCAGGGCAGTCACAGAACTGGACTGCTTTCAGCGTGGGGCTAGGGCAAGTGCTGCAGTTCTGGGGTCAGAGTTGGGTTCCTAGCAGAGCTCTGACACTTCTTAGGCCCCGCGGGGTCCTCCTCTGGACAAGAGGACCCAGCTCTCAGAATTGCTTCCAAGCAAGGATTAAATAATTGCTGTCCTGAGCTCAGCACATCACAAGCAGTCCACATATGTGAGCCATTATGGTGACCAACAATAAAGAAGGGTTTTTTCCCATCGGTGTCTGGGAATGAAAGAGAACTTCACCTACCTTCATTTTGACCTCAAACTTTCTAGTGGATTAATTCTTCTTTCCAGCTTATTTCTCTTAACTCGTGCCAAAGACCCTGCTGGCAAAGCCTCCGGTGGTGGGAACTGAAACTTCCCTCAAGCAGTAAGGACGGTGCTGAGCCAGCAAGACCCTGCCCATGACTGACCCCAAGACAGTGATCGACCTGTCACTGCCCACCTGCACGTGCCCACCGACCTCTGTCCCACATTTGCCTTTTGTAAACCGGGGAATATTTTCAGCGCTTGGAGACAGCCTTTAAGATGCTGGTCACTGTCTTCCCAGCGGTGGCCTCACTAAATTAATTCCTTTCTTGTTTCACCACTGCTTGTGTCTCTGCCTTTCGGTTTTGTCAAGTGGTGAGGGGCACACCTGGTGTGTTTGGGACCCCCAGAGCCAGGCGCTCTTAGACCTCTGCACCCCAGCCACAGGAACACAGTGCTGCCCCGGAGTGTCGATGGGATGTGGAGCTGCAGTTTTTAGACAAGGCAGAAACAAGCCAGGGAAAGGGATTGTGTTCCCTCCTCTGGGGGCTCTTCACCTGCCCCAGCCCTTTCTCCTGGAGCCACACTAATTAAGCAAGAAACAGTGAACATTTAGTCTTGAGTCTTGCCTGCACGTTCCCCAAAGACTCACCGCCCCCCACAGCCCCAGACCCACACACAGATTTTCAGACAAGCTTCAAGGATACTATGGACAGGAACTAAGGTAAGGGAGGAAGGAAAGAAAAGCAGTCAGGAGGTCTTTTTCTGAAGAAAAAAGGGTTCTTGCTAGTATGGGGGAAGAGAAGGCTGAGAGTTAGCAAGAAAATGCTTCTACAGATCTAACACACTATCACAGAACAAGGGCAAAGAGACTTCCTAAGGTCTCTGTGGGAAGGAGAAACTGAGGTTTAAGAACGAAAAGGCCAGAGTGCCTGGGTGGCTCAGTCAGTTTAGCATCTGACTTCGACTCACCTCATGATCTCAGGGTCCTGGGATTGAGCCCCATATCAGGCTCTATGCTGGGCAGAGTCTACTTGTCCCTCTACCCCCTGCCCCACTCATGCTCTCTCACTCTCTTTCTCAGGCTCTGAAATAAATCTTAAACAAGAAAGAATGAAAAGGCCTTCAGACAGACTAAGGGGTCAGCCAGTTTACTGGCCGACAGGGCCTGAGGGCCTGTATCCTGGCAAGGACACATCCAGAGTTTCCATAAAGAGCCAAGGTCAGGAATTGTCCGGAATGCAGAATTAGGAACGTCAGAGATGTCATGAAAAGAAATGCAGAGAATCTGGAAAGTGTTCAGAAATGCAGGCCAAAAATGAGAAGACAGAGAGAATGGGTGGTAAATGGCAGGACTGGATTATTGTCCCGCAGGGGTCAAGGTGGGCAGGGACAATGGCAGTGAGACCATCCACTCTGATTTAGAGGAACAGTAAAAACAATCCATGCTAATTAATCTGGGGATGTTCTTTTGAATTAATTCATTTGAAGAAGCATCTCCCCGAGAGTCTGGAAATTAATCTCCAACAAAGGATTGCCGTGGAAATGTAAGAAGTAACTCAGATGGAGCACCTCAGTCCATTATCTTCTGGTCCCCACCCCATTCCAGGGAATGGGCACTGCCCAGACCTGCCCAAGCAGAGCCCTCTGTGGTACTGCCTGGCTGTTCCAACCCGCTGAAGGGAAGGAAGACGGGGTTGGTTTGGATTCACAAGGCCTTACCAGGCGTACCTGAGGGTTAGGACTAAGAACTTTTGCCCCTCCTCTTCTATCTTCTAGAAATCTGAAGACCCTATTAGAATCAATCAACCCAAACGAAGCTGGCCAAAATGACAAGAAGTTAGACGCCCACATAGATCATAGGGTTACAAAATGAAAATAAATAAATGCTGTGGATGACCCCGATTAAGGTTTTTAATCACCTCTTCCAAATTCCTAGTTTCTAGCTTAATTCAGAGGATGTCAATCAAGGTAAGCATCTTCACATAGAGATTCCTAGAGTAGAAACCTCTGTATCAGGATCCAGTAGTCAAAGAGAAACCCAATATAAACCTCCTGTTTCCTGCTCCCTATACCCCCATCTGCCCCATATCCACCCCCTATCCTAAGTTTAGGTTATTTCTCCAGGGCTGTGTAGATTTGGGGAAAATTTAATGTAAAAAAATAATGAGTGGATTAGATTCTTAGAACCTATCCTAAACATCTGACCTTTGTTGGGACCCCATAATCATTTATCCTGGGGGAGGCAGAGCAAGGATGGGAATCAGGAATGCTCAAGGTACAACCATGACAAATAATTTGCACAGGACTTTTATGCCTCTGATTCTCTTCTGGTTAAAGATGGGAAAGAGTCCCAGATTAGTCAGTGAGCCCTCACTCCTTGTCAAAATTCTCTTCATAGCTGTTCAGAAATACTCTCCCTCTTCTCTTTTTTTGTGCAATTTGGTATTATGGGAACTTCTCAGCCGCCTTCTCATAACACCTGTATCAGGCTCAGGAAATGTGTGGGCATGTCATGAGAGCTGCTTAACTTTAATTAATACTCTAGAGCACGTGGGCATATGTGGACCATTTGGAGCTCCAAAGCCCCAAAGACCCAAGTAGAAGTGGTAAGTTGCATCTGAAAGGTGAGACCTGCCTAACATCATTTTTACCGTTACATCAAGATTTTCAGAAATGGTAGGGAGTTGATTATACATTCAAAACTGATATGTTCCTTGGAAACATCTCTTCCATCTCATGCACCATAAAGTAGAAGCTACAATCTGCAACCTGAAATATTGCTAAGAGCAGAATCTTTTTGACAAAGAACTCAAGAAACTGATTATTTTAAATGAATGAGAAGGTTCAAGATCTTCTTAGGGAGATGCATTATCAGAAAATATTCTGGGCCAAGAACACTCTGCAGAATCCCCCAGCAGAAGATGATCCATGTCAAAAACGCCCACAGACTAAGAGCAATAAAGTGTAAATAATTTAGAACTCCTTGATCTTATCCTGCCTACTCATCACGTACGTCTTTAATAATTAATTCAGCTCGGTCTTTAAAGAAATTCTCTCTACGTAACAAATCATTCTTTCTTTGTTGCCTGTTAACAGCAGGAAATCATTTCCTGTTTGGGACTCATCCTTCCCAAGTGAGGTGCTTTTATTTGTACAGGAGACATTTTCCTGCTGTTGGTTTCCATGGATGTGTTCTGCACATGCTCAGTGAGCAACATGGTTCTGATCGGAATTCTCCTGAAGATATTCACCATTGTCAGGAACTGTTTTAGTGCTTTATATATGTTGACATAATTCCCACAGCAATTCTATTACCTCCTATTATTTTTCTGTTTTACAGCTGAAAAAAAGGGTTAAGTAATTTGATCAGAATGCTCCCCCTCATACCTGTCTACCCCCAACACTGATAGGTCATTGCCTGACATCTTCACCATGGGAATAGGACTGTACCATATCATGTAACTCATATCATAACTCATATAGTGTTAACTAGGCTAATTTGGTGCAGGAAAAAAATGGTCTTGTTTCAAAAGAAGCTGGTCCCTTTAAATATCTGATTACTGAATCCTGCTAAATCATCTACACACAGAAAGCCTTGGGGGATGGGGAAAGGGAAATGACAGGGTAATTAAAAATATCTAAGGAACAGTGACATCAGATGCTTCCAATATAAAAGACAGAGGGACACCGGCTGCAGGAGAAGATTTACAGGTGTAGGAAAGGGAACTGGAGTATGTTTATATTTTGTAGAATGTAGTTTGCTCCAGAAATGGAAATTATTCCAGGAAAGTCAGAGAGAAGATGCTGCTGTAGATGGAAAGGGCAGTTGGGCAGAAACCCTAAGACCCAAAGAAGAATCAGATCAGGTAAATTCAGGACACTGTGACTCTAAGTAATGTATCAATAGCAAAGTGAGATTTACATAGTATTTATGCCTTGAGGCTTTGCCTCTTAAAAAGAACCGAGAAGGTCAAAGCAGAGGGGTCACATATTAAATAACTATATGTATTTTTTATTGTACACTTCCATTTTCTTTTTCCCTTGAATATGCTGTTTATTTGGGGATTTTTACTGAGATATAAAATACAAAAAAGTGAAATGTGTAAAGTAAATGAATCTTATGTGTATAAATTCATGAATTTTTACATATATGTGTGTATACACACACACACATCGATGTAATCGAAGTCCAGATCTAGATACAAAGTATCTCTACCACCCCAGCAAGCTCCCAGGCATACCCACCAACCTCCACCGGAGGTAAAAACTATTCTTACTTCAAATACCATTAGTTTTGCCTGTCCTTGACAAATGTAGAAAGGATATCAGACTATATATACTCTTGGCTCTGGCTTTTTCACTCAACACAATGTCTATAAGATTCATCCACATTATTGTATATATCATTAGTTCTTTTATATTATGGTTTCATATTCCTTGTATGACTATACTCCTAATTTATTTAGCTCTTCTCCTGTTGATGGACATATGTGGTGTTTCCAGCTTGGGGCTATTGTGAGAAAAGCTGCTTTTGATTTTTTATATCATTTTTTGTTGTTATTGGATAAATGCACTCATTTTTTTTTTTTTCCATCTGTACCTAAGAGTGTAATGTCTGGGTGATAGGGTAGGTATATGTCTAGCTTTAGTTGATGCTTTTGGTGGACACTATAATAGCTCCCTCAGATTCTCCTTTAAGATGTTCCTCCTAGCTGCTGGGACTCTTTGGGAGTGGCTTCAGTTGAAGAGTGCTTTTCCTTCAGCTCACACCCCTGGCTACCTGGGGGATCTCTGACGACCAGATGACAGAGGAGAAAAAAGCCTAAGTTCCGTTCATAGATGGGTTGGTTTGAATGTGAGTATAAGCCAAAAACAGATGACAGTTCATACTCAAGGGGGAACCTGAAGATGTGAGGAGGGATCCTCTCAATGAGCAGAGCTTTGGCTTTGAATCTGGTCATCCACTTTGTGTGTCAAAAGAAGTGGTCGGGGGTTAAAATATACATAGATCCATGGATCTACATAAGCAAATGGCTTATGCAGCTGATCAAAAGTTTGGAAGGAGACAGATAGGGAGGTCAGAGACAAAGAAGTCTGGGGTTGAAAGACATGGATGGACATGTGGGAATGAGCTTACAGTGTGGAGATCTTAGTATTTCATGTTAACACCCCCCCCCCGGAAGAACCATTAAAAATCCAGATACACATTATTAAAAATCCAGTTGGCATCAGCCAGTCCCTATCACTGGCCATGCCAGTGCTGGCACGAGGGACGTATGAATGGAGTAATCATGGTAGGGATGGAGACTCTCTCTGATACCAGCAGTAGGACTCTCACAGAGGTTGATCTTGCCCGTGCTGCTGTTGCATGTCCAGCCTGCTAGCAACAGTGATCAAGGATGAGTCCCTGATATAGCACCATCCCTCGCATAGGTCAACCAATTACTTGGTGGCAGGTTGATTACTTTAGATCTCTGCCATCCCAGAGAGAGAGTGCTTCATTTTGACAATAGTAGAGATATATTTGGATATGGATTTGTCTTTCCTGCCCACAGAATTTAAGCCAACTCTACTACCTGAAGTTTATAGGGTGAGCCACCACTTTACAGGAAACCATCTCTGCGATTGGGCACATGACTATGGGATTCACTAGTTATATCAAATGCCATATAACCCAGAAGCGGCTAGGCTATCAGGAATGATATGAGTGATGGAATAACCTGTTGAAGGACCAGCTAACGTGCTAATTTGGAGGTGGTACCTTGCAGGATAGGGTACCATCATCCAGGACACAATATACACTCTAGATCAGTAACCTTTATATGGTGCTGTGTCCCCAGTAGATTGCATACTTTTGTCCAAGAACCAAGCGATAGAAGGAGGAAAGGCTTCACAATAACATGACTTCCAGTGACTGAGAGATTTTGTGCATCCCATTCCTGGACGTCTGGGCTCTGTGGGTTTAGAGGTTCTGGTTCCCAGAAGGGTAACCCTTCCACTAGGGGACATAGCAAGAGCACCACTGAAATATCCCTGCTGCCTGGGCATTTTATGCTCTTTCTGCCAAGAGATTTAATGGCAAGAAAAGGAACCACTATTCTGGCATAAATAATTGACCCAGATCACCAGGAGGAGGGGAGGGAGGAATATAATTGACATCCAGGTGACCCATTTGGGTACCTCTTGATACTCCTGTGCCAAATTTTGATGGTAAAAGGACCCTGGCCTGAGAAGAGCACTGTAACCAGGGACTCAGCTCTCAGGAATGAAGGTCTGGTTCATACCATTAGGTAAGTGTCTGAGACCAAAAGGATTGGTAACTAAGGGTGCAGGAAAGCCAGCCTGGGTCATAGAAGATGGGGAAAGTGAGTAACAATCCCAGCTGGGATAGTAGAGACTACAGTTTATCCCCCAAGAGTCCATCAGAATGTTTAGAGGAGCTACTCTTGAAACTTCATGAGGAAGCGAATCTGAGTAGTACAAGGGATGGATGTGGTGGAGCTCTGATGTGCCACCCAGTCCCCTGTTGAGACTGAGGGGCCATTTCCCTCGATTCTGGGAGTGTGACTGCAGGACAGCCCAGGCACTGCCTGAGCTGGGGAGAGGTGCCTCACCCAAGGTCACAACTCCTTCCCAGGCCAGCCCACATCCAATGACTGATCAGTCAAGCCCCCTTGCCCAAGCCCAGAACAACTCTGAATGGCCATCCCAGCTTTATAGCTCCTCATGACATCTTTCCGGAGACTGCCTTGGAGCCCAGCTTTGCCCTCTGCCCAAACCTCCTATTCCTGCACTTTTCCTTTCCTTTCCCAGGTGCTGGTCCCAACAGTACTCCCTAATAAACTCCCAACATGCTAATCTTCATCACAGAGTTTGAATCTCCAGAGTTTTCCATAGCAGCTGATCCAATTTACATTCCCATCCACAATATATGCAACTTCTAATTGTTCCATATCCTCATCAAGCTCAGTATTGTCGGTCCTTTAAATTTTAGCCACCCTAATGAGGGTATGCAGTGGTATCTCATTGTGGTTTCAATTTATCTTTTCCTGATGATTAACAATGTTGAACACCTTTTTAAATTGTCATCGGATGTTTGGTTATCTTCTTTTGCCCATTTTTACTGAGTTCTTGTCCTTATTGACTTACAGGAATGCGTTACAAATTTGGGTGTGAGCCCTTTGTCACATAAATGTATCACAAAAGGATTTTCCCACTCTATGGTCTGTCTTTTCACTTTCTTAATCACAGTATGCTGGTTTTATAAAAATAAAAAACAAAACCCTTTTTTACTTTGAAATAATTATAGATACATAGATTCACAGGATATTGCAAAGACAGCACAGAGCAGTCACTCAGTTCCCCCAGTTGTTACACCTTACATAGTTGTAGTACAGTAAAATGAGCAACTTGACATTGGCACAATGTATGTATAGTTCTATGCCATCTCATCACAGGCTTTGGGCTGTGTAACGGCCACTGCAATCAAGACACAGAGCTACTCATAACTCCAAAGATCTCCTTCATTCTACCCCCTTGTACTCACCCCCATCTCCCCACCATCTCTAACCTCTGGCAATCACTAATCTATTCCCCCTCTGTCAGTTAGTCATTTCAGGAACATTATACAAATGAAATGATGCAGTAAACAATGTATATGACCTTTTAAGACTGGCTTTTTTTTTTTTTTCATTCAGCATAATACCCTTGAAGTCTATCCAAGCCCTTTTTTGTATTTAGAAAATTATGTTACTTTGCTACTTTGCATTATTTGAGCAATCTATTTGTTTGATAAGGGACCCACTTTCTGTTATTATAAAGAGATTCTCATCTTACATATAAAACAATGGAGTGATCATTCCCTGGGTTTTAAATGTCCAGGCCAAATGGAGAGGTCCCCATTTGCTGCCCACATCTGGTGGACCAGGGGGAGAGCACCACAGACTCCTGTCCTACAAGTCGTGATTATGGCCTCCATTATTGGCTACAGTCCACAAGGCCCCCTGACTTCATGTCAGGTGTATAGAATAAGCACATATAATGGAACCACTTGAAACTTCTTTTTATTGCTCAGAGATAGAAAACAAATGACTCATTTTGCTTTTAAGAATGGTGAAAAGGTTTTTCAAATTGGGGCATATTAATAACCTCATTTGCTCTTATCACTGTCAGAAATTAGATATCCTCTCTAAGTGAGAATGTTGGTGATAACTCGTTTTACTGCACGAGACAATATTTCCCTGAGTCTCATGTCCCTTTCTGCCCCCCATGCCTCTGCATCTTTGTCCTTCAGGCTACCATATTCTCCCACCTTCTGTATGGTATCTGCCGTGAGCACCAAATCTTGAGCTTGCTTCTGTGGTTGTGCATGCTAATCAACAGCCTGCAAATCATCTCTGCCCTTCACTTTGAAAGGGACACACTTGGTGTTTTATTTCAATTGATTCTCTTTGCATTTCAGCAGTATATTCAATATCACAGAAGGTCATCAAAACAATACAAGAAGGAGCTGCTGCCTTTCCTCCCTCAGAGCCATGAAGGCGGGGGGCTGGGGTGGAGGGGTGGGGAGAACCGAGGGCTTTTCTAGGGTGGATGGTAAGTGTGCAAAGAACAGAATATTTCTAGGTTAGTTTGGGACTCAGCTGGAGATTGCATACTGAGCAGTCATGGAGAGAACGCCTCAGGAACTTCAAGCAAGAAGTGCCTGGGGGCCAAGCTTCACAAACAGGGGAGCTGGAGGGCAGTTCTGGACCCAGGACAGCTTGGGGCTCCCTGCAGGAGGACCTCATGGATCTTCATTTTGCAGCTAAGTCATGCTCTAAGGAGACTGTGCCTCTCCTCTGTGTCGACCCAGTTTTTCTCGACTTACACAACTTTCTAAGTTTCTGTATCTCCTAATTCAAATTGTAGAGGGATTTGATTGGCTGAGCTAATCACTTTTTTCAAGCCAGCCTATGAGTCAGCTGCTCTTAGGTCACCCTGGCTCTAGTCCAATCAGATGTCACTGGGAGAGGCTGGGTCACATCTATGGGACTTCAGGTGGCTGTCTAAGTCTGCCCCCTCACCAGAGGCTGCCATGCATTTTCTCCTCGATGGTACTACAAGTGTGACAGTCATCATGGGTAACATGTCTAATATAAAAGAAACAAAAAGAGAGGTGGATAAGCAGTTGGTTTTCTCTTCCTCAAAGTTTAGTTCCAAAGTAGAGTTCCCAGGGGAAAGACAGTGGCTGTTAACTGGGACTGCTGTGAACTGATCTGTTCTTAACTCACAGATAGATATTGCCTTTCAATTTATTACTGTGAGATGGCAACCAGATTTTCAAACTACATTGCGAATTTTCGATCCACATTTCCCATGTGGGTTAATCAGCTATTCTGTAACGATGCTGCATGGCAACTCTGACAACCTGAATGACTGAAACAACAAATACTCATTTCTCTCTCATGGATCTGAGTTGCAGTTATGTTGAGCTCACCTGAACTCAACTGGAGTCAGCTAGGCATGGCCCTAGGCTGCAGGTCAGAGCCCAGTTTGCTCCCTGTGTCTCCCATTCTGGGACCCAGGCTAAAGGAGCTATGGGGACATGTTCCTCTCACGGTGGACAGAGGGTCTACCAGAGACCCAGCCACACTCCGCAAGCACAACCAAAGCCTCTGCTCATATTATATCTGCCAGTAGTGTAATGGCCACACCCAACACGAGGACGGAAGTACGCTTGTGCCATGGGTTGGAGAAAGGTGTAGGGGAGGGTGAGCTAAACGATAACAATCGATCAGACCTACTGCCCTGCGTTACAGAATTGCCAAACAAGACAGTGATGGCACACTGGCTGACCCTGCAACCTCCTCAAAAGAAGAAACCACATCTCAAGTTCTTCTGTGCCTAACGTCAAAGTATCTAATGCTATGTATCACTCTCAGAAGGTGCTCAATAAAACTCCCTTTAATTGATCAAATTATCAGAGTTCTGGGCTAGGATCAGCATCAATCAACATGTGACTATGGTCAAGTCCATTGCTATGTTCGCTGCTTGAAGGGCTGGGTCTGAAGATAAAAGGGCAAAATGTAGTTAAGAACCTGGGTTCTACTCCAAACTCACAACTTCCTAGCTGTATGACCTTTGGCAAGTTGCTTAGCCTCTCTGTTTCAATTTCCTCATCTACAAAGTGAGGGTAGTAATAGTGACTGTGTGATGGGGTTGTTCTGAGGATTATGAGGTATATTCATGGGAAAGCCCATCAAGGAGGGCCTGACCCGTGATAAGTATTTAACTGTTGCAAGCAAGCTTTAAAAAAAAAATAGCAACGTCTGCCTTTTTTTTTTTTTTTTAGATTTTTATTTATTTAACAGAGAGAGAGAGAGAGCACAAGTAGGCAGAGCGGCAGACAGAGGGAGAGGGAGAAGCAGGCTCCCTGTCAAGCAGGGAGCCCGATGTGGGGCTCGATCCCAGGACCCTGGGATCATGACCTGAGCCGAAGGCAGACGCTTAACCGACTGAGCCACCCAGGCGCCCCAACGTCTGCCTTTTAAGAGAAGCAGGATGATAAAGTGGAAAGAGCTGGGGTTTGGAGTCAAAAAACTTGTGTTGAGTCCCAGCTCCTCTATTCATACCATCTATGACCTTGACCAAGTCCCTATTATCTCACTTACGAAATAACAGCTCCCTTCCCTGCTGGTGTGAGGATCAGGTGACATGTGTGAAGGCCCTTTTGCAAAGTGAAAACCATCAGAAAAATGTGAGCTGCTTTTATCAAATTATTCCATTTTTGCCTTGCTTCTCTGATGACAACTAATGGATGGTGAAGGAATTCTCTGCTGGACATTTCTATTTCATCTTTAGAGATGTGCCAATAACATATGCATTTCTCTGAAGCTCTTGGTTCTGCAAATCATCACCCTTTCTAATATAGCAGGTACCCAGCAATCTGGTCCTCACAGATGACCATAGAAGAAAGTGTGTCCCTCTTTTCTGAGTGAATACTTGGGCTTTTCATAATTCCATACATTGACAATGAATGTCTTGAGACTGTTGTCTAATATTTACTTTGTGCTACCGTTTGGTCAGTACCTGTTGTCTCCACTTTCTCCGTTCCCAGCCCCTAGTGAACCCCCTGCACTTCCAATATTCCACTGCAGCTACTCTTGTCAAGGTCACTTATGAGTTCAGCATTGCCAAATCCAATGGTCATGGCTCAGCAAATCTTACTGAACCTATCAGCAGTTTTCTTTTAGTAGTTGATTACTGCCTCCCCCTTGAAAGCCTTTCTTCATTTGACCTCTGGAACACCAGCCTCTTGGTTCTCCTCCTCCCCACCCAACTGCTCCTTCTTGAGCTCCTTTGTCATCCTCTCAATATTACAGGCTCACTCCCCAGATCTCTTCTCATCTCTATGTACACTCACTCTCTGGGTGATCTCATTCAGCCCAATGGCCTCAGATACCATCTCCGGGTTCACAACTCCAAAATTTAATTCTGTGGCCCAGACATCACCCCTAAACTCCAGAGTTATAAATCTACCTGCCCACTTAGCACCTCCACTTGAATGTCTTGTGACATCGCAAAAGTGATGTATCCAAAGCTAAGCTCCTGTTGCTCTAACTTTAATCTGCCACTTCTCAGTAAATGGCAACTCTGTTCTTGTGCTCAACACAACAATATAGGAACCATCCTTGCTCCTGTCTTATACTCTATATGCAATTTATCAGTAAGCCTGTAGGCTCCATTTTCAAACTACATCCAGAATCCAACCTTTGTTTGTTTGTTTGTTTGTTTAACACCTCTACCACTTGCATCTTTGTCTGAGCCAGCATCATCTCTTGCCTGAATTGCTGACATGGCTTCCTGCTTCCATCTTTGTGCAACCCTCCTCTCCTCTCCCAAGAAGATAGATCCTTTTAGAAGATTATTCATATTATAGCACTCCCTTGATGAATATGCTTCAATGGCTTCCTATCTCATTCAGAATAAAACCCCAAATCCTTACTCTAACCTACAGGAGCCTGTAAGTTCCAGCCCCCATTTCTCTCTCTGACCACCTCTTCTAACATTCTCCCTCTTGCTGTTGGTTTATTCTGTTCCAGCCAGGCTAGCCTCTTGCTCCTCCTTGGACACACCAACCTACTCTCACCACAGGGCCTTTGCACTTCCCAGCAAGTCCTGTCCCACTTTCAAAATACTGTAGGTATAAACTCATCAGATAAAGGGAGATGTTACCAGTGTGTGTCTTCAGTGCATCTTTAAAAGCTATCATTTTCTCCTTTATGCTTTTTAAAACTTCTCTAAATATTTTCAATAAATGCTATGTATCTATTTTATAATCAGAAAATAAATACGATTTAAATTGAAGTCAAGATCACAAAGGACACTGCTGTTGCTTAAATACATTGTAAAAAAGCTGCCTTGTCCCCTGTGCAGGCTCCTCATGCAGCCCAGAGAGTGGATCCACAGACAGGCCTACATAAAGCCCATGGGTCTCCTGTAGATCTGGTCCCCTCCATTGTCTTTGCTTCTTCTGCATTTCCCCCAGTTAATGAGTTTCACACCAGGATGGTGATAACTGATCTCTGGGTGAAGATTCTGGCTCACCAGATTAAACTGCAATGAAATGCTTTTTAATAAGTAATCAAGGATGATGAGTAAATTGTTATTTTCCCCTTGTGAGTGGCATTACCTGTCATCCTAAAAATTAATCTTATTTAAGAGATGCTTAAAATATGGAGCAATATCACGGTTCTTCAGATCAAGCAGTTAATGAGTAATTTAATTTATGTGAATTATAAATCTTGATTCAACACTATTTTGCTTTAGATCTATTAGTCACTCTCATCTTTTCTCAGTTGCTACTGAGATGTACATTCTGATTTTACAGAGTACTCTGAGTAAAGAGGAGAAAATGCTCCCAGCCTACTGAAACTTAATATAAACAACAAAACATTCCTTAGATACATTAAATGATAAAGGTCAGGGTAGCATGGTTGAGGAATCTCCCTAAGGTTTGGTAGGTGAGTGTCAAGAGCATACAAAAAAGATGACTCCTGCTTGCTTTGGAAGAAAAATGACTCAGTGTACCAGCACAGTTGCTAGCAGTGCTGGTTTCAGCTTCATTTTTAAACTTCAGATATTCCCTGGAAGGGAAATGGACAAAGAATTGTGATGTGAGGTGAGAGATGGAGCAGGAAGATTTATCATGGGTTTTTTATTAGGTGTTTCAAATATTTTGTGTATGTCTTTGAGGCCCTTCAGAAATATTAAATTGAAATCTGCCTTTAAATATCAATCATCTTTATCCTACTCTGCAGTTTGTTCTGTTCCTTGGAGAGATCTGTGGAGTGAAACAGACTTCCTAGTCTTTGTGCAGCTCCAGGCTCTGTCCTGTGTTTGCACTTCTGGCTGCCAGTATGTTGCCCCATCCGAGGCCTGAGAGCCTATGACATAAAGCAGACAAAGCTTTTGCTGGAGTTAGCATAACTCAGCGGTCTTAGGTTCAGAAACGGGATAGGTGCGTATCAGGGGACTAGCGCTATGGTTTAAAGAACTCCGTGAGATTTCACCAAAGTTGACTGATTCTGTTTAAGATAAACACCAAATTTGAATGGCTGTCTCCCTTTCTACATAGAGTTTGACTTCTCACCCCTGTAGGTAGCTCAGGACCTCTTTTTCTCTTCAAAAGTGGTCTGTGCTCCCACCTCCCCTACCGTGATGCCTACCAACTGTACTGTAATAGTCTGTCACCAGCCCACAGACCATGTCTGTCTTGTGCATTCTTATAATTCAGAGCCCAGTACAGAGTTTGGCATATGAAAATGCCCAGTAAATATTTGGGGTTTTAGAGGGAGGGATGGGTTTTGTTTTGTTTTTTAAGATCTTATTTATTTGAGAGAGAGACAGAGCAAGCATGAGCAGGGGGGAGAGGCAGAGGCAGAGGGAGAAGCAGGCTCCCCGCTGAGCAGGGAGCCCGATGCAGGACTCGATTCCAGGACCCTGAGATCATGACCTGAGCCGAAGGCAGATGCTTAACCAACTGAGCCACCCAGGTGCCCCTGCAATATTTATAAGATACTCTCAGTCAGTCTGGGCTACTCTTACTGAAATACCATAAAACTAAAGTCACACTCCATGTCCTTCCTCATGACACCTATCTAATAAAGTTTTTGCTGCTGCAGATGAAGCAAGGTGCACTGGCTGATATTCTGGGTGCCTTGTGCATGTCATCGCACTGAGGACCGGGACTGTCGGGATTATTTAGAAGAAGAGTCATTACCCCAGAACTACCTACTTATTCTCAGCTTTAAAAATAAGTATTTGCCCAATAATATGGCAGGTTTATGAGCTGCATTTAATACTGTAATGAAAAAGTCTCTTACTGTGTGTATGTGTGAGAGAGAGAGAGAAGAGTTAAGGTTGCCATGGGAGCCCTTGGCACTTCTGAACCTTTATGATTATGAACAATAATTAGGTGTAATGCTTTATGGTGGTGAAGCACCTCGTGGGCTCCTGATAATTGTGTTTGGCAATTAACTCACCCTCCCTGAGATTCAGGTTGGTGTAATTAACCCCACGAGGAGAAGCAGCCTTAAAGAAGGGGAGTCACGTGGGGAGAGCCACCCTGTTTTGCAGCAGCATAGACAAAGGGAGGCCTCACCAGTCCCTGCCCTGCATCACCTCCATCACAAATCTCCACCAGAGACCCCCTTTTTGGCCTGAGGCGCTTTGCTCAGGTGGCTGGGTTGGGTTCATGGACATGCTTGCCTGCACAGTGGAGAGGTGGGTGGGAGCAAAGCCCAGGTGTCAGGCCCTCAGTGTTCCATTTCATTGGGCGTGGACATGCAGCCCTGCACAGCTGTAACAAGAGGAATTCAGAATGCCACCTGGGGAAAGGGCAGTTGGAGATATGCTGCTTAGCTGTCATCAGCTGAAACTTCATGAAATCAATACTTCTGTATTGACTTCCCCAAGCAACTGCAATTTAGGGTTGATCCTTCATCTGCCAACTTTTATATTTATTGTCCCATGACACATGCTGTTAAACATCTATAGATAGCTGGGGAAAGGGTGGATTTTTTTTTGATTAACATATAATGTATTATTTGTTTCAGGGGTACAGGTCTGTTACTCGTCATTCTTACACAATTCCCAGCGCTCACCATAGCACATACCCTCCCCAATGTCCATCACCAAGCCACCCCATCCCTCCCACCCCCCACCACGCCAGGAACCCTCAGTTTGTTTCCTGAGATTAAGAGTCTCTTACGGTTTGTCTCCCTCTCTGGTTTCATCTTGTTTCATTTTTCCCTCCCTTCCCCTATGATCCTCTCTCTTGTTTCTCAAATTCCTTGTATCAGTGAGATCATATGATACTTGTCTTTCTCTGATTGACTTATTTCACTTAGCATAATAAGGGGGTGGATATTTTTAATGCAAAGTGTCATTGACATTTTATACACACACGTATATATATACATCCATATATATGCATTATGCAGCAGTCTCATATATATATTATAGAGACAGGCATGTATCGGCCATATATTATAGAGACCTATGTCATTTTATATGTATTATATAAATATGTAGAATTAGAGTATAAATTTGTATATATACTGTAAGTAAACCCCTGAAATAAGTGAGTCATATGCTTTGTTCCTGTCAGATCGATGAAAAACCAGATCTGCAGTTTCTGCAAAGGAAAGCAAAATATAACTTGAAAATTTCAGTCAACACCCTTTGTTTCAATTAAATTTCCACAGACTGCTTCAAGCATTTTATTTTCCTGGCCGAAGGTTAATGCGTTGTGTATCGCCGACAGACCCCAACATGGGAATGTGTTGGATTTCTGCCATTGGCAGACTTGACCCCACTTCTCATACTCCTGCCCAAACTGCCTGCACGGCTCTGAGAGGGTTCGGTAATGGTTCGCAGCACTGACTCCAGACGTGAGGGTGACATGTACATAAGGCTGGCACGGGGGACCATCTTTGCCCGTGCTCTGCCGAGTGGGAAGGCACGCGTGTTTTCCCTCGATGTGATGGTCTCATTAATACCTGCCCCCAGCAAGATTAATACCTGATCCCATTAGGGAGACAAGCTACACGGGCCCCTGAGCCAGACGTGGGGAGAATGGACTAGGTAAGCCACGTCTTTTGCTTCACTGCAAGGGAGAGTCTGTACAGCACAAGGCCTCTAGCACATTTTGAAAGAATGTTTTGTACCAGGAAAGCTAATTTGCTATGATTAGTTCCATTACATTTGTGAGATTGTCACTCTATATTTATTTGGAAGGCAGGTTAGAGTCCCTTCTGGTGATTTTCCTCTATGTGCCAAGGGGCCTCTCCAAAATTTCTAACAAAAAATCAATCCAGATGCCACCATGAATACCTCCTGGATCCTAGGAAATGGAAATGCTCGTGTGCCTTGAAAAGAAGAGCGTCCTGAGTCCTCAGCAAGTCGCCCTGGCAGGAATTCAGAGGGTGGGGGAGGGAACCGGAGGACCCCGGAGAAAGCAAGTGTGGGACTGAGGTCTGGGGGGAAGGTGAAGTGGGGTCATTCCCTTTCTACTTCACATGCTTCTGTGCTGTTTGAAACTCTGACAAGTTTCATTTTGTTGGTGACAAGAAATGTTGCTTCTGTGTGGTCCTCACTGCTTTGGAGTGGCTCCGAGGAGCGGGGAGGATAATGTTATTGAGCTAGTGATGAAAGAGAAGACATCAGCTGAAGGAACAGGGCCTGAGCCAAATGCCCAAATCAGAAGAAAGAGAGAAGTAGTCCATGAAGTGTTAGAGATGGGACTTAGGGAGGATGAACGCTTCGTGCAGAAGGACTGGAGAGGGAGGGAGATCCTGTGGCCAAACACTGACAGATAAGACTTGGCAAAAGCAAGACCCTAATGGAGGTTTCTCTCTCTCTCCTTCCCTCCCCTTCTCCCTTCCCCTTCTTTCCTCCTCTCTGTCTCTCTTTATGAAATTCTGTGTGCTAAGCAATGTAGACCCTCTCTGGCCCACTATAAACCATTAGTTAAGTAAGTCTGCATTTCCACTAACCCCTTGTGGAGTGAGTTTCCTTTTTAAGAGATGCAAGAACACATTCAATCTTGCCTTGGGGTGGCACGAGGGAACGCTAAGGACCAGCTACGTGCATCCTGGCTTGAGTCCTATAGTCACAAAAGGTGGTTGGTGTAATGGGATGGGGATGAGGAAAGAAGATGAGAGTTTGCAACCCTGACACCACATTCCTTTATACCACTTAGCTGCCTGGTCTCTGTCCCACAGCCACCTCCCCACCTCCGCTCTCCCATGGGAAGGCCCCCCACGTGGTCAGTCTCAAGGGCAGTGCCCAGGAGTGGGGGGGAAATGCCAGGCCCCCCATGTGAGCGCAGGCCACCATGGATCCGGATGCAGTCAGTCCTGTCCTATCACTGCTTACCGGTGATTCAGAGAGGGCCAGCGAGGCCTGTCCTTTCCAATTTTGCACAGACTCTTTAGGCCTGGGCTCAGGTGGGAGCAGGAAGTAAGAAAGCCGTTCTAAGTGGAAGGAACAGTCGTGCAGGCCACCTGGGAGCCGGGACCAGAAGACAACAAGCTCCAAAACTCCCTCTCGGGGTGTGCAGAGGCAGGTGTCGAAGGAGGCGGCACCTCCTGCATATTCTTAACATAGTCTTTGCAAGACTCGAGACCTTGCACGTCTACTCATGGTGCTGATCAAAAGAGCTTTTTTGAGAGATTAGAAAAAAGAAAAGCCAAGTGTTCACGCATGCAGTCTTCCTAATTAACAATGCAGACCCAGAGTGAGAGAGAAAGCACATTGGATTTTTTTTTTTTTTTGAAGCAGCTGTTCTCCCAACAGCAGGCTTTTCTCGGGGAGGCTGTGGGCTAATGCTCTCGGATTCTGTGAATTCAGAGAAGGGGCTCTGACCGCTTCCAATGGAGGGCTGGCTGCCATCTGGGGCACAGTAATCATTTACACCACCAGCCACATTGTCAGCTGGAATCACATAACCTGGAATTCACATGGGCCAAGCGTGACGCAAAGCCTGTAATGACTGTTTACTGTGTGCCAGGCCCCGTGCTAAATTCATTTCCCACATTCTCTTGTTTCATGCTCCCAACAACTCAATGTGGTCATTAGCTCCCCCTTATCAATGAGGAAATGTTACTGCCGAGGTCACCTGCAGAGGACATGGTGGAGACAAAGTCTGAAAACAGGTGTATCTGGATCAAAGCCCATCCATCGTGGTCTCCATCAGCCTGCTAGACTCCCCCTCCTAGCTTCCCGTACTTTGGATGATGGGCTATTTCCAGTGCTTGGCATAGATGGAATTGGATGCAAGCTTCATAATTATAAAAATGACATGTTTTTATTGGCCCTTCTTCATGAAGCCATCCCTCACCCCAGGTCCCTCCCCTTTGCCCACAGCACACCCACAACTGACCCTAGCATGGCTCATACTGCATTTACTTGCAACTATTTAGTCAATCCACCTTTCCTATAACACTGTGGATAACTTGGGGTGGGGGAAGGAGGGTTCCTAGCACAATGTCTGGTACATAGTCAATGTTTATAGAATGAATGAATGAATTACCTAAAACAGTTCCTCAGTAAATTATACAACAAAATAACAATGGAGCAGCTTTATGCAATGGAGAGAGCACCAGATGCAGAATCAGAAAACCTGCTCTCAAGTCTGGCTCCCTTACTTGTTAGCTGTGTGCCTTGCACACATCACTTAGCCTTTCTTGGCTTCTGTTGCCATGTCTACAAATCAAAGCAGTTGGACTTGAGTTCCTCAAGATCATATCCAAATGCTGACAGTATCTGAGTCCAGGCTGAGCAGAGTCCATGGTGTTCCTTCATGAAGCAACCTGTTCAGGTAAGACGCTTCATGCTCAGCATGAAGAAAAACCCATCCTCAGACCTAGAGTTCAGGGACTTATTTCCTGAGCTGGGCAGCCCCCCACCCCCAGCTCTATGCCACAACCACCCCACCCCCCGGTTCCCTGGCTACTTCTCTGCCCAGGTACCAAGACGTCTACCCCATCCCTTTGGCTTGATCCTTACTTTAGGCTCTTTCTAATTCAACTTCCTCCTTCACTACTCACTCTCCCTTCCTATAGACCTGGTCCTCGAGGTAACATTCCTTCCATTGGTCCACCCTGTGTGTAGGACCCACTCAGAAACTTCACGCCTCTGATGAGAATGTCAGTTGCCACCTTAAAATGATTCCCTAGACCTGTAGCATATCAGGAGATATTCATGAAGAATTTACATCTAATTTGCCACTGTGAGGTATTATTAATGTATTTGAGCAAAAAGACTGGAGGACACGCTGCAATACTCCTATTACTAATTAACACCATTCTGGCATGCACACTATTAATTGGGTACTTCCTATCAAGTAGCCTTAATAGGAGCGTGTAAGAGCATGTTAGATCAGAAGGTTACTCAGTCACCGCCCAGGGCACACAGGCAGGCAGCTGGGGAAGGAGGTGTGGAGTGCTTCGGACAGAAAAAACTGCCCTTTCTGCTTCACATTCTATGTGACTCTCGTTAGGCCCGAAGCAGATGATGGCAGGGGATAGCAATGGAGCTAGGAATAACAAGGGCATTCTGGATTCTGAATCTGACATACATAGGAGGAAATTATTTAAATTTGTCTTTCAAGTGGGGAGGAAAACCACCCTGAGGCTCATTTGCAAACAGCTTTGTATCGCAGGAATAAGAGGAAACCACAGGAACTGAGGATGCAGGACCTGGAAAAGAAAAGGCCTAGGCAGGGGAGGCCAGGCCTTCCCATGTGTTCGCGGTGGCTTGAGGACAAGGGACCTGTCCATGCCCACTGCAGGGCAGAGCAGAGCAGGGGGTAATATTTGAGCTCCCTGTGAGGAAGCATTTTTTAATGATTTGTGCTCTGGGGTAGTGAGCTTCCTGTCCCTGTCAGTTTCAAGTTGAGTCTGGACGGCCAAATAGCAGGACTGTCACAAACGGGCTTCCGTCAGAGGACGGGCTCCGATCAGGTGACCTGGAGCTCTGACCCTGCTGGTGTGCCCGGTTTGCTCGGCCTCCCTATGGTAAGAGGGCAGTGCTGAGCCAACAGGCAGCTGGCGCCCAGGGGGTCTGTCTCAGGCCTGGATGGCTCTGTTGTTTAAATTCTTCCCACGTCTTTATTGTTTGTGGCAGGTATTTTGGTTCCCAACACCCTTCGTCTTTGCTGTCTTCCCTTATAGAGGTTGCAAGAGTTAAGTCCTTGCTCCCCCGGCCTCCCTTATCGCTGGAGGTGACCATGTGACCCAGCCCTGGCCCATGAACATAAATGGAAGTTTTGAGGGAGGGAGGGAGCTTATGAGGCCTGTGGGACTCAGGTCCTATCAGGAGGGCACACTCAAATTAGGCTACCTCAAGGAGGGTCTCACAAAGGAACGACTTGCAGCAGCGTGGCAGGAATAGGGAGCCTCCAGGGGCAGGGCAGTACCCAAGGCTGGTATGGCGAGACCCAGAGGACTGAGGAGAAGGAGCAGGTAGCCGACCCAGAAGGAAAGAGCCGTATGGAATGGGTTGCCTGGAGAGGAGCCGTGGCCTTTTGTTGACGAGCAGAGCCAGCCCCAAGCAACTGCATGACCCTGACAGCAAGGACATTTCAGAGGACCTGACAGAATTCTCTCCCTGGCCGGGTACACTCACTGATTGTTGGGCAGCTCCATGCGGACTGCAAGGCAGAGGACCCAGACCTTCCAGTGAGAGAATCCTGCTGCGTCTCTAGCTATGCACAGCTGTCTGCCCACCGTTCATCGTTTGTGTCCTTTATTCACAGAGAGTGTACTGTGTCCCTGATACCTTTCCATCAGTCACTGCACAACTACACCATGTGTAGGAAATCATCTTGCCCTCAAGTGGTTTAACAATCTGAGCAGATAAACAAGCACACGTGCTGAGAAGAGTCAGAAGATGTTCAAACATTAAACTTCATGGCAACAGCCTTAAGTACATAGAAATTGAAGTAGGTATTGGTCAGTGAGACCAGAGTCAAAATTCCATTTCCACTGCGTATTAGCTGAGTGACATTGGACAGTTACTTCATCTTTCTGAGCCCTACTTTCCTTATATGTAAAATGGGAAGAAGGACATTCACCTTCACGGGCTGTTTTAAAGATTACAGAAAATATACATAAATGACTACACAGTGATAACATTCTTATAATATTTATTATATACCAGGTACTGTTACATAGATTAACTCTATGAGGTAGGTACTATTATCATCCCCATTATATATGTTGGAAACTGAGTCACTAAGGTGTAAATCGCTTGCCCAATAGTCAGTAGCTGTCAGGTGACAGAACCAGAAGTAGTACGCAGACAGACAGCTAGAAGCCGTCTTACCCACTACCCCATACTGGCTGACACAGTCGCTGCTTAACCATCTACCACTGTTCCTGTTAGAACCACCATCTTCCCCATGACCACCAGTACCACCATCACCAGCGTGGGCTAGACTGTTTGACAAGGTTTCCATCAGGAGTAGCATCTGGGCCTAAAGGCCAGAGGAAGTTAAGTGTGAAGAGGAGAGGACATCCTAGGGGAAGCAACAGCACAAGTAAAGGGGAGCGTGGCCCTGGCCCCTAGAGGGACAGACAGCCCTGCCCAGGGGAAGCATGGCATGGCCTGGGGAGCAAGAAAAAAACGCCCAGATCGGTGGGGCTGGGGCCAGACCTCAGAAGCACCTGAGAGCCATGCGGAAGAGTCTGGGCCCGATGATGACCATGGGAGACCAGGCCAGTGCTTGGGCCAGGCCATGTGACATGCTAGAAGTCCTGTTTTAGAAAATGAGCTAGAGAGCAGAGAGGCCAGCCTTGCAGGAAGGCCAGCAAGGACACTGTTGGTAGTAATGAGGTCTAACGGGACAGAAACATGGAATTGGAGAAGTGGGGCAGATGTGTCACTGTGAGGGTGCAAATTTGGTGAAGGAGACAGAGGAGTCAACGAAAGGGAATGAGGAACGAAAAATTAAATGCTGCCCCCTAGCTTTCCCAGGGATACCCCGAGAGGACTCACAGCAGCATTCCTCAACTTGCCCTCCCTCGCTGGTCTCCCCCAGCTCGCCAGTCCCACACAGGAGGGCCACCTGCACGACGTGCACGACGTGGGCTTGAGACCCCGTGACACCAGAGTAGAGGATTCTTTCCTCCTCCTGGAAAGCAGACAGAAGCAGCACATGCTGCCAAAGACTCTCTGAAGCCCTTCCAAGAGCTGAGCCACATATCTGCTGCGACACAGAAAACACAGACTCCCTGAAAATCTCTTGTTAACAATCCTTTTGTTTAGAAATCACGAGAGCTTGCTCTCTTGATACAACTCACACACCCACACAGTTTTTAAATGAAAAATGAGGGGAAACCGTGTCCGTGTGCATCCAAATAAGGTAGAAGATGATGGAGAGTAGCTGTCACCGTGGCTCTTGATTTCTGCCCTTGGCGAAACAAAAACTGGGTCAGAACGTTCCCTACCCTCAGAACCGGAATGCAGGGTCAATTGTTGCAGACTCACAGCTCATCAGCAGACCGTGTTGTTGCAAAGCCACCTGCGGTCTGTCCCTATCACCAAGTGAGACACCAGCTTGAGGGTTTTGAGACTAGTTTGAAGGATTGAACGATCCTACCTTGAGGGAGGGGCTGAAATGATGTGGGGAATACCTGGCATTAAATAAAAGGGAATAAAGAGCAACTGCAACTTGCTTCAGACACAACTTCTTGACATCTTCTACCCTCATTTCCCTGTGGCCATATCCCCTTTGGACAGAACTCCCCTCCTGGGATGGCAGAGGCTGGGGAAGCTCCATCCAACATGGCAGCAGATTCCAGAGACACGGGGCCAAAGACCACAAGGGATCTCCACCAGCCGAGAGGCCCTGCCCAGAGCAGGAGAGACCCCACCCAGCAGTCTGTTTCCTCCTGAACAACCAAGTCCAGCTCCCGAGGCAAGGAGAAATTAGAGGAGTCTGACAAGATTTGTACTGTCAGAAAACAAGTTTTATTTTTACCCTCAAGCCCGTGATCTCCTAGGTGTCTGCAAATTGAGGAATTATTTTTACCCAGATGTAGAAATCAAGTTATTCCACTTTGCCTTCTGGCCCGCCCTTCCCACCTGGTGTTGGCTCTGGTGACTGGAGCTGGCTGACCTCTGTAGTGTCTGAACTGAGCTGGAATCTTCTTGCCTGTGCCACTTTCAAACCATGCCAATCCGGGTGAGGGTTTTGGGGGGTTTGGTTTGGTTTTGTTTGTTTTACCCTTTCTGGCTCTCAATTCCCTTATCTGTAAAATATACAGGGTTGGGGCGCCTGGGCGGCTCAGTTGGTTAAGCGACTGCCTTCGGCTCAGGTCATGATCCCAGGGTCCTGGGATCGAGCCCCGCACCAGGCTCCCTGCTCCGTGGGAAGCCTGCTTCTCCCTCTCTCACTCCCCCTGCCCATGCTCCCTCTCTCACTGTGTCTCTCTCTGTCAAATAAATAAATAAAATCTTTAAAAAATAAAATAAAATACACAGGGTTAGCCTAGGTGGTTTCTGTGGTATGAAAGAAAAAAAGGACAGAGGTTTTTAAACATCTATTTTAATGCAATCTGTTTTGTTTTTTTCTCCTCCCTGTTTATAAAAAGGGCAACATCTTATTTCTGTAGATCAAGAACATTTGCCACATTTTGGAAATGTGTGGTCTTTACCAAACGGAGGGAATGAGTAATGGAGGGGAAAAATAAATAGAGAGTACAAGAAATGAAACAGTCTGGTTTGCAGAGACTGAAACATCCGGCCTTTCGCTCCAAAGACCCAGCTTTGCAGGCCCCTGGCTTGGCTCCCTCACTTACACCTGGCTGGTGTACCTCTCAGCCATTGGCCTCTGTGGGAAGCACCATCTGAAGCCCTCTCTCTCTGGCTCTGCCTTCCCCGTGACTTGACACCTTCAGGGTTATGAGCAGAGTCATGCTGCAGAGCATAAGGTCCTATGAGATGATCTTGCTGCTCCCTCTGAGGGCCCAGGGGATGGCAGGACAAGAATTCTGCCCTCCTGACCAGCACATACCTATCAGCAGCATGACAGAAGGACTTGCAGTCAGTACTTTGTGGGATAATCACCAGCTCCCTAACAGTCTGGAGGACGGAGGTCAGGAGAGCTGGCAGAGGTGTGGCACCAGGAACCCCAGCCATCCCTAACACTCCAGGAGCCGAGAAAGAACGAGAACGTTACCTCCAGCAACCTAACTAGTGGTCTCATTGTTCATTCACACCTTTCTTCTAGTAAGACTCTCTAATGAGACCTACTCTGCTCCAGAAGGGAAGATAAGAAGATGAATAAAACAGGACCCTGCCCTCCCAGACACTCCTTGTGATAGAAGAGCTGACAATTCAATAGATGACTGAAGTCCAAGTACTTTACGTAAGTCTGCAGAGATCTGCCATCACCGTCATCCACTTTTAGAACAGTTTCATCATCTCAACAAAATCCCTCACTCTCATGTGCAGTTAATCCCTTTCCATCCCCAGCCAACACCGTGTCTACTTTCTATCCCCACATCTGCCTTGACTAGACAGTACATATAAATGCAGTCATACGATGCATAGTTGTGTCTGGCCTCTTACACGTAGCGTAAAGACCATGAGGTTCATCCGTGTGGTAGCCTGTGTCAGGACTTCTCTCCCTTTTATTTTATTTTATTTTTATTTTATTTATTTATTTGACAGAGAGAGACACAGCGGGAGAGGGAACACAAGCGCGCGGAGTGGGAGACGGAGAAGCGGGCTTCCAGCGGAGCAGGGAACCCGATGCGGGGCTCGATCCCAAGACCCTGGGATCATGACCCTAGCCGAAGGCAGATGCTTAACGACTGAGCCACCCAGGCGCCCCTCTCCCTTTTATAACTGAATAATATTCCACTGTATGGATGCAGCACCTTTTCTTTATCTACTCACCAGCTAATGGACATAGGGATTATTTCCAGCGTTTGGCGTATGGATAATGCTGCTGTGAACATTTGTGTGCGACTCTTTGTGTGGACATATGTTTCCATTCCTCTTGTGGGGAGACGTAGTAGTAGAATTGCTATGCTGTATGGTAAACTTATGTTTAACTTTTTAAGAAAGTGTCAAACTGTTTTCCAAAGTGGCTGGGCCGTGTTGCATGTGAACAGCAGTGTAGCAGGGCTCCCATGTCCCCACATCTTAGCATTTGTCATCAGCTGTCTTCTGATTATAGCCATTCTAATGGGGCAAAATGGCATCTCGTGAGGCTTTGAATTAGCATTTCCCTCATGACTAATGACGTCCTTAGTGACAATTCATGTATCTTCTTGCCCCCACTGAATTGCCTTACGCCTTTATCAAAATCAACTGACTTTAAGTATAAGGGTTTATTAATGGACTCCCAGTCCGGTTCTAATTGAGTTATATGCGTATCCATATGCTGTATTACACTGTCTTAATAATTGTAGCTTTACAGTACATTTTGAAATTGGGAAGTGAAAATCCTCCAACTTTGTTCTTTATTTTTTCTTCACAAAATAGGTTATTCTAAGTTTTTGCTTTCCATATCAATTTTAGGAATAGCCTGCTACTTTCTATATTAAAAAAAAAAAGGCTGGAATTTTTGTAGGAATTATAGACCAACTTGGAGAAAACTGCCATCTTAACAATATTGAGTCTTCCAATCCATAAACATGAAATATATTTCCATTTATTTAGACCTCTAATTTCCCACAGAAGCGTTTTGTAATTTTCAGTATACAGTCTCACACTTTTGTTAAATTTATTCCTAATCTTTTTTTTTAAAGATTTTATTTATTTGACAGAGAGCATGAGCAGGGGAAGCAGCAGGCAGAGGGAGAGGGAGAAACAGGCTCCCCACTGAGCAGGGAGCCCGATGCAGGGCTTGATCCCAGGACCCTGAGATCAAGACCTGAGCCAAAGGCAGATGCTTAACTGACTGAGCCACTCAGGTGCCCCAAATTTATTCCTAATCTTTTTAATGATAATGTGAATGGAACTGTTTTATTTTTCTACTGTTCATTGTTCATATATAGAAATACAATTGATTTTTGTCTCCTCTGACTTTGCTGAACTTGTTTATTAATTCTAATGTGTATGTGTGCATTCCTTAGGCTTGTTAACTAATCATTTTTATGACATACAGCTTAACAGTAAATAAAACAGAAGGGAAAAAGTAGGTAAAAAAAGAAAAAAGACAAGAACTCCAGAGGCTCAGTAGTTCAGAACCATTCAGGGTCAGGGGTGAGCTAGTGCCACACATCTCAAAATACTATGGCCACACCACGGTATTAGCAGCCAGTGATACTTAGCTTCCCGAAAAAAGAAAAAATAAATTAGGTTCAATGGCTACTACTCAAGAAAACTAAAGATGCACGTCTGTCCACCTAAAAATACCATCTGTGGTGTTTTTAAGGTTTGGCATTTGCTGGAATACATCTGTCTCTTCTAGAAGGTTCACTATGAGATGCTTTCTGATGTATTGCTATATTTTCTCCTCCTGAATCCAGGATCATCCTGTTTTGCCACCAGGGCCATCAGACAATTTCCCAGTGGTTCCTACATTCCCCTATTTCTTGGAAACTTCTAAAGTTAACTCGCCTTAGGAAATCACGTCCTGCCAGCATGAAGGAGTTTGCTAAATCTGAGTGGAGGTATGATGCTCCCTGTCTGTGTTCTCAGGACAAGGGCCTGTGAACCAGATGCAGGGAGAAAATACTACAAAGGAAATTAATACTATGGAATGACCTAACGGAGGGGAGAAGGAAGCCAGTCTGGAGCCATTAAAATGAGTTAAGTACTCAGACACAGAGCACTGCCCCTCCCATCAGCTGGGACAAAACAGATGGGCAGGGCCCGAGGGACCAGGAGGCCCGGGGTGTGCCAGAAGCTGGTGCAGAGCAGTCCTGCGCAGAGCTCCTAAGGGATTGCCCAGGAAACAGCCCTGGGATGGGTGTGGAGAAGGCCAGCTATGCCACAAGGTCCAGGGACCTATCAGCTGTGTGCCTTAGAGGGGCAGGTAATGGTCCAAAGAGTCCCTCCGGCTTCCGTTGGTGACTTTCAGGGTATGAAGAGGGTGCTGCTCTCTGTCACTCTGTCTTGCAGTCCTCTGAGAGAGAGACATGAGACAGTGTGTGCACAGACGTGAGAACAAAGATGCTGTGTCTCTGCTGATGCTCTGGGCAGGCCTCTCAGCTCCTGCTGGCCCCGAGGTCCTGGGAAGATGCTCATGCTCCTCCCTCTCCCAGTCCAGCCTGACCCCCGTCTCCCTAGGCCCATTCTTACTCTCAGTTCCCCCGCTGCCTCCCTGGAAAATTTGCTTTGGCTTCCCACAGGCATCCCTCTAGCAAACAGCCAAAGTAAATACCAGGTCGCAGTTCACGGCAGCCCATGTGACTCTGAGCCGCCGACCCCGCAAGGAGCCACTGCGCCCGCCTGGCTCCCTGTCAGCTGCTGAGCCAGGTGCAGGCAGATCAGACAAGAGTTGACTCTGGGCTCCAGGCTCTGGCGCCCAACGCAGGGACTGGGGAACCTCATGCTACTTGGCCTCTCGGTAGGGAGAAGACAGTCCAGCAAGAGCGGAGAGCCACTGTCTGGGCCCTGGCAGCCCCAGCTGCACCCTTCCGCAGCAAGCCAAGCCCCCACCTACACCCCACCCACATCCGCTCCAGTGGTTCCCGGGCGCTGGCTGAGCATTTGCCTACTGACAGCCTGCCCTCCTAACACCAGAGCAAGGTAAGGAGTGGGCAAGAGGAGGTGTCAGTGCCCAGGAGAGGAATCAGAAACAACCAGAAACAGAGACAGTCTAGATTCCTACCCAGAAGGCCTTAGAGATAGCCAGAAGCTAAAAACAGTTAGGCTTGCAAATAAGAAACCAAGCAGACAGGTAGACAAGCTTCGGAGTTGTGAAAGGATGACCACAGCCCCTGGCTTCACGGAGCACTGAAGGAGCAGGCTGGTGAACGCACTAAATACTGGTTCTCACGGGTTTGACAGCGACTGATGAAGCAGGACTGAGGCGGTGGGACCAGGCCCGCTGGGGGCAGGGCAGATAAAGTACCAGCCTCGGGCATCTGTGGGAGAGCTAAATATGGGAACTCCAAACCGGAGCACAGCTTGTCCCCTGCCAGGCAACCAGTCAGAGTTCTTGGAACAGCAGCTGTTTCAATAACAGTGTAGGAGCCTTTCCCGCTTCCAGCATTGCAAAGGATCGACGTGTTCCACACGAGTGGATCACCCCTCAAATGGCAAAACGTGATGCTGATAACTTTAAATAATAATCCTCAAATCAACACCTGTGGCTCTTGCCATTAAAAAAAGAGAGAGAGAGGGTGCCTGGGTGGCTCAGTTGGCTGAGCGACTGCCTTCAGCTCAGGTCATGATCCTGGAGTCCCGGGATCGAGTCCCGCATCGGGCTCCCTGCTCAGCAGGGAGTCTGCTTCTCCCTCTGACCCTCCCGCCTTCTCGTGCTCTTTCTCTCTCACTCAAATAAATAAATAAGATCTTTAAAGAGAGAGAGAGAGAGAGAGAAGCATGAAGCCTGTGATCAAAACAACTCATTTATACAACCAATGAACAGGACCAGGTTCCTATTATGTGCCAGGCACCAGAGTGGTTATATAAATTCCTCAGACATGAACTGCACTCTGTAAGAGTTTGGGAAGTGGTAGAGGATGTAAGCTGTGTACAGGAGCAGCCATAAAACAAGGGAGATGATGGTACCTCACAGGAGACTGCTTTTCGGAGAGATCCGAACCAAATGCTATGAGGATACATTGATGAGTGTATGTCTATGTATTTCCTCGCTCTGTCTGCTGGGAGTCTAGAAACTGACAGCCCAGCAGCCACAGCATACCAATGCCCAGATCTTGGTTTCTAAGCAGGATCCATCGATAAATACTAAAAATAATGGGACAAACTTTAAGGGGAAACATACGTTCAGAATACTTATCTACAAATTTTCTAATCGTTATGATGGTTTTAACATATGATCACAAATTCTTTGATACCCAGCCCTCCAGGAAGTGGTGCTCCATCCCCTTTGGTATAGGCTAGATGTAGAGACTTAGTTCTAATGAATTATGTATGTAAGGAGAAAAAACAGTAACATTACTGTGGAAAAACCTGGAAAATACCAAGGTTAACAAAATGATCACGGTTAACATCACCAGTGATAAATCACGTTGATACCATGTGCCCACTGACATCAGGCGATGACAAGAGTACTTCCCCTCTGTGATATTTTTCCAGAAATCCATAACCTCAGCCTCTTTTTTTTTTTTTTAAAGATTTTATTTATTTATTTGACAGAGAGAGACACAACGAGAGAGGGAACACAAGCAGGGGGAGTGGGAGAGGGAGAAGCAGGCTTCCCGCCGAGCAGGGAGCCCAATGTGGGGCTCGATCCCAGGACCCTGGGATCATGACCTGAGCCGAAGGCAGATGCTTAACGACTGAGCCACCCAGGCGCCCAACCTCAGCCTCTTAATGAACACACCAGATAAACCTAAATTGAGGGACATTTTATAAAATATCTGACCACTACTCTTCAAAAGTATCAAAGTCATGAAAGCCAAAGAAAGACTGAGGAACTGTTGTGCTTTGGGGGAGACTAAGAAAACATGATGACTAAATGTAATGTGGTACCCTGGATTGGATCCTGAAACAGAAAAATAAGAAACCAAACTGACAGGTAGACAAGCTTCCGGAGTTGTGAAATAATGACCACAGCCCCATAAATGGAAAAACTGGGAAATTAGGATAAAGCCTACAGCTTAGTTAATAGTATTTTATCAATGTCAATTTCTTAGTTCTGATTAATGTACCATGGTTATGTAAGATGCTAGTATAATGGAAGCTAGGTAAGGAAGGGTATACATTTCTATGGGTAAGCCAACACAAATCCTGAGCTCACAGCCAAATGTGCATGTTGGAATACATCCTAAGAAGTACAGCAAAGCCTTTGAGAACTAAATCATATAAATCACTGGTCAAGTCCCAGACTACCCTTGAGTGCCATATGCAAGGGGCAGCCCACAAAAGCACAGCAAAGCCTTTGAAAACTATATGGGCAATGGAACCACCGTTCTCAGATCTTGCAGTCTAAACCTAACTGGCATGATTGCTTGCTAAAACAAAATGCTCCACATTCTTTGGAAGATTTTAACATGACCCAGAGTCTTACTATTTAATGTACAAACTGTCTTGGATATCATCCAGAATTACTCAACATATCAAGAACCAGGAAAATCTGACCAATTCTCAAAGGAAGAGACAATCAACAGATGCCAATTCTAAGATGACCGAGACATTGGAATTAGCAAACAAAGACCTTAAAGCATCTATTATAATCACTCTCCATGAGGCAAAAGTGAATGCTCTTGAAAGGAATGAAAAGTTCGCAACAAACAGAAACCATAACAAAAGAACTAAATGGAATTTTAGATGAGAAATATATTATCCAAAATAAAAAGTTCACCAGACAGACTCAAATAATTGGAGTCTGTCTTCAAAAAAGTAAAAAGAACCAAAAAGAGCATTCCTTAATTTGAGGATATATAAACAGAAATTCTCTAATCTAAAGAATAGACAGAAATGCTACCAATTTCTGGGTATTAATTTTGTATCTTACAACTTTATTGAACTCATTTTATTACTAATTCTAGTAGGGTTTTTTGGTGGAGTCTTTAGGGCTTTCTAGGTATAGTATTATGTCATTTGTAAATAGTGACAGTTTAACTTCTTTTTTACCAATATGGATACATTTCTTTTTCTTGTCTGATTATTGTGGCTAGGACTGCCAGTACTATGTTGAATAAAAGTGGTGAGAGTGGACATTTTTGTCTTGTTCCTGATCTTAGAGGAAAAACTCTGTTTTTCACCAATGAGTATGATATAATGTGTGGGTCTTATTATTTGAGGTATATTCCTTCTAAACCTACTTTGTGAGAGTTCTTATCATGAATGGATATTGAATTTTGTCAAATGCTTTTTGTGCATATTGCGATTATCATATGATTTTTGTCCTTTGTTTTGTTGATGTCATGTCAATTGATTTGTGAATAATGAAACATCCTTTCATCCCTGAAATAAATCCTACTTAACCTTGGTGAATGATCCTTTTAATTAATGTTAAATGCAATTTGCTAATATTTTGTTCAGAATTTCTGCATCCATATTCCTCAGGGATATTGGCCTGTAGTTTTTTTTGTTGTTGTTGTTGTTTTTCATGGTGTCTGGTTTTGGAATCAAGGTAATGCTAGCCTTGTAGAATGTATTTGGCAGCTTTCCTTCCTCTTCTATTTTTTCGAATAGTTTGAGAAGAATAGGCATTAGCTCTTTTTTAAATGTTTGGTAGAATTCACCTGTGAATCCTACCATGTGGTCCTGAACTTTTACTTTTTGGTAATTTTTTTATTACTGATTCAATTTCATTACTAGTAATTGGTCTGTTCAGATTTTCTCTTTCTTCTTGATTCAGTTTTGGAAGATTTTATGTGTCTAAGAATTTATTCATTTCTTCTAGGTTGTCCAGTTTGTTGGCATATAAATTTTCATAGTATTCTCTTATAATCCCTTATATTTCTGTGTTGTCAGTTGCTACTGCTCCCCTTTCATTTCTGATTTATTTGGGTCCTTCATCTTTTTCCAACTAAGTTGTGTTAATCTTTTCAAATAACCAGCTTGTGGTTTCATTGATTTTTCTACTGTTATTGTAGGCTCTATGTCATTTATTTCTGCTGTGATCTGTATTATTTCCTTCCTTCTATTCACCTTATACTTTGCTCTTTTTTCCTAGTTTCTCTAGGTGTAAGGTTAGATTCTTTTTTTTTTTTTTTTTTTGATTTTATTTATTTATTTCACAGAGAGAGACACAGCAAGAGAGGGAACACAAGCAGGGGGAATGGGAGAGGGAGAAGCAGGCTTCCCGCTGAGCAGGGAGCCCAATGTGGGGCTCGACCCAGGACCCCGGGATCATGACCTGAGCCAAAGGCAGACGCTTAACGACTGAGCCACCCAGGCGCCCCTCAGGTTACAGTCTTTATTTGAGTTTTTTCTTTTTCTTGAAGTAGGCCTGTATTACTATATATTTCCCTCTTAGAACTGCTTTCGCTGCATCCCAAAGATTTTGGACCATTGCGTTTCCATTTTCATTTATCTCCATGTATTTTCTGATCTATTTTTTTATTGCTTCATTGACCCACTGGTTGTTTAGTATTGTGTTGTTTAACCTCCACGTGATTGTGATTTCAATTTTTTTTTAGTTTCATACCATTTGTGGTTGGAGAAGATGCATAAAGAACTCACACAACTCAATACCAAAGATATAAATAATCCAATTAAAGAATGGGCAGAGGACCTGAATAGACATTTCTCCAAAGAAGACATCCAGAAGGCCAACAGACACATGAAAAGAAGTTCAACATCACTCAACATCAGGGAAATGCAAATCAAAACCACAATGAGATATTACCTTACACCTGTGAGAAGAATGGCTAAAATCAAAAAGACAAGAAATAACAAGTGTTAGTGAGGGTGTGGAGAAAAAAGAACACTAGTACATTGCTGGTGGGAGTGTAAATTGGTACAGCCACTGTGGAAAACAATATGGAGCTTCCTCAAAACATTAAAAATAGAAATATCATATGACCTAATAATTCTACTAGTGAGTATTAACTCAAAGAAATAAAAAATACTAATTTGAGAAGATATATGCACCCTTATGTTTAATGAACAATATTTATAATAGCTAAGATATGGAAGCAACTTAAGTGTTTATAAATAGACAAATGGATAAAGAAGATGGTGTGTGTGTATATATATATATATATATATATATATATATATATATGGAATATTATGCAGCCATTAAAAAGAGATTATGGTTTGTACAACAACATGGATGGACCTAGAGAGTATTATGCTAAGTGAAATAATCAGACTGAGAAAGACAAATACCATATGATTTAACTTATATTTGGAATTTTAAAAACAAAGCCAATGAATAAACAAAAAAAAAAGCAGAATGAGACCTATAAATACAGAGGACAAACTCTGTATTGTAAGAGGGGGTGGAGGGATGGGCAAAATGGATGATGGGTGGGGAGAGATACAGGCTTCCAATTATGAAATGAATAATAGAAATAAAAGGCACAGCATAGAGAATACAGGCAATGATATTATAATAGCAATGTTTCATAACAGATGATAACTTGTGGTGAGCATAGTATACCATATAGAGAAGTTGAATGACTACATGGTACCCTGAAACTAATATAATACTGTGCATCAACTATACTCAAATAAAAATTAAAAAATAAAGGGGCACCTGGGTGGCTCAGTTGGTTAAGCGTCCAGCTCTTTATTTCAGCTCAGGTCATGATCTCAGGGTCAGGAGATTGGGCCCCACATGGGGCTCCACGCTGGGTGTGGAGCCTACTTAAAATTCTCTCTCTCCCTCTACCCCTCCCCCACCCCACTTGCAAATGTGTGCGCACGCACGCTCTCCAAAAAATTTTTTAAAAATTAAAAAATAAAAAGAACAGACAGAAAATAGGCTGAAAAATTAACAGAGCCTCAGGACCTGCGGAACAATATAAAAAGATGTAATGTACATGTGCTCAGAGCCCTTAAGGAGAAGAAAAAGATATTGGTATGGAAAAAAGTTTTTGAAGAAATAATGACAATAAATTTCCCAAATTCAGTGAAAGACATAAATTTACAGATGCAAGCAGCTCAGGGAGCATCAAACAGGACAAATCCAAATGAAACCATCATCATCAAACTGTAAAAACCAAAGGAAATAAAGAAATTTTGAAAGCAGAGAAAAATGACATGTTACAAGTAGGAGAATAAAAATTTCACTGCAGATTTCTGACAGTAAACATGCAGACAAGAAAGAGAAGGACTGTCAACTCAGAATCCTACATCCCATGAAAATATCCTTCAGGAACGAAATAAAGACATTCTCAGATAAAGGAAGACTAAAAGCTTTCATTGCCAACAGACCTGCTCTAAAATAAATGTTAAAGGAAGTTCTTCGGATAGAAGGAAATGATCCCGGAGGGAAAATTAGAACTTCAGAGAAGGAAGAGCAACAGAAATGGTAAACATCTGAATAAACATAATAAACTACTTCTTTCCTCTTAGGTTTTCAAAATGTGTATGACTATTAAAAGCCAAAATTTTAACATCGTTGGAGAGTAGGGGGCTCTTAATGTATGCAGATATAACATTTATGACATATGTAACATAAAGGAGGAAGGGTAAAGGAACGTATATAGTTGTGAGTTTCTACATTCTACTTGAAATGGTCAAATATTAAATTTAAATGCAATGTGAAAAGTTAGGTATACATATTGTAATCCCTAGGGCAACCACCAGAAATAAATATGAGGAGATCTAGCCATGAGCAGGGCTGCCTGACCCCTTACCTGGTCTGACCTAGACAGTTCTCCTATCTGAGGCTATGGGGAGTGACTCTCCCCATGGCTCCTCCAAACCATCATTCTGGGCTCAACGAGAAGCTCCTCTCACTGCCTCATTTTCTAATTTCCCCCATAACTGTGCAACAGAGGTTGTTCATAATTCAATCCATGTCCCAATGTTGTAAGGCAAGGAAGAATGTGAGTAAATTCAGGGCCTTCCAGTCCTGTCCTCTGATCTTGCAGATGAAGAGCCTGAAGGCAGACAAAGAAAGTTACTACTTGCTCAAGACCCCACAGCAAGCCACTGTTAGAACCAGGCCTGGAGCCAGATCTCCGAAACTAGAGCTCTGGGGCTCCTTCCCCAGCTACTTGAGAGCAAGTTTTGCATCTGGCTATCTTCCAGGACTATTAATAACAGACAAATATGCAGAATTTCTACACATGAGGTGCTATTCTAAGTTTCTCTATATCTATCTATCTGTCTATCTATCTCCTATCTATTTACCTATCCACACTAAATCCTCACATTGCCTCACTTGAGGTAGACACTATTATTCTCCCTGTTTTATAGAAAGAAAAACTACAACATTAAGGAATTAAGAAACTTGCACATCTAATAGGTGTTGGCCCTGGATCTGAACCCAGATCTGGGTGTAGTGTGTGAGTTCTGAACTATTACTGTCCTCCCCTCAGGAAGACCAATCCAGAGCAGAACTCTCTAAGACATTCCATGATCCAGAAGAAAATGTGCCCTGGCTACCCCGGACCCACATCCCACTCCCCCAGGAGCATTTTTAGACGGGTGAAGTCTGGTTAAAAGGTGTATGGAGGGCAGCTCTGAAGGGAAAAAATGAGAAGTAGGAGCTGACAAGAGGCGCCAGCAGCCTGAAAGGCGGATGAAGAGAGGTGCTGGAACAGTTACTAGGCAACCTACCTCATGCCTCCCGTCCTCTCAGGACTGGAGAGTTTCCCCCAGGCTCCTCCGTTCTTTCCTAACAACAGCTGATGACACCAGCTCCTTCTTCCTTTCCAGCTGAGTCACTGCTGTCGCCAGTCACATGGTGAGGGCAGCCCGGAGCTGCCCCAAGATCCCCGGTAGGGGCCAGATAAGGAGCCTCCAGTCATGCTGGAGTCTAACCTCACTCCCTGGTAAAATCCAGTCCCTTGTGACCACCAGGGAAGGGGAGCCCCAACCAGGAAGGGCATTTTGCCAAGCATCAGCAAACCACATCACCGCTCAAGCTCAGTCTGACTAGGGAGCAGTTGGTGACGGACAGCTTGCTGGTGGGGTGAAAAGGGTTCTCCTCGTCCTGTTTCCCTTTCACTTTCCTCAAAGGTATTTGCTTCACTAGCGGTTCTGTCCAGGGATCCACAAAGTGGTGCTGCTGGTGGGGCCTCACCAATTTGTCCCTCAAGCTCCCTGGGAAGTCTAAAAGGAAGCAAATGACTCACACTGCTCTCTGTACTCCTTGTCTGATTTAACTGATTCTTTGGAGGTGAAAGGCTATTTTCACAGCCAACTATGAAAAGCCAAAAAAAAAAATGAGATCATCATGACCCAGCGAAGAGGGACAGGCACTACTTCCTTCCCCAGTAAAGCCACTGAATGCCATTGAGCGCTCTGAGTACTTTCTCTGCCAACAAGCCCACTCGTGTTGGTGTGATTCTTGGTCCGGTCTCTCCGCAGTGGCTTCTCGTAGCACCATCTTCCTCCCCCAGAGACATAATAGAGAGGCCACTCTTTCCCATCACACTGCCCCATTCAGCTCACAAACCATTCAGCCACCTTTTAAAATACCCAGTCGTACCATTTTCAGTAAACAGCCTCGCTGGATGCCTTGTAGAAGCTAGATTCTTGACTTCCATAACCCATGTGTGTAACATGCTAGAAATCACTCCCTATTAAGTTAATATCATTAGGAAACATGCCAAATTTTTTTACACAGGAAGAACTAAGTAGGGAAGACAAGGAAGAACCTCCCACCTTAAGTGCCTCTTCATTACAAATTGCTCAAATACCACTTTATAAAGGTGTTAGGCTGAGTCTTCATACCAACTGAGCCTGGAAAGGCACTGAGAAGCCCACAGTTGTTTTCTGTTGAAAATAAAAGTGCCCTTCAGCCACACTCTAACGTTTTCTCCCAGCCATTTCCAAAGTAGGACTCCAATGCCAGGGTTACTGGGACATACTAAGGGGGTATCAAATCCACTTCCCACCAATTCTTTTGAGAACATCCTACAGTGGAACCCAGAGCTCTTCTGAGGGTCCCCCAAGAAAGGAGGAGACATGTAGCTGAAGGAGGCAGAGAACAAGGCACATGAGGCTTTCAGAACTGTAAACGTCTTCTACTTGATGCAGGAAGAAGTTGTGTTTCTAACATATTGTCAATTTTCCAGAAACCAACAAGTAACTACTGTCTGCCCTTCCCCCAACCTGGGATCCCAGATTTAGACACCGGCCCCAAGAAAGCTGGGGTCATTTTCACAAGTACATCAGTGGAGCTCCCATGGGTAGTAAGCAGATGGCTCATTATTATCCCATCCTTCTGGCAAAACACAAAAAGGGCTAGTTTGTCTTGGTGAATGAAGCACAGAGTTCTCACTTGGCCCTCACCCCTCCAGAAGATATCTCGCTGGGCCTAGTAGCCTTGAGGCTCTGAGTGGTCATGCTGGGTAACTTTCCACCAGGGTAAAAGGAGATTCCCAACAACTCCTGTGCTCAGGAAAGTTCTTGAACTTCTAATTTCAATAACACTGCCCCCTGCCCTTCGATCTCACACACACACACACACACACACACGCACACACATGCACACACACATGCACACACCATAGTTGGTATAAAAAAAATTGGTTTGCTTTCCTAAGAAGGACAAAGATCTTCTTCAATTCGTCCTCAGACCTTGTCCTCTATCCTCACCTCACCTCCTTCGAAACCACAAGTGAGGCATGGAGGACTGAATAAACTCAAATGGATGAAAGGGTCGTTCCTGACTCCCACACCCATAGCGGAAACCAAAGCAGAAGGAAGGAAAGAATAATATGAGTCCGTGTTCTTAGGAACCCCTTGTCTACAAGCTATCAGATAACAATTGGGCCCTGAAATTAATGTGTTCCCAAAAAGAGATTTGTCCAATTGTGTCCCCATATAAACCCTCAGGTTCCTCACTCTCCATATAGCACAGTCACAATGGGTGGTACCATGTCATCATCCTCCAGATACCCAGAAGAAACACCGATTTGGGGAGAAGCAGCAACATTTCCTCCTACATCGACTTTTCTTCCTGGTTTTGATGTTGAGACTGAGAGGTAAAATGGGCAGAAGGAAAATTTCTTTTTTGGGAAATTAATAAAAATAATATTGTTCCAGTTACTCTTGCTGAATAAGAAGCTGTCCCCCCCCAAATTCAATGGCTTCAAATGGCACTGATCATTGATTTTTTCATGAATCTGTAATTTGGACAGGGTTCAGTGAAGCCAGATCATTTCTCTCCATTCAGTGTAAACTGGGCAGCTTCACCAGAACTGGAGGTTCCACTCCTACGAGGACTCATTCAGATGTCTGACAGGGTTCACACAGTCTGTCAGTTCCTCCTCAAGTGGCCCTCTCCATGGGGTGACTTGGGCTTCCTGACAGCATGGAGGCTGGGTTTTCAGTGTGAGCATCCCAAGAGAAGCAAGCCCAAGCTGTATCACTTTCTTATGGCCGAGCCTCAGAAGTTACAAAGTATCACTTCCGGCAGAGCCATAGGTCCACCCACATTCATGAAAAAACAGACCCACCTCTTGCGGAAGGGGAATTACCATAGCACCGGAAGAAAAGCAGGTTGAATGAGAGACACCATGGTGGCCATTTTGGGGAAAGACAACCTGCCACAAAAATTAACTACAACTAATATACGATGATTCCTTACTCTATTCTACACTTTGGGGTAAAGTGTTTAATATGAATTATCATTTTAAATCTCACAACAAGCCTAGAAAGTGGGTATTAACATTGCCCCCATTTTATACATGGGAAAACTGAGGCTTAGAGGGAGATGAAGTAATTTCTCAGCTTGAAAGTGGCAGAGCTGGACTCTAAATCCAGGCTCACTTGGGTCAAGTACCAGAACTCACAACCACTGCCCTGCAAACCTCTCAAAACTGATGGCTAGCCTTGGTTGGGACTCACTAAAGTGATACAAAGGAAAGAGAACAGAACTTGGGCATGGGAACCAAGATTTTACCTCTAGCTCTGCTACTCATTAGAGGTGCCATTTATTATATGTCACGTGCTATGTGAAGCACTTTACATGCATTATCTCATATATTCCTTAAAATAATGCTGTAAGGGAGCTATTATGTGATGCCCATTTAACAAGTAAAAAAAAATAAAGGCTCTAAGTGGTGAAGTAACTTGCCCAAGCTACACAGATATTAACTTACTGAACTGGGATTTAAAACTATTCTGTCTTACTCCAGAGCTGTTACTCATCTCAATCCAAGGCCAGAGTCCCTGGACAAGTCTCTTTACTCTCTGAGCCTCGAATGCCTCACCTGTAAGAGCAGAAACCTGTGAAAAGTTTTTGGCTCCAATGGGTGGCCCCGGGCATGGAGGCCTCCAGTGTTAAATGCCTTTTACACATGGTTTCCCAACCTCAGCACCACTGATAAGTTGGGCTGGACAATTCTTTGTTATGGTGGCCGTCCTGTGCAATATAGGAATTTTAGCAGCATCCCTGGCTTCTGCCCACTGGATGCCAAGCAGACCTCCTTCCCCGTGATGTGACAACTAAAAATGTCTCCAGACATTGCCAAATATCCCAGGGGGGATGATCTTGCTTTACCCCTCCCTTCCCCCCCCTGCCTTAAGAACCTCTACATTAAGGTAACATTATCGTGGCCCCGAAGTAAATCTTCAGAGTTCCGGTGGTCAGCATCTCCTTCCTCAGAGGTCCCTCTCCTCTTACTGGTAACATCATCACCGCTGGGAAGATCAAGGAGGGATCTGGATGGTATAACAAACTCACTTTTTTCCTTTGGTTGGGCCATTCCTTCACTTTAGACCCTTACCGACTCAGAAACTGGGGGCACTCAAATGCGAGCAGGTGCCAAATGCCCGATGTAAGCCCAAGCGCTGGCCTTTTTTCCCTCCCTCCCTTCTGCTCCCCGACTCTCTTACTCCTATTCTCCCCACACACCCCGTCTCCTTTTCATCAGGCATTTGGCCGAGCAGGGGAGATGCTGTTGCCGGGAAATCATTTGCATTCTTGGGCACACTGCTTCCCGGCAGGCCCTTCCTCTGAGCGGAGCCTGAGGAGAGCCAATGACCCTGTCCCCCAGCTCCAGGCCGGCGGGCACCAGTGGTCCAGGGTCTAGGCACTGCCTTCAAGAGGTCCTTGAGCCTGCAGAGGGCCCCCACTGCCATCCGCACTCCCTCAGGCTCTGCTCACAGGACTCCTGCTGTCAACACTGAGCAAGCCCCACAAAGGAAATACCTGGAGCAATTCGCAGGTCACTTCAGGACCTCATTCCTCCAAAGCAGAGAGTACTGGAGCGGGGACACACAAGAAGGGAAACGCCTCACCAGCAGCCCACCCAAGTTCTCACCAGCTCACAAGGCGTCTGGGACACAACCACAGAGCCTGACAGCTTCTACCCTTGGGTCCCACATCTACCCCTGTGAGAATGAGACCCATTCTCCTTCTGTATGAGAGCCCATCAAAACATCTGATGCATTATCATGTCTCTCAGTTCTTTGCTTCCACAGGTTAATTAACTGAATATCACACAGACTGAATATCAATCCTGGGGTATGACTTGCAAACACAGCACTAGCCCCAACGTGTTTCTTTGCCAGTGTCCCCTCAAAAGAAATATACTCAGGATGAAATCCACACATTTTTTTTTTTACCATTCCTCTATTGCAATTAATTCTGGCAGCATATGTGACAAAATAGAAGAGTATATTTTTGCAAGCCTCAGCTCATCCTGTGACATAATTGCCCTTATATAATTACTTCAGGTTTGTGTCATCATTGGGACATTAGGATTTGTCCCCATGTCCTTCACTGGTGGGATAATTACTTCTCTTAATACTGAGTCTATATTTTATTAACACAGCTGATAAAGACATTAGCTTCCTGGTAGGCACATCATATCAGCAACCCACAGTGAGCTTATAGTTAACGGAAGTATTAAGGTGATTTTCACATTAACTCTTGTTAATGTGGTCAATGGTCTCAAGGCCAGGCACGTTCAGTTGATTTTTTTTTTAACCTAAGGACCAGACTTTACATTTGTCTCTATTGAGTGTTACCTTCTTTGCTAGCTATATTTTTGAATCTCAGTTTCCCCTTCCAATATATTCTCATCCAAGATCTATATGATCAGTATACATGAAAATCCAACCTTCTATGTCTCCACTCATAATTAATATTTTATTAATATTTTAATAAAAATATTGACCAAGATGGCAGTCAATTTTTAATTATCTACCAGAGATATCTGTCCATAAGAAAATAGTCTTGGGCATGATCATCCAGGCAGCTATGCATTCTTCTAAGCTTAGGACCAGTGAGCCATCATTTAAATCTTTGATACAGAATAACTTGAGGAACTTTGCGAGGAGTTTATTTGGTAGAGCAGCGGGTGGGAGCCCAGAAGTTACTATGGTAAGAACTGAGCTGGGAAAGGTGGCTGAGACATCAGAATATGGACTGGTTAGGCAGCGGCAGGCTGTTTGAGAAGGTGGAGTCAAATGGGAAACTGAAGTTAGAGAGACACAGAGCTGAACGCCCGATGCAAATCAAGGAGACAGGACAGATCTCAGCGCCAGGATCTGCAGGAGATGGAACATTGTCCCCATGGCAACGTCTATGGAATACATAAGAAATTATGTGAATCTACATGATGTAAAAGAGGAATGGAGAGCAAGAGAAACCACCTGGGTCTAGAGGCTGATCTAAGTGGTTGGGTTTCTGAAAAGGCCTCTTTCCAAGGGTGGGGGTCCTCTTTCCTTAAAAGTGGCTTACTGAGCAGATGCTCGGGATACAGAAGTTGACGTCCATAATGTAGTTCCGCAGAGCCTGTGCTGGACCCTGGTGACCACCACTCTTTTCTCTAAGTTTTGCCAAATGGTCTGATTTGTTATCTCTTCTAGGATTTTGCAGGGGGTTAACATCTGTGGTTTCTAGAAACAAACTTCAGGGAAAAAACAGGAGATTTTCTTGCCTGTAGTCATTTGGCGCCTCTTTCTCTTTAAAGAGAACCAAGAACAGGTTTGTGACTCCAATGCCAATTTTTGTTACCCTGTGATATGACTCATCTGGTCTTAAAAGTTGCACTCACTTTGTGCCAGTAGGGTCCTCTTTCCCACCCCCTCTCCTATCTTTGGATGATGTTTTCTCTAAGTCATGTTTATTCTGCAAATTTTCAGCTTAGAGATCCTTGTCCCTGCTGGAGTAGGGAAGAAAAACAGGAAATAAGCAGTGCTGCTTGCCCTGTCATCTGTCAACATTACATCATCCGCTCCTGGCCTTTATTTCTTCATTGTTTTTGATCCCTGTGTAGCTTCCAAAAAGCCCTTGCTTTGCCCTTAGCATTTTCCGCGAGCCTCAGCTTGCTCTGGGATCTCACCTTTCTGGCATGATTCCTTCAGGTTTGTGTCACTCCTTTGAGTTTGTCTTTGACTATATGCCCAATTTATCTTCAACAGAATAATATGTTACCACTCATATTTTATTTAGCAGCCTCTTCCATCTCTCCTGAGGCATTTTCCATCTTACAGCGTCTGGCTATGAGATCTTAAGCTCTGTTTTTCTGGCTTTACTGCTGAGCCTGCATAAGCCCAGGCCATACACTCGCAGTGCAGTTCTAGAAGGGCAGAGAACCAAAGAGCATGGCTTATAAAAGAAATCCCAACCCCGAAGGGTTGTGAGATCTCAAAACACAAGACAAAAAAGGAAAATCAGAGTAACTAGGAAAATTAGGGTACTTAAAAACTCAAATTTCCCTCACCACCTGGAATGTTTGTGAAAAATGCACTCCTGGCCTCACCGTGGACACCCTGAATCACTAGGGTGGAAGCCAAGGCATTCTTTTTTTTCTTTTCTTTTCTCTATTCTTTTTTTTTTTTTTTTTAGAGAGGGAGAGAGAAAAAATCTTAAGAAGGCTCCATGCCCAGCACAGTGCCCGATGTGGGCTTGATCTCACAACCCTGAGATCATGACCTGAGCCAAAACCAAGTGTCTTACACTTGATCAACTGAGCCACCCAGGTGCCCCACCAAGGCATTCATTTTTAAACAATTTCTTCAGATGTTTCTTACGTATACCACAGTTGGGCAATCACTTCATTGGAAGCCAAATAAAGAATAGAGTAAGCTTTGATCGTTGAAATGTATTGGAAAATCAAAGCCTACCCATTTCTCTGCATACCCACATCACTATGAATTGAAACTCTACTAATTTCAAAGGGATATTTCAGCCTGGGTCAGAAGGAGTTGAACATTGGAAGACACAAGGCCCTTACTTGAGTATTAAAGGAGAAAGTTGTAGAGCCTAATTATAGAACTAGAATTTCATGCTGACATTAGAATAATCGTTCTTACATTATTGGTCTTCTAAAGTCATCCCCATTCAGTTGGACAAGAACTTGGTATGCACAAATTCTGATAAATATCAGGGGTTTGGACAGTGGAAACACTTGAGTTTGGAGCCTGGAAGACCTGCATTGGAATACTGTCTTCCACTTAATAGTTGAGTTAGTCAAGTTGCTTACCTACAGATGCAAAATGGGGATAATAAGACTAATGCTGAGTTTTGAGAATAAGGAATATATCAACAAATAAATAATATAGCTATAAAGCACCTACTGCATATCAATTGTTCAACCTAGATTCCTTTCTCTTCTTCCCTTAGGAAGATACATGCCCAGATAGAACTATTCTTCCTATTCCATGGAGAATTCTTTAAAAAACTTCACATCCAATTTAGTGCAGTATGAAACTGCTGCAAACAGTCAAAAGTTCCAGGACAAAATGGACTGAATATGTCTCAAGTGGAGTTCTAATTTAAGACTTGTCTTCAATTATTCATTACCTGTTCAAATTTATTTTTGCTATATCATAATTTCAGAGAGAGTTTTCCTAATAAGGATCTAAAAATTAGAAATATCTGTTTTACAACGTATCTTGGAATTCTCTTCATGAGAAAATATTTTTGGAATATGAAGGCTATGGGATTTTGGAATTCTCCCCCATACAAATTCCCTTCTTTTGAATAATATTTAATCTTTGTAACTACAGTGTGAGTCCTGGGAGACTATATCTATGATTATGGCTCTGTTCTTTTTAACTAACAATGCTGACCCATTGACAATTCAGGGCTTTCTCTGTCCATCTACATATCTATTTATGAGCTACATAGCATCTAGTTTACTTGATGGATCCTTCCCTCAAACTCCAACAACCCCTTAGCACACCTCCTGACACTTGTTTCCAGACTGCAAGAACATTCCCCAGATCTCTTATGGGGAAGGCTTCCTGCATTTTAGGAAACCCAATAGGGAGTTTTGGTTTATGGTCATATCTTACATTTACATAATGACTTCTTTGATGGTAAGCCCTTAGAATAGAATCCTAGAATGGAGCTTGCAGCCAAGCCCTTTTGTATGAAAAACAAGGCCTGGAATGTAACTTTTTCAGTGCCTGTTGCTGGAGGGATGGCTAATGAAGTGACACATAGTTAAGGAAGGATCAAAGTGCTAAGTGTGGAAATTTTTTTCAGACTCCAAGCAAGACATGACATTCTTTTCCAAAGTGGAGGCTTAAAACTTTATTCTTATCACTACTGCACAGAGAGGGCAGCCAGAGGGCTCTAGTAAGTGAGTCATTTTCATTAACAGTCAACCATTTTATCAACAGGTAAAGAAAGGAGCCAACATTTGCCGGGTACATTGGAGAAGAGCAGAGCTGTCTGGAAACATTCATTAGTAAGATTCAGTGTACAAAGCAAGTTTACAAGAAAAGAAAGAGAAGCTGGGGGAGGGAGGAAGAGAGGAAGGGAGAGAGGGAGGGAGGTAGGGAGGGAGGGAGGAAAGAAAAGGAAAAGGAGAGAGAGAGAGAGAGAGAGGAAGGGATACAGGGAGGTAGGAAGGAAGGACAGTTGGTTCTGGCACCAAGTGAGCTGGGGACAAGAGCAACAGGGGACCCACAGAAGAGAATGCTGATTACCTCAGAGCAGAGACTCACTCCTCAACCTCATTTGTTAGGGGGATTGAATGTTCTGTGGTGAGCAGGAACTGGAGACTGATATGAAAACTCACTACATGTTCTTTAAAGTTTTTGCAATTAACTGTGTGTGCCAAATTATATCTAATTTCTATTAATGATTTCAGTCATTCCTAACTATGTCTTTATTTTCATGATCCCTTTTGAGTATGTTCAAAGGAAGGTACATGGCTAGGTGAACACTACTTGTTACAGTTAAGGCTCTGATATCAAGAACAGTAAAATCCAAGTAATCTGAGCCCTCCCACATCTATTCTCAAAATTCTGTCTTAATGAGGCTTACTTCCCAAGATTTCTGGGTCTTAAAAATAAAAAGCAGAAGTGATGGATGTACATTTTGGTTAGTGGGGTCCCTCAACAACATTTATACTGCAACTCTTTTACTTAATTCAGGAATTTCAAATAGGAAATAGGAAGCAAGAAAGGAGTATTAGTTAAGGAAGGTGGTAAGACAGTGCTAGGCATTTGGAACTAGCTGCTTGTAACAAATAAGAAAATACAAAATGGTTCAAACACCACGGAGGTTTATCTACCTCAGAGTAAATAAGGTGGACATTCCTCCTCAGTGGAGGTTGGCTTGTCTCCATTGCCCAGCTGCCATTCAAAGTCTCAGACCAACATCGACTCTGCCACCTTCATAATATGGTTTCTAAGGGCATCATAACCATCTCCATCCCAAGGTAAAGAGCATGGAGAAGTGTTTATGGGAGATTTCTATAGACCAGGCCTAGAAATGGGACATATGACTTCCGTTCACATTCAGTTGGCTAGAACTTAGTCACATTGGCATCACCTAATTGCAAGGGAGGCTGGGGAATGTGGTCTTAGCTGAATGCCCAGGAATATGAGGAAACAAGTTAGTCAACAGTTAGCAGCCTCGGACACAGAAGGTATGTATATTTATACCCCCTATCCCTCCTCAAATCTAGAATAACAATGCTTCATTTCCAGGACCATTACAGAAAGTCAAAAGATGGTATGTTTACTACAACAGGAGTTGAGTAAGAGCTACTGTTTACTGAACACTTACTGTGTTCTAGGACCCATGTTAAATTCACACATAATCTCATTTAATCCTCATATCAACCCTGACTTTGCAGACAAGATGACAGGCTGAGAGAGGCAATTGACCTGCCCAACGTCTCAGAGACATTCAGTGGTAGCTAGGATTTGAATCCAGGTCATCTAACTCTGATGGCCAATGCTTTACTGCCTCATTCATCATCACATCACAGAAGGACCAAATGTAAATCGCAATCTGCTCCAAAGTTAAGCCAGGGTTCTTCTATTTTCAACATCAGGAAAAGGAAGAAATGATCTTCAGATTTTGAAAATCCACAAGTGGATGAACTTGAAATAGAAAATCAGGAAAGCCTTTGGCCAAGTTTAGAAATCCCTCGAACTCCTTGGTTTCTGCCATTGAAACCTTGCTTGAGCCTTTCTGGTTTATTTTTAGTTTTTACCACTGATCCAATTCCTGGATCAGGGAAGCAGGTTTAAATATTCTTATAAGTATTTTGGACATAAGTGAGATTTTTTTTTTAACTGAATGTGAAAGAAATGCAGAGAACTATGGGATGAGCATATCTAAAATAAATAAGAGCCAAACACTTAAGCAGTAAGAGGACATATCTACCAAAGCCTGTTGGGCCTTGCTGTGGCTGGCCTTCCTGAAACCTTGCTCGTTCCTCTAATCTACTGTCCTTGTCCTGAGCCTGGAACATGAAGACCCTATGATTTACTTAGCACCCTTTCCCAAAACTGTTTGAAATCCCAACAAGGACAACGCAGACCCCTAAACTCTGAAAGCACTTTTGTAATCTTTGTGGTTTGACCTTAACTTCCCACATGGAATTCAACACCTAGTTGATCCCTTGGGCCAAAATAAGGAGATGGGAGCAGAGATCCACACCAGAAATTCCAGGCAAGTTGGATTAGTGAATTCTGCTCACCACTTTCCACAGGTAGCAGCTTGTGATACCTGTTGGGCCAGGCATATCCTCAGGTTCATGTTCAACATGTCTTCATGGATGGTGGTCCGAATGCAAGACCATCTGTCCTCCTACTACACACCTACTGGTGAGCACCTTGTGCCCCTTTTGAGGCTTTTGGGAAAACGATCACCCTTCATCTCTCCTGTGAGTCTTCCAGGCTCGGCCTCACTAGCTACATGTATTAACATGCATCATGCCATGAATCATGCTTGAATGGAATCTTTGTCTCCCTTCATAACTGTAGAAAGAAAAGAGGTAAAGACAAACAAACTTGCCTTGTTACCTACCATGACAAGATCATCCTTTTCTTCCATATAACTTCTTTTTTATTAAAAGAACTAGAGTGAAGTAAAAACATTCCTGGAATATGGCAAACTGTTTATAAACCTGGGTGGTATACAAGGGTGATCATTATACTATTTTATGCAGTCATTTCCTGATTTTTAAGTATTTCATAATAAATCAAATATTAAAGAGAAATATTCTGGACTGAGTTTCTTGTTTTTATTTCCAGTTCTACCAATCACCACTGGGTCCTAAGCCACAGAGAACTAAATCCTTCCAGCAACCATGCGAGCTTGGAAGTAGATCCTTCCCCATGCAAGCTTTCAGATGAAACCTCAGCCCTGATGGACACATTGATTACAGCTTCATAAGAGATCTTAAAGGAGAGCCCCCAGTTAAGCCATGCCTCCATTCCTGACCCACAGAAACTGTGAGATAACAAATGTGTGTTATTTAAGCCACTAAGTTTGTGGTAATGTTATTATGCAGTGACAGATAACTGACAAGGTGCTTATACCTGGAAATGGCAGGACTCCTCTCCTTTTAGGTCATCAATATAAGGTAACTGGGCAGTCTAAAGAATACTTTTGCCTGAGTGCCATCCTCAGATATTCTATTTAATTGCTCTGAGCTGTGACCTAGATATTAGAATTTTTTAAAACTACTAAAATTACTCGATTGTACTACAAAATTTGAAAAACGCTGCAAAGCTGGTTATTTCATGTTTCCCTCCTTTTTCAACTGTCACTTTTCTGCATTCTGAGATTCCCTCCTACAAACCACCTTACTTCATACTCACTTCAGACTTTTTGGTCTGCCTGGGTATACACAATCATTTCTTCTCTTGTACATACTCGTTCTTTAGTACTTCATTCCAGTCAAATAGCATTGGCAAACCCAGGCAGTCATAGAGTGTCCAGAGACAGTGGCACTCAGAAAAGGGATAAGTAGGTCTCTGTACTTCTGCACCTTGACCTAATGGTAATGGTACCCAGTTGTGGAAGTATAGGATGGCAGTGTCTATCAGGAGGAAAGGAGGAGTAGGAAATCTGGGATGGAGCATAACATTTTTGATCCATTAGTGACACATCCTGGCACTGTTTAAGAAGTGGCAAGAAACCACCAAATATGCTAGCTCATAAGTACAATAAGTAATAGAGTAAGAGCCACCATAGTAAGCATATATAGTAAATGGTAGGTCTGAAATTTTGGGGAGAAACCCATAGCCTTGCTCCTTCCCTTGATAAAATGCCACATAGTGACTGTCACTTCCTCAGTGTCTGTATTTAAGGGCATATGTCTGTGCATGTCTGAGTATAATATACAGAAATATCGATTGTTAAGTTATTTTTACTAGTTAAAATGACTGGTGGCTAACTTGTTCTGACTGATAAATGTGTTTCTGATTTGTCTTTGCAATATAACACAGAGGACACTGGGCAGAAATCTGCCCAGAGCAATGTGATTATTACGTTAATGGTTTGGGACCCTGAGGCCCCCAAACTGCAAGGGCACAATAACCTGACTTGAGGGAGAAAATCCTGCCCTGGCTAGAGGCCAGGGGGACAGCTGACAAGGAACATAGCTTACATGTGTGCAACTGGCTTCATGCTCTGTTCCATCACCTCATGCTCTACTGATCCCCCCCCCCAAACACAGACAGACACCCCAGACACACTACTGCTGACTATGAATGATCATTGCCTCCTCTCCCTGACCCTAGCTGCTAAACTATGCTAGAGGTTAGACATTGATTTATTACTTGTTTGCTGTTAAAACTGGCCTTTATAAAAAGGAAACCAATTTTAACAGTGCCTTGCTATGAGAGTTTTTATCCCTACTTAACCCTTCCCTTGAACAAAGGAACCCTAAAATTAAGGCAGCAGTATACCTCACTCCCCACAGAACTAAACTGCTCTGTGCCCTATCCACAGAACCACCTATCAGAGGCAGTAAAGCGGAGTGGATGGGAACATGCACTTTGGCATCAATAGAACAAGGTTTCCCAGCTCTGTCTTTTACTGGCTTCACGACCCTTGGGCAAGATACTTAACCGTTCTAGGCCTCTGCTTTGTCATCTGCTCACCACAGTACGAGGCACATTTTAAGTGCTCGAGGAATAGGAGCTATTATCATTGTTATTTATACTTTTCCACTCTAAGTGTGATCGGTCCAGGTGCATATTCACAAACTCAGTTACAGTCCACACAGATTGGAAAATTATTACCTCTATCCCCATCCATCCCCTCAAAGAGGAAATCAAGCCCAAGATAGTGGCTTCACTCATTCTTAGTTACCCACCCACATATTTCCATGTATAGAAGTCAAAATCCCCATTTTTCTTAACAAGTACCTATTGCATATACAAAGCACAGTACCTGGTGATAGAGGAGAGAAAAACACATAACACTTGTGAGCTTAGGAGTGCATTCTCCCCCCTTCAAGCTTTCAGATGAGACCTCAGCTTTGATGACATATTAATTACAGTCTCATGAGAAACCTTGAAGCAGAGCCCCCAATTAAGTCATGCCTGGATTCCTGACCCACAGAAACTGTCAAATAATAAATATGTGTTTTTAAGCCACTAAGTTTGCAGTAATATTGTTACTAGAGGCACCTGCCTTAGTAGCTTATAATCTAGTTGGGGAAACACAACATGGCTACTACATGTTAGCCAAGAGTAGGAAGCAGCATTTGACTAATGGCATAAAAACACGTTTAATACCCAAAGTGATCTATGATTAATCTACATGTAGCATTATCACTCTTTAATGATAAGTAATAAACCCTAAAATACAGTATTGAGGGCTTGATTGTGTGTGTTTAAATTTAGATGGTGATTGTTAAAAAAAATTTTTAAACTTGATAGCAGGGAGACATTATGCTATTTTTAGGTAGGCATTGTATGTATCTTTATCCATGAAACATGCAAAAGAAATAGATGTATAAGGTAAGACTTAAAAATCTATACCTGCCCAAAATTTACTATTATCATAGTATTAGCTTTGGCTACTCACAATCTAGGGAAAAATACAGTTTTCATTTGTTTTGACTCACCAACCAGTTTTTAGACTGAGTAGATGTCTGGGTGGAGTTTGAGCCATGGTGCTCTGGACTCCACATTGAGGAATGATGAGGGAAGAAGCCTTCTGATTCTAAGCAGCTCTAAAGGTGTTTCTGGCCTCCCATAATCCTTTGCTAACTGCATTATGGAAATGATCGTAATTACCTCAAAGTCCCTGGTGATTCCTGTGTCTTTGGTGCTGCTCACTGTCAGTTCACCTCGGCCAACCAGCTGTCTCATGGACTTGCCTTTTGTACCAAACCTTTAATGAAACTGGCATTTGTGTCAATAAACTTTCAGCCCCTCTTGCTGAGATAATTATCTGGGTCACTCAAATTTCAGCTACTTCAAATAATTATAGCCTTTTAGCCTTGAATATGAAGTGATGATTAAAGGAGAAGGAATTGGGGTCCCCATGCCTAACTCAATTCAATGGAAATGCTGGTAGGTCTGAGCTCAGTCCTCCGATTTGAGTGCACAAGCCTCCGGGCTATGTGAGGGACTCGCAGAAAATAAGCCACTCATAAAATACACAGCTGTTTGGCGGAACCATCATCTAAAATGTGGACACAACAATTTTACACATTTTAACACATTAGCTGTGGAGGGGAAAGGCTATCTCATGGACACCATCATAAAGACTGCTGTGTGCCGCAGTGACGCCAAGCATCAACAACCAGAACGTGACTCCATTTTCCCTAAGAACAAAGATTACAACAAAAACCACTCTATAGATTTCAAAGCTATCCACATCCAGGAGCTAGAGACCAGTTTGACAGTATCACTAGATTTCTTTTCCATGGCTTGGTAAAACTTCAAAGGACTGACTTTTGGTCATTTTATGTTCATCCCTATATTCTTAATGAGACAAAACTCATTAATTACAAAAAGACCCATGTTCACGTTTTGGTCAAAAGCTTGAAATGTTCTGGAAAATAATTATCTCTGGAGACCGGGAAATCGTTAACTCTTAAATCCCTTTCATTCTGTGGGACTAGGACTAGAAAGACAAAGCCTTTTATGAATCACCCCCTGCCCCCACTTCTATCTCCACCTGTCAACGTTTAAAACTGGAGACTAATGGTAGACAGGCTTCTCCTGCAGATAGTAATTGCCTTTCCAACAGAGAAGCTATCTCCAAAGCAACCAAGATACGAGCTATGAATTCAAGCTGCGACTCTCTATGTAAATTGCTGGCAGTGAAATTGAAATTTCCCAAAAGAAAGCTGCACTGATTCAGTCTATTAGATGCATTCCTAGCTCAGACGCAGGGATGTACTCTAGCAGCTAGGAAATTGCCCATACCTTGTACACTGTACACAGAGATAAGACCCAAGCGCTTTATAACCTGATCTTAAATTTTAAAAAGAAATCCTGTCATTATTGATAATATAATTCAATAATTGTTATTCATTATTTAAAGCAGCCCGACTGTCCACAGCTGCCCACATTAGCTCCCAAATGAAATCATGATGTTTCATACACCGCCATCTCACATTAGCTTGTTTGTCCCACATGGGCTTTGTCATGCTTTTGTGCAATGTATTTTTGGTCTTTGGCATGCCTTGACTACTCGGTATTAAATGTTCCCATAAATTTTCCCGTTTTGCTTGGTTCGGTTTTAATATTTTTTGCCATAAACTCCTCTACCCCAAAAACAGGATCTAGGGTCAGATAATGCTCTATTGTGCTAAGCAATATTATTATTGTTCAGTTAATAAACAATGTGCCTAAACAGCCCTGCCTAGGGGATGAGATAGGTGAACCCTCATAGGCACAAAATTTGATGAGCACTTGACATGGACTTCCAGATCACTGAACCACTCATACTTCATTCAGCCCACGTCCGCCTCCATTGGCCATTGCCCACCAGGCGCTCCCTCTCTGGAGTCCATCCTACTTCCCCAGCCCCCACACTCCCTACACACTTGATACCTGCAAACTCCCTCAAAATCTGCTTATGAAAATCAAAGAAGAGGGGGAAATAAACGTGAGACGTTCACTCTGTGGCAGAGTGTCCCCCAATATTCACTGTCCCCATCTCCTATTACAGTACAATCCTTGATTTTTAGCTGGGTACTTGGCTGCCTGGAATATACTTAGGAATGATCTAGGACTAGTTCAAGCAAGCCAGGGCATATAAACAGAGGTTTCTTTTTGGCAATGTTTAGGAAATTCCATTAAAATGGAGAAGGCTTGAGCCCTTTGTCCTTTTCTCCATCCAGCTGTCTGGTAGATATGGCTAGAGCTCTAGCCACCATCTTGGTAGAAGAAATCTAAAACCATGCCCTAGATATTACAGAGAACTCTGTGGACCAGAGCCACCATACTGGCCCTGAACTGTCTACCTCCAGAACTTACAGTGAGAAAGAAACTTCCAGCATGTTTAATCCGTGATTACTTGGGGTGCCTGATGCTTACAATGGAATTTGATCTTAATTATAGGCACTCTGATTTTGATTAGCACCAGAGGCTGGTTTTGTTTGTCTGCATTCAAATCATGAATTTTGAAGCACCTAGTAAGATCACATGTTTGACAAATGTTTGACAAACTAATTAAAAGACTAATCCCATTAGTAAAGAAAAAGGTCATTTTATTCACTAATTTAATGCCAAAAAACATCCGATTTTTAACAAATGAAAACAAAAAAGCAAGTCTTATTTTTTGTAAGCCTCTTGTTATGGAATTCTAGAATCTAGGTTCAGAAGACCGCTCACCAACTATGAGATTTCACTTTCTGGGACTCACTTCGCTCAGCACTTTGCCCCTTAAGTTAGGGAGATGAGAAGTGGGGAGGGAGCAGGGCAGGAAGAGAGCCCAGTGGGTATGCCACTAGCCCTGCAGCCCGGCTTCATCCCAACCTTCAGAATTCCACCTAAGATTTGTTTTGAAGAATTTCACTAAGGAAATGAGAATTTTAAAAATCACTGGACCAGATAATATGTAAGTTCCCTTCTAGTTCTGACATTTTAAGATGAGAAAGACTCCCACGTGGCCAGAATTAGGCAGGTGGTAGTGCTGCTGCGAATTGAGTCAAATTGGAAGCGGCATTGTCCGGGATGTGATGCCAAAGGCAGAGCCTGAGTCACAGAAGGCAGAAGCTGCACAGGAAGATGTCAGATCCAGTGGGAAAGCAACAGTACAGGACTGGTTTTTTCTGTTTGGCTCCAATTATGCATTCAATGTAAGGACAAGTACGTGTAAAGAATAGACATTTCCTTAACAGACACATAATAAAAGCCATATATTGATGAATAGTTACGCATGTTATAAATGAATAGAGCAGATGATGCCTGGATGCAGTTCATCTCATTTATTCATGAGCTGTTTAAGCAGAGAAAAGCAGCAAGGTGAGGGGTGGAGAGCACCCCCCCCCCCACACACACACACACACGCAGTGCTTGCTAAGGCTGGCCCTGGCTGGAGGTGTTCATGGTCTAGGGCAGGAACCTGGGAACAGCCCTGCCCCTCCACCCCCAACATGAAATGAATACAGGTCCAGGAGCTGGGAGACCCTGTTCTGGTCCCAGCTCTGCTCTTTTCATTAAGCCATTCTCCCTCGTGGAGCCTTTGTTTCTGCTTCTGTAAATGAGGTTGGTGGAAATAGTCTTTAACATAGTTTTCATTTGAAAATTCCAGGGTTTAACATGTAAGATGTGTGTGGAGGGTGGGGGATGCTTCTTCCCTGCTGGAGATGTGTCTGGATGGAGCAAACTGCCCCAGTGGGACACTCCTGGACTCTTTACCCCTTGACTCACACTATGTCTGTGGAGGTGGGGACCTAAATGGTTAGTAACTTTTAGGGGGACTAGTAGCCAAGGTCAACTCCTTCCCGGCTGGCACAGGGGGCGAGCGGCTGCCCTCCGCTGCTACTCTCAGTGCCGGCCCGCCCTGCAGTGGAGCCAGCATCCATCGACCACTGCCTGGGGCACAGTCAGCGGTCCTCACCCAGGACCTCAGCACCAGCAAGTCCTCTTGGTTACATACTTAACGATACATCCTTAAACCCGGCCTGGGTGTGACTTCATTTCGTAGCTGAACGTGGAGGTGGGCATCAGCCGTCAGCCCACATGCCAGGTTCAGAAGGGCTGCCTCGGTCCTGTTGATTCTTTTATAAAACAACTTCATGGAAGATGCACTATTATCCCCATTTCATAGACGAAGAGACTGAGATTCAGAGTTTAATTAACTTGCCCCAAGTCTCATGGCTGGGCAATACTGTCTACCTCATAGGGTTTATGTAAGAATTGTGTGAGCTGTTTGTGAATGTGCTTTTTCAAGTTGTGTCTTCGAGGCCCCGCTGTGTGACGGGGTGGGGGACCATGTGATGCAGCCTGTCTGGGGAGCGGCCCCCATCAGCAGCCTGATGGATGAAGGGAGAAACCTGTCTCCAAGAACCTTTCATCTCTTCATGCGTCTCCTGCTCAGTAGCCGCTAGCTGAGCAGAGGAGAGAAGTGGGGTCATTAGGTTCCCAAGGAAACCACCTCTCTCAGCCGAAGCCTGAGGCTGAGAGGAGACGGACAAATTTGGGAGAGCCAAGTTTCTCTCAGGAGGTCCAGCTCACCTGGGAGCCTCGGGATGGCCTCCAGCCCTCCCTGGCAGAAGAGAGAAACTTCCACCTGGCAAAGCTGTCAGCCACAGTTAGGATGAACCATCTGCATGCTCCAGCAGCCCCTGGTTTAAATATGACCTCCTCCAGAGGTGTCTTCAACTGCCTGGACTAGCAGTTATCAACCCTGGGGGCCCACGGAAGCCCCTGGGAGAACTTTATTTTTTTTTTTAAAGATTTTATTTATTTATTTGAGAGAAAGAATGAGAGAGAGAGAGAGCACATGAGAGGGGGAGGGTCAGAAGGAGAAGCAGACTCCCCGCTGAGCAGGGAGCCCGATGTGGGACTCGATCCCGGGACTCCAGGATCATGACCTGAGCCGAAGGCAGCCGCTCAACCAACTGAGCCACCCAGGCGCCCCGTCCCTGGGAGAACTTTAAAAGAAAATGCCCGGGCCCCATCCCTGGGGAGTCAGTATTTCTGGGGTTGGCCCAAGAAGCCAGTGCTGGAAACGCCGTCCACAAAGCTCAGCCCTTACCACCCCCAGGCCTGCATCCCACTTTGGTGCAGTTTAACAAATGTCACCAGCATCCTGGTTAGTAGGATGGCTGCATTATCCGCTGGCTTGTGACCTCCGCGTCAGCAGGGAGTGTGTGGTCCTCTCCCCCGCAGCGCTTCGCACACTACTTGACAGTCAGCAGCAGGTCAAATAACGTTTGGTGAATAAAATCAAAAAGTCATCACTTAGAATTCAAGACTTTTTTTTGAAAAGCTCAACATATTTTGACAGAGGTAAGTCAGGTAAGTGTATATGTGTGCATGTATGTGTGTCTCAGGGATGCACAGGGGAAAACACACTTACAAACAGCCATACAATTTCTTACACAAATCTTATGAAGTAGATAGTCTCACCTAGCTGTGAGCTCTTGGGCAAGTTACACTCTGAGCCTCAACACCTTCATCCTTAAAATGGGGAAGAATGGTGCCTCCCTCACAAGACTGTTGACAGGTTTCAACAAAATAACTCTAGCACTTCGCACACTTCCAGGCTCACAGTGAGAGTTCAAGGAGGCTAGGCTTCTTGTTATTATCACTATCATCTCCTCATGTTAGAGAGGGTAAACTGAGGCTCAAACAGGGAAAGTGACTTGCCCAAGATCCTACAGGGTTAGGTCTAAAACCAAGGTGTGCTGCTCCCAATCTTGTCTTTTTTCATATATTGCGCTGAGAACATGTGTTTGACCCAGGACGAAGCAGGCGGTAACAGCCTAGTTTCCAGACAGCAACACTCACGACCAAGAGAGGTGACTTGCCTTGAAGCCACACAACCGACGGATCAGAATCAGTCAGAGGGAAGAGCATGGCACCAAGAGTCGAGTTACTTCTCTCTGCTCCTGCACAGGCCACCCGTGGACCTGCAGCAGGCCTCAGTTTCTCCCTGTGCCTCGGTTTCTGCCCCTAGACCGGGGGACTGATGGGTGGCCGCTAGGTCTCCGCCAGGCAACAGCGCGGGTGTGCTCCGTCCTGCCTCGTGCAGAGCACCCTCCTATCTCCCTGGCAGCCAGGGCGAGCCCGAGCGGAGGGACAGTAAAGTAGCCCACGCTCCCCACAAGGCCTGGCTCTCCATGGAGCTGTGGAAAGATGAGGCCGCCCTTGGGACATCCCCCCCTTGGCCCAGGCTGCCCACATTCATTATACACATCCTGAGCTAGGAAGCTCTGGGGAGCCTGTTCCAGGAGATGATGATGGTCTCAAGCTCTTCTCTGGAGCATTCTGCAAGGTGGGAAATCGCCACTAACGAGTCTCTGGCTTGTCTGTGGCTTGCCCCTGTGTCTTGCTCACTGGTTCTTTTTTTTTTTTTTTTTAAGATTTTATTTATTTATTTGACAGAGAGAGACACCGCGCGAGAGGGAACACAAGCAGGGGGAGTGGGAGAGGGAGAAGCAGGCTTCCCGCCGAGGAGGGAGCCCGATGTGGGGCTCGATCCCAGGATCCTGGGATCCTGACCTGAGCTGAAGGCAGACGCTTAACGACCGAGCCACCCAGGCGCCCCTCACTCACTGGTTCTGCTGGTCACAGAGCTGCATTCTCCCAGGAAGAGTGGCTCTGGCTGTCCTCTAAGCCCAAGAACAAAAGGAAACTAGACAGAGCGCATATTAAAAACTAGGCAGGAAAAAATAGACCCTGAAGCCACATCAAAATATTTCGAGTAATTATTTCTGAGTGATTTTTTTCTTTGGGCTGTCCCACGATTTTTTTCTAAAGATTTTATTTATTTATTTGACAGAGAGAGTGCACAAGCAGGGGGAGTGGCAGGAAGAGGGGGAGGGAGAGGCAGACTGCCCGCTGAGCAGGTGGCGGGATGCGGAACTCGATCCCAGGACCCTGGGATCACAACCTGAGTCGAAGGCAGATGCTTAGTCAACTGAGCCACCCAGGCGTCCTGCCCATGATTTTTTTTCTAATAGCAAATAGGTACTAGTTTTCCAAAGAGTATCTATGACAATTTTTTGTTTATGGAATTCATAAACAAAAGGAATTCATGAAGAGGTGAACTGCCTCAGCTTCTTGCTTTTGGCTTTGCGGCTGCCAGGTGAATCTATGCTGTGGGCAAGGAAGGGGAGCCAGAGATGCCCAGCACCCGTGGACACGCAGGACAGAGCCTAAGAAGCTGGACAGAGCCAGGCACTGCCCAGATGAGATAAGTGGGACAGCCTGTCCCCCTGCCCCAGGGCCACCTGTAGGTCAGCTCATTCCTTCTCACCTACCTGCTCCCTGGATAGGACTGTCCGTGGCCTGTCTCTGGCCAGGGCTGAGCTGCTCTCCAGGGCCCCCCGGCCCCACACTTAGCCATTCACACTTGTCTAGAGTGTCAGGACAGGACAGCCACCCTATGGCTTACTGCCAACCAGAGGCTTGAGCGTTTTGCTTGTTAGCTCATGATCATATCCTCACCAATCTAGGGAGAGATCTGCACTGGCCCCAGAGCAGTGCCGAAAGAATGGCCCCCAATTACAGAACATTCCCAATATACCAGGATCTTTACATACCTTTGGTCATTTGTTCATTTGGCAAATACCTGCTGACTTCCTGCTACAGACCAGGCATGATGCTAAACTTGGTGCTGAGGATACAGTATCGAGTGATACAGACAAAACTGGGACCCGTGAGGAACTACAGACTTTGTTTCCAATCCTCTCAAGGAATCTGCACAGTTGATATTACTTCTATTTTACAGATGAGAAAACTGAGGCCTAGAGAGATTAAGCAACTAGCCAAGGTCACATAGCCCAAAAGGGAACAGAGCCAAGATTTGAACCCAGATCCATTTGTACTCCAAAGTGCACTTTCTCCTACCTGCATCATTCTTAGCAAAGAGAGAATAGCTCCCTTGGCTCTGCATTTCTGAGGCTTCACCAAACACACTGTCCACACTGGAAAGGAAGCCTTGCATTTCTTTGTACTTGCATGATGCCTAGCATAGCATCTGACATAAGAGATGCCCAATAAATGGGGGAACAAATTAATTTAATGAATTATCTCACTTTGGGCCCCTGGACTCGCCTACCCTTTCTGTCTTCTCCCTAGTCACCTCTCTCTCTCCTTCACAGCCAAATTTTTTCTAGGTTTATTGACACATAATTGACATATAATATTGTGTAAGTTTAAGGAATACAAGGTGTTGCAAAATTATTAACAACAGTAAGGTTCGTTTGTACCTCCATCACCTCAGATAATGACAAATTTTTTTGTAGTAAGAACATTTAAGATCTACTCTACTCTTAGCAACTTTCAAGTAGTCTATAACACAGTATTGCTAACTATGGGCACCACACTGTGCATTACACCCCCAGAACTTATTCATCTCATAGCAAGTAGCATGCCTTTTTTTAACTTGTGTAGAGTTGATGCACAATGTTACATTAGTTTCAAGTGTACAACTTAGTGAATTGACAGGTTTATTCACGATGCTGTGCTCACCCCCAGTATAGCTCCCATCTGTCCCATTACATCACTATTACAATATCATTGACTCTATTCCTTATGCTCTGCTTTTTATCCATATGACTTAGTCATTCCGTAACTGGAGGCCTGTATCTCCCTCTCCCCTTCACCTGTTTTGCCCAACTCCCCACCCCCTGCCCCTCTGGCAACCATCAGTTTGTTCTCTGTATTTATAGTTCTGATTCTGCTTTTTATTTATTCATTTTTTTAGATTCAATTTATGAGTGGAATCATATGGTATTTGTCTTTCTCAGTCTGACTTATTTCACTTAGCATAATACCCTCTAGGTCTATCCATGTTGTCTCAAATGGCACGATCTCCTTTTTATGGCTGTATAATATTCCTTTGTGTATATATACCACATTTTTCTCATCCTTTCATTTATTGATGACATTTGGGTTGCTTCCATATCTGGGCTATTATAAATAATGCTGCAATAAACAGTACAAATATCTTTTCGAGCTAGTGTTTTCATTTTCCCTGGGTAAATACCCAGTAGAATTATTGGATCATATGGTATTTCTATTTTTAATTTTTGAGGAACCTCCATACTGTTTTCCGTAATGGTTGCACCAATCTACATTCCAACCAATAGCGCACAAAGTTTCCTTTTTCTCTCTACATCCTCACCAACATTCGTTTCTTTTTCACAGCCAAAATTTTAAAGAATAACCTACACTTTTTCTGTTGGCTTCCTCACAGGCCGTTCACTCTTCAGTCCTTTCTGGTCCTGGCTCCACCTCCTACCAAAAATGCTCTCTGCAAGCCAGTCCATAATGCTGCCATTAAACCCAAGCCCATGTGACTTGTCCCTTCAGCAGCTTGTGACTCCTTGAAATGTCACTGCCTCGGCTGCTTGGACTCCAGTTTTCCTCCTTCTTCTCTGGCTATCCCTTCATGCTCCATGGTAATTTCTCCTCTAGGGCTCTTTAGTAAATGTGGGCATCCCCAGGGTTCCAGTCCAGCTCCACACTCACATTCCATCTCCTGCCCAGAGCTTTCACCCAAGATTTAGACAGTGGCTCTCTCCTCACATTGTTGCAACCTGCCCTCGATGCTCCCTTCCACAAAGCTGTCCCCCTGCCTGTGTTATGTGCAAGAATGAATGGCATCCCTTTCATCCTGACACTGAGACCTCCCCCTTCTCCCTCAGCCCCAGTTGGCATCAAACCCTGTTGACTCTACTCCTCAGTAATGTCTTTAATTGTCTCCTTCCGTCTCCCACAGCCACTACCTACTTGCAGGGCCTCACTACCATCACTTCAACAGCTAGCCACTGGTCTCATTTTCCTCAGTCAGTCTTGCCTCCTTCAGTCTATCCTCCATCCTGAGCTGGAGGAGCTTTCAGAAATTTCAAATCTGCTCATCACTCCCTTGCTCTAAATTGTTTTACTGGATTCCTCCTTGATTCAAACTCATTATCATGGCCTACAGCCTGATGATGACCTTTCTAGCATCATCAGGCACTCCCCATTCCTACTGATGCTCTAACTATATTAAAATCAATGTAGTTCTGGTACCATGCCAAGTTCTCCACGCCCATATACCTTTGTACTTGCTGGTCCTGCTACTTGGAAAGCCCTCCTTTACTCCTTTTATCATTTAAGATGTAGTTCAGGTGTAATCCCTTCTAGGAAGACTTCCCTCAACCTCTAGTCTTTGGTTAGGGGTTGTCCTCTGGGCTCCCACCCTTTCCATACATTACTTACTCACAACATCTAGCACACGGCTCTGCAATACCACATGTATTATCTCCCCTATTAGACTTTAAGGTCCTTAAGAGCATGCCCTGTCTTTCTCATCTTTGTCTTTGCAGTGCCTCATACCACTATGAAAGTCGGTATACAAAAGATGTTCAGTGGAAGGATGAGCAAACAGGTGGGTGGATACAAATGAATAGGTAGATGGCGGAGACCCAGATGTGACTGGGGTTTAAGAAGTTGTCTGGGGGCGCCTGGGTGGCTCAGTCATTGAGTGTCTGCCTTCAGCTCGGGTCATGATCTCAGGGTCCTGGGATTGGGCCCCACATCGGGCTCCCTGCTCGGCAGGAAGCCTGCTTCTCCCTCTCCCACTCCCCCTGCTTGTGTTCCCTCTCTCACTGTGCCTCTCTCTGTCAAATAAATAAATAAAATCTTTAAAAAAAAAAAAGAAGTTGTCTGTTCACCCCCATCTCTTGACTCCTCATCCCCCAAGAATGGAAAGAGTAACCCTGAAAAATGGCTCCAAAGCCCTGTGCTAAGGAAAGTTCTGAAAGCTATCTAGGAAAAGCATATGGCACACACAAAGAAACAGAGTTTGATAAGCAGGCACAATTTTTTAAATGGGGTATGTCCCGGTTGGCATGAAAAGAAATTCAGAAAATGCTATTATGTAAAATTATAACCACATATACCTTCTAAAGGAGTGCAAAGAGCAAAATTCTCACCGAACAAATAGTCTAAATGTTCCACTGGGTACAACTCATACCACTCCACACCAAGCCACAGGGATCTTTGACAAGGGGAACCTCCTAAAAATATCTAAGCACCTGCTTTGACAAGAAAAACAAGAACAACCTGCAGTTAATTAGTATGTTCGGAAAAGAAAGACTTCCCAAAATCATAACTGAGATCTTTCGTCGAGGCCCGGAAATGGACAAAACCAACTAGACTGCTACCCTAACAGTCCCGATAATGATATTGAGTCTTTCCTGAGTGTGGGGCACTGGGCCTCCCTCTCCCAGAGCTCAACATTTCACACCACAGCTTTCCTCTCATCCTCAACACAACCCCGGGAGGAGGGCAAAGCAGGTATTTTTATCCTGAGAAAACAAATAAGGAAAATGAATGGGAGGAAAGGAGAGGACTCTGAGCTTGGGGAAAGCTGATGCCAAATTCCCTTTCTCGTCTCTAGTTTGAAGCAACGTGAAAGGAAATTTGCAACCAGCCAAGAATAGGTGGTGAAAACAAATGCCACTTCCCTGCCTGTCTGACAAAGCTGTCCCCCCAGCTACACTTGACAGTGGTCCTCCTCCCATCCTCTCCTTTATTCTCCTCTTAAATTCACGCTTCTCCTCACTCATGACACTCCAGAGCTGAGACACTGATCTCCTGCCCTCAGACACCAGCGCTCCTTGTTCAGGCCTTTGGACGCGGACTGGGACTTACACCGTCGACTCAGACATCCACTCCCGCCATCCTTGTTCAGACCCACCACACCACGGCTGGCCCCCTCAGATCTCCCCTTACATGTAGAAGACAGACACAGTCCTCTGATGGGGTGATTTAGGAGGCTCGAGAAACTTCTGTTCCCCAGTGTCCTCCCCCTGTAATGATTCCTTCCGAATGGGCTTTTTTCATTGCCCTCTGCCCACCCTGCCTCCTTCCTTCAAATGTAAACACTCCTGAGGACAGGAACACTTGACAACACAATTGTTCCTAAACTTCTGTGTGATTCAGCAAGTCTCGGCGTGGTGCCTGGGAATCAGCATGCCTACCTAGCGCCCAGAAGAGATTTGTGGAGTGTACGTTGAGCAACGCTGTCTTTGAGCCACAGTGTGGTCTTATTTTCTAATGCTTCCCTCCTGGCATGGCTGAGAGGGCGGACTGCCGGCTGGCCTGGCTTCTCAGATGCTGGTGCTGCAGAACCAGATCCTAGAACACTGAGCAAGAGGGGTTCTGCATGCCCATGTGCGCACACACGCGCACACGCGCGCACACAGAGCTGCTGGATGCAGTCCCCCCCCACAGCACCTAGCCTGAACCTAGACCACCAGCCAGCCTGCCTCTGGGGCCCCAAATACACTCCTCCCACAAACAAAAATAGAGTTGACAGACAGGCAGCACATTCCTGCCTGAGGATACATATCTCTGGGCTGATTAAATAAACAGAGCTTAATTAAATCAAAGTAAGATCAGAACCTGCCTAAACTCTGCTGGCTGCGCAGGAGAGTCCCTCATGCATCTTCCATTTTCATAAATGAATGATTATTTGTCTGCTTTGGGGCTCGCCCTGAAGGAAGGGGTGCCTCTGGGTAGAAATGGCTCCCTCCAGTCAGAGAAAAACAGCGATGCAGGATTTCCGTTTAGGGGACCAGGAGGCTTTTTTGTGCCTTCTGGTGGGGAGTAAGCATCATGCCCTGTTACTGGGTACAAAATGAATGTGACCGAGGCTGCTTTCCTGAAGCCAGAGAATTGTTAAGAGCTCTGGAACAGTCAGCCAAGTGTATGGTGGAGAGACAGAGAGAAACGGAGAGAGAGACAGACAGACAGACACTGAGCACTGGTAAAGCTACAAACTCACCTGCAGATGAGGCTATTACAAATACGCTTAGCAAGGAGGGGGAAAAAAAAAAGCACTTGTTCCAGAAAATTTTGTCAAAAGAGATAAACAGCAATGGTGCAAACCTTACGGAGCAGATAGAATTCCTCTGCTCAGGAGGGCAAAGCCCACGGTCGCCTTTGAGAGGCTCTCCTGGGGGGCACATGGGCCAGCGCAGCTCAGGAAGACCAGGGTGGGCCTGCCCTGCCATTGCCGTGAGAGTCCCTGCGCTGGAGAAAAGCTGGGAGGGAGGCATGGACCCCACGGCCCTAGGGGACCTTGCAAACAGGGGACCCAATGCTCGCGCCCCGCCTCTGCCCCATCTAGAATCAGACTGGGAGCGGCATTGTGCGCCACAGCCTGGTCTCCAGGACTTGCTCTTCAGTCCTACTGGTCTCGCCCAGCAGGCTGGGAAGGGAGGACGGTGGAGAAATGCCCATTTTGCAAGCTCCAGTGGAAAGCCTTTGGGGAAGGAAGCTGAAACTAATGGGCACGCTGTGGCTTTCATTCAGCCACGCTCCTGTCGCTTCCATGAGCCTGGAAATGTGAGAGAGGAACTGTGCAATCGATCGCTGTCCTTCGTGCGTGCTGGTGACCCTGCTGACGGTCATTTTCTGGCTTCAAACTTACGCTCATCGGCAGGACTTCGGCTCAGATTTCTTGGAGAACTGACAGCCCACGTCACCTTATAGACTCTTCAAGCTCCACCGTTGGCTGCCCACTCAGCGCATCTCTCATCTCCTCCTACTACCGACTTAGACTCGGCGGCAACTGGGCAGACACAGCTGTGCCCACAATGCCACTCACCTGTTCCCCATGCCGAGCCCTAATCTGAGACTTAGCCCAGTCTGGAATCCTTCTCCATGAGCTTTCTGACCAGGAGGAGAGGTGTCTTCTTGTCATTCTGACCAAGGGCTCCTTACCCAGTGAAGCATTCCAGACGCCTTCTCTAGTTGCATTCACTCCAGTAATCGCAGAGGTGTGAGGATCAAACGAGAAAGTGCAATAAACCGTGAGGCATTCCACCAATACACTGCCCTGTGTCATGGCTGACCCTAAACTTTGAGCACTTTGAAGACACATTTAAAACCCAAAGGACCCGGGGCGCCCGGGTGGCTCAGTCGGTTCAGCATCTACCTTGGGCTCAGGTCGTGATCTCTGGGGTCCCTGGGATGGAGCCCCGAGGCTCCCTCTGCCTGCCACTCCCCCAATTGTGCGTGTGCTCTCACTCTCGCTCTCTCCCTCAATCAAATAAATAATAAAGTAAGAAATAAATAATCAAATACATAAATAAATAAAATCTATAAATCAATCAGTCCCAAAGGACACAGGGCTTCTAGCTCAGTGACAGATTCGACCAATAGGTTTATGTTCTCTCTCAACAAAGAAGCTAAGAGAGATCCATCGGAAGATTTAAGATTTCAAAATGTTTCTGTAACATGTAAAGCATGGAGGAGCGTTAAGTAGGCTGAACACAGAGGTTACAGAGAAGATACAAAGAATGGAGGGCAGGAGGGAGAAATGAGGGTAGAAATGGATTGAGAGTCTGCATACAGAATAACACCCTGACAAGTCTCTCCATCCCTGCTTACAAAACATATGGTAGCCAGGCATCTACATAAAAGCCCAGAAGAAAAAAAAAAATGCCTAAAATTAGAGCTGAAATTTTGTCTCTCCAAGGAATGTGAATGAGAGTTCTGGGAAGAAGTAGGGCATCACATGTGGGATTACCGTGTGTTCAGTAAACCATCTCATTCTGACATTTAGGGACCCTTCAGAGGAGCAAGCAGCTGCCTCCCACTGACTAAAGCAGAGCCTACCACAGTCAGCAAGACTCAGCCACCAGCCCAGGGCTCCCGGGCAGACTCGCTACTGTCTCATTCTCAGCCATCATCACCACACCGTTGTGAAAAGCCCGAAATATGAAACACAAAGACCAAGAAAACAAACGATAAAAGGATCTTGGAGGAAAAATAAAGAAGAGAGAAGAATTGAAGTGAAAAAAAAAAAAACTAAAAAATTTGCAGAGACATATGAAAAGATGCTGGATCCATCAAATATAAACGTAGAAAAGAGACCATCGGAGAAAAATTCTCAGAAAATACAAGTATGACTGCTAAAATTCTTCAAAGTTAGTAAGAATTGAAAGATTAAATTCTTGAAAATATCCCAGAATATTAAACGTGAAGCTAAGGAGGCAAAAGGGGGGAGGGGGGAGAAGGTACATAGGAGAAATCCAACTAATAGGATTCCCAGAAAGAAAAAAGAGAGGTCATGTAAGGATGGAGATAATCAGTGAAATAACCAGAAGACAATTTCCTAAAGCTGAGGAAGGATACAAGTGTTTATGTTGAAAGGTCTCCTTTAATGTTCAGAAGAGGCCATTTTAAAAAGTCCTCTGTTCAATCACATCGCTGTGATATTTTGGAACACAAAGGATGACACTAAAATCCTAAACGCATCCAGAGAAAAATAGAAGAGGTTCCTAGTTGCAACAGAAACAACAAAAATGATCAATATGCTAACTTACAGAGAATAGAAATGTACTGGAAGGATGTTGAGCAACTATCTATTGATGGAAGAGCTGTGGAAAGAGGCTCAGAAAATAGGCAGAAACAAAGAGAGGCCAAAACAAGCATGGAGTCAAGGTCCTGCTACAGAAACAGCCTGGTTCCTATGGAGCTGCCACTCTTGCTGGGTCCTGCACACCAAATCCAAGGTCTCCACCACTACCACTGAACTCCGAACACTTGCCCACCAGCAAAATAAATGTTTGCGCCATTCACTCCAGATTCAAAGTCCCAGATGGGAGCATCTGATGGGCTAAGCTTAGGCATAGGTCAGTACCCTGGTTTTTAGAAGTCAGAGAGAACAACTACCTGGCCTCCTGTAAGAAACTTGGAACCCTGCACCCCCACCAAGACTCACACAAAGTAGATTCCTCAAGCTTCAGAAGAGGTTCAGATGCCAAGCAGTTAACAACACCCAAACAATAAACGTGCACTGCAGCGCATCCTTCTGACTTCACCATCTTTGTATACATACTTCTCTCCATACTTAGAACTCCAAAACGTATATTAAAATGTTCATACCTACCACGTGCAATTATCTTCACATTCACTCCCTTCGTAAAAGCCAAGTCTCATGAGTTGGTGCATCCACTAACAACTCAAGACTTTCTACACAATGTCCATCTTTCTTCTAGCTCTATCACAATCCCTAATGATCTGTACAACTTTTGGACTAACATGCCTGGTATAGGACAGCGAGACAAAGAGAGGTAGGAAAAAAATAAGTTAAATAAATAAGTAAACAAATAAACACCCACACATATATGACGTCTGGGTAAATATTACAGTCTTCATTTCTGCAGCTAATCACAAGGCCATGGGGACTTTACTCCTCCTCAGCTGGTAGTGGTAATAGGTACATTGTAGGTAGAAAAAAATAAATCTAAACTTAAGAATTTATTTCCCTGAAGACCAATCACTGCCCTCCACATGACAGAAAAACTCTGAAGCAATCGCCCTTCCCACACGTGCCTGGCTGACCCTCTCTGCACGCCAGAGCGGAGTCCCAGGGTTGTGCTGGCACACTGCACGCTAAGAAATGGCAGTCAGCCGATCAGCCTCTGTGCCTCTGATTATCAAACCCCCCCTTGCAACCAGGAGTCTTGGGTAAGCAGCCTCACAAAACACAAGTATTCTCACACTCTGTTCACTCGGAGAAGGCCAATGTGTGTAACTCTTCGCCAAACCTTCGGCCTCCTGCCCTCCAGTGTTGCTCTTTTTGGATCCGAACCAGGGGCCGAACAACTGTGTCCTACCCGTGAAGCAGTGTACATTCTTTCCTTGGGCCACTTGGCTTCCGTGCAAATGGACAAGGAGATGTACTATTCAGAACTCTGCCCACGAGGAAGATTTCTCCTCCCCTGTGTCCTTCAGGCGACCCTAAGTGAAGCGGCTGCTCCAGCCTACTTCTGTCCGACTGAGAGCACCGAGCTCTTCCTTCAGTGCCCGGTTCTCAGCACTTGCTAAACACCTCTCCCTCCCTCCTGCAACCCCAGATACCTGGAGAGTAACTTCTTACATTTTTCAGTCTTAGGTCCAGTCCCTGAGCACTAGGGACAAGATCTCCCTTGATGAAGATAAATATATTTGTAGAGACTCAGAGAAAGACCTCAGAGTTCCTCTGACCATTCTTTCCTTCCTGACTATTGACAGCCCTGAGTTGAGTTAGTCACAGGGTGGGCACTCATGAGGTTGCCAACTGGCTGACCTGAAAAGGTGGGTATGTATAGCCCCAGATGTTGGAGGTCCCAGAGGCTTCCCAGTGTTTATTATGCTATTTAAAAATAAATATATTTTAGCAGGTTGGGTGCCCAGGAAGCAGATTCTGAGATGGGTATTGGTGGGCAGAAGGTTAATTAAGAAAACTCTTAGAATGGACACTTCTGGAAGGGAAGAGAAAGATGCAGGATGAGGTCGAAGGAACACTCGGACTGTGATATCAGTATCAGAAAAGGCTTCAGCGACCCCACAGGGAAACTCAGCCGCCGCAAGGGCCTTTCAGGGTCATCCTCAGCGGGAGCACACCATGCCCGGCCTTCTAACAATAAATTTTCATTGGAAATAATTGATCTATATTCAGATTTTATAAAAACGTAACAATTTACAAAGTAGATTCATATACCCACATTGTTCCAAACATACTTAAAAGTTTTCCAATAACCAAATTGCATACCAGTTTTTAAATTTGAGTTTATAAAATTTAAAATTCCATTCCTCAATTGCCCTAGCCCCCCTTCAAGTGCTTAGTCACCACATGGGGCAAGCGACTACAGAAGTCATGTTCCTGTGCTCCTTGTACTAAAAAGGACATGGTTTTAGTCCCTAAGTGCCTCAGTTTCCTTGCCTTCAGTTTGGGGCCAATAACAGAGCATCTATGCAGGTCATTACCAATGCACCAAGAGCCAACTTACCAAAAAAAAAAAAATGTATACAACAGGTGCCTACTTTTTCTATCAAGCTTTTAGAGAGTCTATAGTTCAGGAACGGGAAAAAGATAAACTGAAGAGTGAGGCCAGCCGATAAAAGCTGACCATGACAGATTCCAAGTAGCGTCAGAGTGTCGCATGCCTACAGGGTTTTACCCTGACCAGAGATCTCACCCCCTAATTCCAACAGGTCAGAATGTCCTGCCTTTTTTTTTTTTTTTTTTTTTTTTTTTTAAGAGAGAGAGCAGGGGAGGGGGCAGAGGGAGAGGGAGAGAGAGAGAACCCCAAGCAGGCTCCATGCCCAGCACACAGCTCAACGTGGGGCTCATTCATGACCCTGAGATCATGACCTGAGCTGAAATCAAGAGCCGGATGCCTAACTGATTAAACCACCAGATCCTCCCACTTGGCCTTTTTTACAGTGTTCACAGTTCTACCAATTGTAGATAAATTCTACTAATTTATTTAAGGCCAGGCATGGTGTGCTCCCACTGAGGATGACCCTGAAAGGCCCTTGCGGCGGCTGAGTTTCCCTGTGGGGTCGCTGAAGCCTTTTCTGATACTGATATCACAGTCCGAGTGTTCCTTCGACCAGATGCCTCTGTTCTATTTCAACAATTCCAACAACTCTCACAGATACAAGATTATTAATCATTCAGATCTTGGAGATAGTTTTATCAGATGGCTTTCCTCTTAACACCTAAGTGCAATTAACAGTCAATTCAAGATCTTTCAGAAATGAAAGGAAACTATAACTCTGGGGCATAAAGCACATCCTGGGGGTGAGCAAACTTGGGTATGGTGCCTCCTTGGGGAGCTGAGAGCAACCGGGGAGCCCTGGGAAATCTGGGATGGGGGCATCAGGAAATGGGAGGGGCACAGAAATAGAGGAGAAGCTGGAAAGGAAATGTCCGGGAGCGCGGTCCCGCGGAAGAAAACAGGGGACACTTTTTCCTCCTTCACATCCTCGCTGGTTTTCATCTCCTACTTCTCCTTTCTCCTCTTTTCCCCCCATCTTCTCCTTCATCCCTCCTCCCTTTCACATTTCCTCCTCTTCTTTGTCTTCCCCACTTGCCTCCTCTAAGGGCTTCCTCCTCCCAGTAACCAGGAACCAAGCTAATATTTGCAGCAATGCATCTCAGCTACATACTGAGTTAAATGGCCTTTTTCGGACTATCCTGGGAAACTACCACAGCATATATTATTATTATTGTAAGAAAATGAGTTCCTAACCCCAAGCAACTATTCGCTTAGCTGGCAACTGTCTATATATAGACTTTGGTATGCAGTGCCTTGCCCACAGTAAAGCTCAATAAATATTAGTCTATAGGAAATAACTAAGGATGTTAACATCCTTGGATATGAGTATATTCCATCGCAAAGAAGCAAACCAAATGCATCCTGGTTTGTTGAGTGGCCATATTTAGACCAGACTGTGATTAAAACGTTCAACCATCAAGTCAGAAGCCACCTTTTATTATAACAACAAAAAGCTTCCAATAGCTGGAGGCCATATGTTAAATAAATTTAAAGAAATACTTTCAGCAGTAAATGTCAGCTTCTTTACATCTAAACCTGTCAAAATGATGAGTTCTAAAACTTCATCTAAATTCACTGTCATATTTATAAATGGAAGGTTATTTTTCTGTTTCTGCCACATGAAAATAATCAAATGTCACACTTAAATTTGACCAAATTCCCTGGTGAACTTTTCAAATCAGTTAAGAAATACCTCCATGTAATTTGTCTAAAATACTGATTTAGTATTTTTTTTCTTTTGTCTGAATGAATATACGCACAATGAAAATAATTCTTTTGTTCTTTGGGGAAAAGTGCTTTGGTTTGTTTTTATTATTACTATGAACCACATAAATGAAAGCATTATAACAACGTTAAAAGAAAAATTTGCTCACAATTTCACCACCTCTGCAAATCAAAATGTTTTTATTCCTTTAACTTTATAACTGCAACTTCCATCCGGATTAAGACAAAACTGTCACACACACTGACGTCATTAAATTAATTATGCAAACAAGTCCTCCTCAATCATTACTGTTTGTATTATCATTCTCATAGCTTCGTGGCCGAGAAAATAAGGAATATGGCTAGTGTGGAGCCAGAATACGACTCTCCACAAGTTCAGGCTCGACCCTGCCTCCCACCCACCTAAGCAACCTGGGGTCTCAGCAAGCTCTTCTTCTAGCTCCCTACCAACTGCCGTTTCCAGATGGCAAAGTCAGACACCTGAATACTCCAGCTTTGGAGAAGGAACCTCCACACCATCATCACTGCAATTCTTTAGAGATTTAAATGTACACAGAAAACCGTCCTGACTGGGGAGGACTAAAGTGGACTCTGCCAATCAAAGTGATTGAACCTGCAGAGCCTACCCGCACTCATGTACGGGGCTGTCCCTTGAGCCAACTAGTAAGAAGGGACTCCCTCCATCTGTGTGATGCTGACAAAGGGGTGAAAGGAAGAGAGAACACAGTGCTCAACACAACCTTACATACATATGCAAGGTGCTGAACAAATGTGTGCTTGCTGATCTACATGGAGGAAAGTACACAATCAGTAAACTCAGTAAATTATTCCGAAGTAATGACGTCTCAGTCACCACAATTCAATCAAGAAATAGAACATTATCAGAAACCCAGAAGCCTCCCCCTGTAGTCACTACCTTCTTTCCTCCCCAAAGGCGAACACTATTCTCATTTCTAAACCCTGTGGTTTATTCAGTTTTATAGCCGGGGAACCTCACCCATGGGACACAAATGTTTATTCTAACACCATGATTTAGATTTGCATGTTTTTGAACTTTATATAAACGCCACTGCACAGCATACATGTTTGTGAAACTCATCCATGTTGAGGAATACAGTTGTAGGTGACTCTCATCTTTTACCTATGTATTCAATTGAGTGCATATATCATGATACATACAAGTACCTCTTCTACTACTGAAAGACATTTGGAGTGTTTCCAGCTTTGGGCTATTACAAATAACGCAGCAATGAGCATTCTCTTGCATGTCTTTTGGCGCACATATGTATGCATTTTTTAGGTATATATCTAGGAATGAATCGCTAGGTCCCAGAGTATATGTAAATTTAACTTCATTGAAAGTTGCCAAGCTTTTCCAAAGTGGTCATATCAATTTGCACTCCCACCAGGAGTATATGAGAGTTCCAGTGGTTCTACGTCCTTAACATTTGGTATTGTCAGTCTTTTTAGTATTAGTCATTCTGGCAAGTGTGCAAGTATTTCACTGTGTTGTTTTTTTTTTTTTAAAGATTTTATTTATTTATTTGACAGAGAGACACAGCGAGAGAGGGAACACAAGCAGGGGGAGTGGGAGAGGGAGAAGCAGGCTTCCCGCCGAGCAGGGAGCCCGATGTGGGGCTCGATCCCAGGACCCTGGGATCATGACCTGAGCCGAAGGCAGATGCTTAACGACTGAGCCACCCAGGCACCCCTCACTGTGTTTTTAATTTAAACATCTCTGACCACTAAAATAACTGAGCAGCTTTTCATATGTTTAATGGAGATTGAGTGTTCTCATTTGCAAAGCTCCTGTTGCCCATTTTTTTTATTATTCTTTTTCCTACTGTTATATTTTTTTATAGCCTGCAAATGATCCGTATATATACCGCAAATATCTTCTCCCACTCTGTGACTTGCCTTTGTAACTCTTAATGGTATCTTTTGATGAACAGAAGATCCTAATGTTCTTGAATAGGAGAGTTCAAACATTTTCATTTCTGTCCAAAAGGATTAAGGGATGGAAGAAGCAAAAAGCAACTGTGAGATGGAGATGAGTTTACATACACATGGAAACCTTGCCTTGTGTGCAAATTCATTAAAGCCTGATCCTGCAAGTGAAAAAACAAAAAGTAAGAAAGATCCTCATGTCAATGTGGTCCAATTTATGAATCCTTATTTTCTGATTAATGTTTCTGTGTTCTATTTATTTTTGTCTTCCCAAGATCATGGGAACACTCTCAAATGTAATCTTCAGAAAGATTGTTTTATTTTTCATGTTCAATCTACAATCCATCTGCAATTTCTTTGTTATGTGAGGTAGGGGTTAAAATTTATTCTTTTCATGAATACCTAATTGACCCAGCACTGTTTATTCAAAACACCATCTTTTTCCTATTGTTCTAGAGTCCCACCTTTGTCATAAATCAAGTGTCCATATACATGTAGGTCTATTTCTAAAGTGTATTCTATTCCACTTGCTTTTTTTAAGTTGGAGGTGTAGATTACCCTTGCACTGATACACTGTTTTAAATTACTGACACTTTAAAATAAGACTTGACATCCATTAAAGTAGGTCCTCCAACCTTCTTCTTCTTCAAAATTGTATTGGTTATTCTTGGTCCTTTACAATTCCATATAAATTTTAGAGTCAAGTTTGTCATTTCTACCTGAACAGCTGTTGGAATACTGAATGAGACTACAGTGAATTTATAGATGAATGTGCAGAGAATTGACATCTTTATTGAGTTATTTAGTCCATAAACATAGTCTATCCTTCCACTTATTGAGGTTTTAATTAATTTCCATCAACAATGTTTTGTGGTTTTCACTGAAGTCTTACACATCTTTTATTACTAGGTATTTCATACCTTTTGATGTTATTATAAATGACATAATTTTTTAAATTGATTTTCTAATTCTTTGTTCTTAGAATCAATATATTTTTACATATTTACTAAATCTTGCTAAATTCATTTCTTAACACCAATAGTTTATATGTAGATTCTTTTGTGTTTTCTATATACACAATATGTCATCTGTAATGATAGTTCCAATCCATTTACCCTTGTTTAAAAATTATATTACCCTGGAGCACCGGGGTGGCTCAGTCAGTTAAGCATCTGCCTTCAACTCAGGTCATGATCTCAGGGTCCTGGATCAGGCCCTGTATTGGGCTCCCTGCTCAATGGGAAGTCTGCTTCTCCCTCTTCTTCTATCCCTCCCTCCCCCAACTTGTGCTCTCTTTCTCTCTCAAACAAATAAATAAAATCTTTAAAAAAAAATCTGTGTCGCCTTATTGCACTACCTAGAATTTCCAATACAATGTTGAATAGATGTGGTCACAGCAAACATACTTGTCTTGCTCCCAATTCCTGAAGTATAATGTGCTATAGGTTTTTGTACATACCTTTTGTCTGGTTAAAAATATTCTCTTCCATTCTTAGTTTTCTCAAAAGTTACTATTATTATAAGTATAAATGGATATTGAATTATATCAGATTATTTTTATGCCTATTAGATAACTATACAATTGTTCTCCTCTATTTTGTTAATGACATGAATTACATTGATTTTTAATGCAGAATCAGTACCATATTAATAAAGTACAGTCATGACATATTATCCTTTCTATTTTTATTTTTTTAAAGATTTTATTTATTTGCGAGAGAGGGAGGGGGAACACCAGCAGGGGGAGGGGCAGAGGGAGAGGAAGAAGCAGACTCCCCATTGAGCAGGGAGCCCGATGCTGCAAGGCTTGATCCCAGGCCCCTGGGATCATGACCTGAGCTGAAGGCAGATGCTTAACTGACTGAGCCACCCAGGTGCCCCTATATTATCCTTTTTATATATCACTGAATTTACTTTGCTAATATTTTGTTTAGGATTTTTACATTTCTGTGCCTGAGAGAGATTGCATTGTCATTTAAAATTTTTTTTGTAAAGAATTGTCAGGTTTTCATATCTTAAAATGAGTCAGAAAGTTTTTCTTCTTTCTATTCTTTAGAAGAATTTATGTAAGAGAAGCATTAATTTTTTTCTTTTAAGGTAATTTAGAACTTCTCTGATAAAGCCATTTGGGCTTGGAGTCTTCTTTGTGATAAGCTTTTCTTTATGGACTCAATTTCTTTTAGAGTTATAGGACTACTCAGATATTTTATTTCTTCTGTGTCACTTCTGGCAAGTTTTTTTTCTAACAATTTATCAATCAACTAAGTTGTCAAATTTAGTGACATAAGGTTGTTCATGAGATCCTCTTATTATCTTTTGAATGTCTATAATATTTGTAGTTTTATCCTCTTTTTCATTTCTGATATTACTACATTGGGCCTTCTTTCTTTGTGACTGGCCTTGCCAACAGTTTATCAATTTTATCATTTTTTTTAACCATGCTTTGTCAATCCTCTTTCAGATATTTTTTTCCTACATCATTCATTTCTGCTCTTAACTTTAATATATTCTTCCTTCTGTATTTCTGGGGCTTAACTTGCTATTATGTTCCTACTTATTAAGATGGACTGAGATGATTGATTTCAGTCTCTTTTTTTCCAAATATATACACTTCATGCAAAAAATTTTTCCCTAAGCATGGGGTGCTTCGGTTGCTCAGTTGGTTAAGCGACTGACTCTTGATTTCGGCTCAGGTCATGATCTCAGGGTCATGGTCTCAAGGTCATAAGATTGAGCCCAGCCTGGGCTCTGCATCAGGTGTGGAGCCTGCTTAGGATTCTCTCTCCCTCTGTCCTCCCCCACTACACTCTATCATTCTCTCTCAAAAAAAAAAAAAAATTTCCCCTAAGCATAGTTTAACTGCATCACACATTCCAATATGTCATATTTTAATTATCATTCCAGTAAATATATTTTCTTACTTCCACTGCTAATTTTTTTTTGACCCACTGGTCAATTAGAAGTATATTGCTTAACCTCCAATTATTTAGGGATTTTTCTAGTTATCTTTTTGTTATTGGTTTCTAGCTAAGTTTCAATGAGGCCAGAGAACACAGTTGGTATTACTTTCATTCTCTGTGGTTTTACTGAGACTTGATTTACTGCTCAGCATATAATCAATTTTGATACATGTTTCATGTGCACTTGAAAATAATGTGCATACTGTAGTTATTGGGTGCTGGATTCTATACATGTCAATTACATTAAGATTGTCAGTCATGCTGCTTACTAAATTTTTTGTGTACTTGTTCCATCAGTTACTGAGAAAGATGTGCTAAAATTGCCCACTATGACTGTGGATTTGTCTAGTTCCTTTGCTTTTGTCAATTTTTACTAGCACTCTAGCCAAAAAAAAGACAAATAAGAATTTAAGGCCTAAAAACTGAGAGGCAGAAACAAAACTAACCCTATTTGCAGAGAATATTATTGTTTACTTAAAACCAAAGGAAATCAATTTTTGAAAAGACTACAAAGAAAAGAAGAAAAGTCAGTAAAATTGTGAGGTAGAAAACTAATATAAAGAGTCAATAGTTAGAAGCTAGAAGATTATAATAAAAGGAAAGATTCCATTTACATGAATAATAGCTACAACAAAAAAAGATGAATATCTTAGGAATAAATTCAAAAATAATGATGTACAGGCGCCTGGGTGGCTCAGTCATTAAGCGACTGCCTTCGGCTCAGGTCATGATCCCAGGGTCCTGGGATGGAGCCCCGCGCCGGGCTCCCTGCTCCACGGAAGGCTCCTTCTCCCTCTCCCATTCCCCCTGCTTGTGTTCCCTCTCTCGCTGTCTCTCTCTTTGTCAAAATAAATAAATAAAATCTTTAAAAAATCATAATAATGATGACGTACAGGACACATGCTTAAAAGCATCTTCAAAACATTCCAGAAGAACACAGAACTCATAAACAAATGGGAAAGCATAACCATACTTTTGGACAAAGGTAGCTCAATATCATTATCTTTTCTTGTATCAAGATTACACTGATCTGGGGCACCTGGGTGGCTCAGTCGTTAAGCGTCTGCCTTCGGCTCAGGTCATGATCCCAGAGTCCTGGGATTGAGCCCCACATCGGGCTCCTTGCTCAGCGGGAAGCCTGCTTCTCCCTCTCCCACTCCCCCTGCTTGTGTTCCCTCTCTCGCTGTCTCTCTCTCTGTCAAAAAATAAATAAAATCTTTAAAAAAAAAAAAAAGATTACACTGATCTTCCTAATTTGATTTTTAAATTTAGCAATATCTCAATAAACTTGTAAATAGCTTTGTTTCAGTTAGACAAAGGAATTCTAAAGTTCATAGTGGAAAATAAGCAAACAAGATTGGCAAGAGAAGCTTTGAGAAAAGGACCAAAGAAGGGGGATTACCAGATATAAAAACATTCAGCCAAGCTCAAAATTAAAGCAACATAATACTGCCTCATAAATAGATGAACCAATAGAATAAAAAGGAAAGTCCAGAAAAAGAACACAAACACCAAACCTGAAAACTGAACTATTGGATAATATTGGGAAAATTAGGTAGCTATCTGGGAAATATTAATGTTGGACTCATACACTACTCTGGGTTCCATGATATGTTCCAAATGGATCAAATCTTTAAATATAAAAAATAAATCAACAGAAGTAGCAAATGAATACATGAAATAGTATTTCATGATCTTAGAGTGTGGAAGACTTGGCATCTTCCACATAGGGTGTGGAAGACCATGACCCTGAGATCATGGCAAAATCCAGAAACCATGAAAATATATCAATAAATTCAACTATATAAAAAAATTTTTAACCTCTGCCTGACAAAAGTAAACTCCACCATTAAAAATATATAAATAAATAAACTGACAAACTGGAAAACATCATTACAATTAGTCACAGACATAGAAAAATCTTCTTAGGGGCGGAGCAAGAGGCAGAGGAGTAGGAGACCTGGATTTCGTCTCCTCTCAGGAATTCAGCTGGATAGGGGTCAAACCAATCTGAACACCTACGAACTCAACAGGAGATCAAAGAAAAGAAGAGCAACAACTCTCTGAACAGAAAAGCGACCACTTTCTGGAAGGTAGGACATGCGGAGAAGTGAATCCGAGGCGATATTCGGGAGGATAGACGGCGGGGGAGGGGCCTCCGTCGGCCACTTTTGGCAAGTGATAGAGCCAGGGAGCACACAATTGGAACTTTTAGAAGTCGGCTCCGCTGAGGGACGTCACTCCGGTGGCTAAGCGGGGGGGGGGGGGGTGGAACCCTCCGGGACAGTGTGGTCTCAGGACCCTCAGGGTCACAGAAAGACCGGGGGTGCCTGAGTGTGGCAGAGCTCCCAGGTATCGGAGCAGGGAAGCCGGCTGCAGAGATGAGCCGAGGCGCGGGCTGTCAGCTCGGGGTTGCCATAAACCGTGATCCGCGGCACAGTCGGGCCCCTGCTCCTCCAGCAGGGACTAAACAAGCGGCAGATCCAGGGAGACTCACCTTCCCCTGGGAGAAGAGGTGCGGGAGCGCACCGCAGGAATCTGCTGGGTTTAGAGACTCCACACGGGGTCGGGTGCCAGAGATAGAAACGCACGGTCACAGGCCGGGTGAACACGGAGTGTGGCTGGAGACCGGGGAGACAGGAGTGACTGACAGCTTTTCTCTGGGGGCTCACTGAGAAGCGGGGCCCCGAGTTCTCGGCTCCTCCGCGGCGGAGACTAGGAGGCCGCCATTTTCACTCTCCGCCTCCAAAGCTGTACGGAAAGCTCGCAGGGAACAAAAGCTCCGAGCAAACCCGAGCAGATTACTTAGTCTGGACCGGGCAAGGGCGGGGCAATTCCGCCTCGGCAAAGACTTTTGGAAACCACGGCAACAGGCCCCTCCCCCAGAGGATCAGCAAGAACAGCCAGCCAAGACCAAGTTTACCGATCAATGAGAACAGCTGAACTCCAGCGCTAGGGGAATACTGCACATAGAATTCATGGCTTTTTTACCATGATTCTTTAGTCTTTCAAAGTTAATTTTTTTTTAACTGTCTTTTTTTTTTTTTGAATTTTTCTTTTTCCCTTTTTCAACCAACATCTTATCAATCCCTTTTTTTAAAAAAACATTTTTATTTTTCATTTTTAGAGTCATATTCTATCCCTTCATAGTAGTTACCCGTATTTTTGGCATATATATATAAGTTGTTCTCTCTTTAAAATTTTGAGATAGTTTCTTCTAACATCAAAATATACCCTAAATCTCTATTGTATGGTTTTTTCTACTCCCCTGCCTGATCACATTCTCTCCCTTTTTTTTTCTTTTTTTTAAATCCTCTTCTTTCTTTTTTCAAACAACTTCTTATCAATTCCTTTTATCAAATTTTTTATAATTTCCATCTTTACAGTCATATTCCATCCCTTCATCATATCAACCCTTATTTTTGTACATATATAAGTTTTTATTCCTTTAAAATTTTGGGAGGCACTTTCTTCTAACACACCAAATACACCCAAAATCTAGTGTGTGACACTAATCTATATACCACCCTGATCATATTTGATCACATTCTGGTTTTTTGTTTTTTGTTTTTTTCTGTTTTTGTTTGTTTTTATCTTTATCTTTTTCTTTTCCTTTTTTTTTCTTTTTTTTTTTTCCTCTCTTTCCCTTTCTATTCCCACTGCTTCAGGTCTTTTCCGATTTGTTTAGAGTATATTTTCTGGGAACGTTGTTACCCTGTTAGCATTTTGTTCTCTCATTAATCTACTCTCCTCTGGACAAAATGACAAGATGGAAAAAATCACCTCAACAAAAAGAACAAGAGGTAGTACTGACTGCCAGGGACCTACTCAATACGGACATTAGTACGATGTCAGATCTAGAGTTCAGAATCATCACTTTAAAGATACTAGCTGGGCTTGAAAAAAGCATGGAAGTTATTAGAGAAACCCTTTCTGGAGAAGTAAAAGAACTAAAATCTAACCAAGTAGAAATCAAAAAGGCTATTAATGAGGTGCAATCAAATATGGGGGCGCTAACTGCTAGGATAAATGAGGCAGAAGAGAGAATCAGTGATATAGAAGACCAAATGGTGGAAAATAAAGAAGTTGAGAAAAAGAGAGATAAACAACTACTGGATCACAAGGGCAGAATTCGAGAGATAAGCGATACCATAAGACGAAACAACATTAGAATAATTGGGATCCCAGAAGAAGAAGAAAAAGAGAGAGGGGCAGAAAGTATAATGGAGCAAATTATAGCAGAGAACTTCCCTAATTTGGGGAAGGAAACAGGCATCAAAATCCAGGAAGCACAGAGAACCCCTCTCAAAATCAATAAAAATAGGTCAACACCCCGATATCTAATAGTAAAACTTATGAGTCTCAGAGACAAAGAGAAAATCCTGAAAGCAGCTCGGGAGAAGAGATATGTAACCTACAATGGTAGAAACATTAGATTGGCAAGAGACCTATCCACAGAGACCTGGCAGGCCAGAAAGGACTGGCAGGATATATTCAGAGCACTAAATGAGAAAAATATGCAGCCAAGAATACTATATCCAGCTAGGCTGTCATTGAAAATAGAAGGAGAGATAGAAAGCTTCCAGGACAAACAAAAACTAAAGGAATTTGCAAACACAAAACCAGCCCTACAAGAAATCTTGAAAGGGGTCCTCTAAGCAAAGAGAGAGCCTGAAAGCAACATAGACCAAAAAGGAACACAGACAATATACAGTAACAGTCGCCTTACAGGCAATACAATAGCACTAAATTCCTGTCTTTCAATAGTTACCCTGAATGTAAATGGGCTAAATGCCCCAATCAAAAGACACAGGCTATCAGATTAGATTAAAAAACAAGACCCATCGATATGCTGTCTGCAAGAGACTCATTTTAGACCCAAAGTCACCCCCAGATTGAAAGTGAGGGGGTGGAAAACCATTTACCATGCTAATGGACACCAAAAGAAAGCTGGGGTGGCAATCCTTATATCAGACAAATTAGATTTTAAACCAAAGACTGTAATAAGAGATGAGGAAGGACACTATATCCCACTTAAAGAGTCTATCCAACAAGAAGATCTAACAATTGTAAATATCTATGCCCCTAACATGGGAGCAGCCAATTATATAAGCCAATTAATAACAAAAGCAAAGAAACACATCAACAACAAAACAATAATAGTGGGGGACTTTAACACCCCCCTCACTGAAATGGACAGATCGTCTAAGCAAAAGATCAACAAGGAAATAAAGACTTTAAATGACACACTGGACCAAATGGACTTCACAGACATATTCAGAACATTCCATCCCAAAGCAACAGAATACACATTCTTCTCCAGTGCCCATGGAACATTCTCCAGAATCGATCACATCCTAGGTCAGAAATCAGGTCTCAACCGGTACCAAAAGATTGGGATCATTCCCTGCATATTTTCAGACCATAATGCTTTGAAACTAGAACTCAACCACAAGAGGAAAGTTGGAAAGAACTCAAATACATGGAGGCTAAAGAGCATCCTACTAAAGAATGAATGGGTCAACCGGGAAATTAAAGAAGAATTGAAAAAATTCATGGAAACCAATGAAAATGAAAACACAACTATTCAAAATCTTTGGGATGCAGCAAAGGCGGTCCTAAGAAGAAAGTATATAGCAATACAAGCCTTTCTCAAGAAACAAGAAAGATCTCAAGTACACAACCTAACCCTACACCTAAAGGAGCTGGAGAAAGAACAGCAAATAAAGCCTAAACCCAGCAAGAGAAGAGAAACAATAAAGATCAGAGCAGAAATCAATGAAATAGAAACCAAAAGAACAGTAGAACAGATCAACGAAACTAGGAGCTGGTTCTTTGAAAGAATTGGCCAGACTTATCAAAAAGAAAAGAGAAATGGGACGCCTGGGTGGCTCAGTCGTTAAGCGTCTGCCTTCGGCTCAGGTCATGATTCCAGGGTCCTGGGATCGAGCCCCGCATCGGGCTCCCTGCTCCATGGAAAGCCTGCTTCTCCCTCTCCCACTCCCCCTGCTTATGTTCCCTCTCTCACTGTGTCTCTCTCTGTCAAATAAATAAATAAAATCTTTAAAAAAAAAAAAAAAGAGAAATGACCCAAATCAACAAAATCATGAATGAAAGAGGAGAGATCACAACCAACACCAAAGAAATACAAACAATTATAAGAACATATTATGAGCATCTATACCAGCAAATTAGATAACCTGGAAGAAATGGATGCATTCCTAGAGATGTATCAACTACCAAAACTGAACCAGGAAGAAATAGAAAACCTGAACAGACCTATAACCACTAAGGAAATTGAAGCAGTCATCAAAAATCTCCCAAAAAACAAAAATCCAGGGCCAGATGGCTTCCCAGGGGAATTCTACCAAACATTTAAAGAAGAATTAATACCTATTCTTCTGAAACTGTTCCAAAAAATAGAAATGGAAGGAAAACTTCCAAACTCATTTTATGAGGCCACCATTACCTTGATCCCAAAACCAGACAAAGACCCCATCAAAAAGGAGAACTACAGACCAATATCCCTGATGAACATGGATGAAAAAATTCTCACCAAAATACTAGCCAATAGGATCCAACAGTATATTAAAAGGATTATTCACCACGACCAAGTGGGATTTATCCCTGGGCTGCAAGGTTGGTTCAACATCCGCAAATCAATCAACGTGATACAATACGTTAACAAAAGAAAGAACAAGAATCATATGATCCTCTCAATAGATGCAGAAAAAGCTTCTGACAAAGTACAGCATCCTTTCTTGATCAAAACTCTTCAGAGTATAGGCATAGAGGGTACATACCTCAATATCATAAAAGCCATCTATGAAAAACCTATAGCGAATATCATTCTCAATGGGGGAAAACTGAGAGCTTTCCCCCTAAGGTCAGGAACGTGGCAGGGATGTCCACTATCACCACTGCTATTCAACATAGTATTAGAAGTCCTAGCCACAGCAATCAGACAACAAAAAGAAATAAAAGGCATCCAAATTGGCAAAGAAGAAGTCAAACTCTCACTCTTTGCAGATGATATGATACTTTATGTGGATAACCCCAAAGATTCCACCCCAAAACTGCTAGAACTCATACAGGAATTCAGTAAAGTGGCAGGATATAAAATCAATGCACAGAAATCAGTGGCATTCCTATACACCAACAACAAGACAGAAGAAAGAGAAATTAAGGAGTCAATCCCATTTACAATTGCACCCAAAACCATAAGATACCTAGGCATAAATCTAACCAAAGAGGCAAAGGATCTGTACTCAGAAAACTCTAAAATACTCATGAAAGAAATCGAGGAAGACACAAAGAAATGGAAAAACGTTCCATGCTCATGGATTGGAAGAACAAATATTGTGAAGATGTCAATGCTACCTAGAGCAATCTACACATTCAATGCAATCCCCATCAAAATACCATCCACTTTTTTCAAAGAAATGGAACAAATAATCCTAAAATTTGTATGGAACCAGAAAAGACCCCAAATAGCCAGAGGAATGTTGAAAAAGAAAAGCAAAGCTGGCAGCATCACAATTCCGGACTTCCAGCTCTAATACAAAGCTGTCATCATCAAGGCAATATGGTACTGGCACAAAAACAGACACATAGATCCATGGAACAGAATAGAGAGCCCAGAAAGGGACCCTCAACTCTATGGTCAACTCATCTTTGACAAAGCAGGAAAGAATGCCCAATGGAAAAAAGACAGTCTCTTCAACAAATGGTGTTGGGAAAATTGGACAGCCACATGCAGAAGAATGAAACTGGACCATTTCCTTACACTACACACAAAAATAGACTCCAAATGGTTGAAAGACCTCAATGTGAGACAGGAGTCCATCCAAATCCTAAAGGAGAACACAGGCAGCAACCTCTTCGACCTCAGCCGCAGCAACTTCTTCCTAGAAACATCGCCAAAGGCAAGGGAAGCAAGGGCAAAAATGAACTATTGGGACTTCATCAAGATAAAAAGCTTTTGCACACAAAAGAAACAGTCAACAAAACCAAAAGACAACCGACAGAATGGGAGAAGATATTTGCAAATGACATATCAGATAAAGGGCTAGTATCCAAAATCTATAAAGAACTTATCAAACTCAACACCCAAAGAACAAAGAAGCCAATCAAGAAATGGGCAGAAGACACGAACAGACATTTTTCCAAAGAAGACATCCAAATGGCCAACAGATACATGAAAAAGAGCTCATTATCACTCGGCATCAGGGAAATCCAAATCAAAACCTCAATGAGATACCACCTCACACCAGTCAGAATGGCTAAAATTAACAAGTCAGGAAATGACAGATGTTGGCAGGGATGTGGAGAAAGGGGAACCCTCCTACACTGTTGGTGGGAATGCAAGCTGGTGCAGTCACTCTGGAAAACAGTATGGAGGTTCCTCAAAAAGTTGAAAATAGAGCTACCATATGATCCAGCAATTGCACTACTGGGTATTTACCCCAAAGATCCTAAAGTAGGGATCCAAAAGGGTACGTGCACCCCGATGTTTATAGCAGCAATGTCCACGATAGCCAAACTGTGGAAAGAGCCAAGATGTCCATTGACAGATGAATGGATAAAGAAGATGTGGTATATATATACAATGGAATATTATGCAGCCATCAAAAGGAATGAGATCTTGCCATTTGCAACGACGTGGATAGAACTGGAGGGTATTATGCTGAGTGAAATAAGTCAAACAGAGAAAGACATGTATCATATGACCTCACTGATATGAGGAATTCTTAATCTCAGGAAACAAACTGAGGGTTGCTGGAGTGGGGGGTGGGGTGGGAGGGATGGGGTGACTGGGTGATAGACACTGGGGAGGGTATGTGCTCTGGCAAGCGCTGTGAATTGTGCAAGACTGTTGAATCTCAGATCTGTACTTCTGAAACAAATAATGCAATATATGTTAAGGAAAAAAAAAAGAAGAAGAAGAAGAAGATAGCCAGAGGGGAAGAATGAAGGGGGGGAAATCGGAGGGGTAGACAAACTATGAGAGATGATGGACTCTGAAAAACAAATTGAGGGTTCTAGAGGGGAGGGGGGTGGGAGGATGGGTTAGCCTGGTGATGGGTATTAAAGAGGGTACGTTCTGCATGGAGCAGTGGGTGTTATGCACAAACAATGAATCATGGAACACTACATCTAAAACTAATGATGTAATGTATGGGGATTAACATAACAATAAAAAAAAAGAATGGTAGGGAAAAAAAAAAATCTTATGGTGTATAAAGCCCAAGAGATTGATAAAAGGCCAATAACTCACTAGAAAAATGGACAAGTATTATAAAGAGGCAATTCAAAGAATATGCAGATTGTTCTCAAATATATTTTTAAATGCTCGATTTCACTCATAGCAATAAACATGCAAATTAAAACTTCCCTCAGATAACATTTTTCACCATAAAATTGGCAAAAATCCAAAATTTGATATTATGTTCTGTTGCCAAGCTATGGGAAATAGGCACTGTCGTACCTTGCTGATGGGAGTATAAATTTGTACAACCCAGATGGAGGGCAATTTAGCAATAGCTATCAAAATTCCAAATGTATGTGCTCTTGGACTCAGCAACTCCACTGTGGGGAGTTTACCCTACAGATATATTTGCATATCTACAAAATGGCATACATAAAGTTTATTTATTGCCGCACTGCAATCAACAGTGAAAGATAGGAGAGAACCTGGATACTTGTCAGTGGAAGGCTGGTTAAAGATACTCAATGAAGTATTCTGTAAGTATGTAAAGAAATAAGAAAGCTCTTTACATATTGATAGAGAAAACTCTCTACAATACATTAAGTGAAAAAGCAAGGTACTGAGTAATGTATATAGCATGCAAACATTTACATTAAAAAGAGAAAACAATATATTTGTATTGTTAGTTACATTTATTTAGATTTATTTTCAAAATCCCTGCAAGGGTAAATAAAAGACTAAAAACAGTTTAGTCTGTTGGTGGGAATGCAAGCTGGTGCAGTGGTCAGCTGGCCATTGGTCATCTGGCCACTGGGGCCTGGGAACTGGGAACATGAACGACCAATGTGGGAAGGAGATTTTTCATGGGAAGCTTTTTCATACTTTTTGATGTCTTTACCACGGGAGCATATTACTGTCCAAAAACTTTTTAAAAATAATTTAAAGCAAAGAACCATCCTAACAATACTGTCAAATACATTCAATTCCACAGACGGCTTAAATGCCCTGCAACGCTAGCAAGACCCTCTGTGCCATTAATAGGAACATCCGTTAGGATGTTTGTGACTGTAAGTGGTAGAAGGCTTAAACAGTGAGACAATTATTATCCCAGATAACAAAACACCCAAAGTCAGACTGTCCCAGAAATGGAAATGCCTCTGCAATTTCAGGTATCACCTGACCATGGCAGCCAAAATGGACAATGCCCACAACCTCCTGTGCAATGCCCAGAAATCTCTCAGGGGCAAGTGGCCAGTGATGTGTATGTAGTATGTCCATACTTGAGCTTCAGGGGAGCCTGGGACATAATGGCAACAGTAACAACAGTAATCACTAACACCTATTGAACATTTCATATGTGCCAGGTACTGTTGTAAGCACTTTACACGCATTAACTCCTTTGCTCTTCAAAGCCATCTATTAGGGAGGTAGTGTTTTTGTACCTATTTTACAGATGAGGAAAGGCATGGGAGAAGTTAAGTAAGTCACAGTAAGCGGTGGAGCTGAGATAGACACTTTGGCAGTCTAGATCCAAAGCCACTGATCCCAACTACCATGTGTATTACTGGAGAATAAATCTTCAATATACACCTTCAACAGAAAGAGGTTGATTCTGCCAGCAAGGGAGGGCGGAAAAGAATGGCTCTTGGATATCTAGCCAACAGTGCTTCTCCCTGGGAGCAAATTGCCCACATTGCAGCCCTTGACCAGTATACGTCAAGCCATCAATGACAGACCTGGCCATTTTTTGTGGAGACCTCCCGTGTTCGCTCTAGACATGTGTCTCCAGTTAACAGACAGGAGGAAGCCTCAGGATCTTTCTGGAAGGAACAGTAACAGCAGCTCCACCTAGAGAAATCTCTAAACCAAAACTCATCATGGCTACCAGAGCACCTTGCAATGAGCTCCAGGGAATAGAGAGGCTTCCAGCCAAAGGCAGGATGACAACAGGAGACTGAGGACCTCCATGGAAGACTCTAGGGTGCTCTCATGGGCTGCCACACACCCACAGCTCACCTGCAGGCCAAGTGCTAGTGCTTCTTCCTACCCAAACACTTCACTTATACCAGCGGAACCGCATCCTGGAAATCAAATGGAGTTTTTGGCTGGTGAGGAAACCAGCCATGCCTGTTTTTTCACAGACAAATCCCGGGGCCAGTCTACTCTGCTGCTAATAAGATCAACACAGGGTAGTCTCCTGCTGTACAATCTTCCCCCGTCTCTGTGCCTCACTTGCTACTTGCGAGCTCCCACTGCTAAATGTGTCTAAAACATTCAAGACAAAAAGCTCTTTCTTCAAATATAAGCTTCCACCTTCTAGGACTTTACAGCAGCTAGCTCTGCCCTCCTGTGCTAAATATACAGATTTTTTTCCCTGTCATTAATCCAATAGTTTTTTCATATATTTGTCTTTTCATAGAGTCAGAGACTTGGTGAGTCAGTTTCCTCCCCTCCCAGGCACATCGCCCAAGGAAGGGGGTGGATATATTCTTAGCCTGAGAGCACTTTGCTCTGCCTTATGTAAAACCCCAGGGAGCTGGATGTTTCTAGACTCTGACAAAGAGGAGCTCTGGGTGAGCAGAGAAAATAAGAGAACAAAGCATGTGAACAAGGAGCACATCTCCCAACGGAGCCCACTTGCCGCCTGCAGATCTGAAATAGAGCCACCAGCCTGTGGGCTGCCCGCTTCTCTCAGAGAGGAGTAGGTAGAAGAGGAATTCCACTCCACGTTTCCTCCCCCAGAAGAGTCAGAACAGCTCACATGATGAGCCCCATGTCTTCTCAGCCTGGGAGGTCGAGGTGGGGGCTATGCCACGAGGGATGAAGGGATCTGGCCACCAGGGCACCTGCGACTTCCAAGGGGAAACTGTAAGCATTGTAAGAATAAGATGGAGCATGTCTTGCTCCATCACAACCAGCTACCTCAGGCTGCAGACAGGCCAGAGTCATGTTCATAGATGCACTAAGCCACAATGTTATTGATTTGATTTTCTAGAGCCAAGAAGCTGCAGTCACTTATATCTTCAAGGCTGTGCAGCCTGGTTGGGCTGCCTGCCTTTGCAGGTTAAGTGCAAAAGGGCCGAAGATCCTAGAGATAAGTCCATGTTCTGAAAACCTCCTGTCAAGCTTTATAACAGCTGCTTTCATGGGGCGCCTGGGTGGCTCAGTCTGTTAAGCATCTGCCTTCAGCTCAGGTCATGACCTTGGCATCCTGGACCAAGCCCTGCATTGGGCTCCCTGTTCTGTAGGGAGTCACCTTCTCCCTCTCCCTCTCCCTCCCCACTCATGCTCCCTCTCAAGTAAATAAATAATATCTTTAAAAAAAGAAAAACAGCTGCTTTCAGAACTCTTCAGCTCTGGTGTGGCCACTGACCTTGGCCAAGTCATGTCACTTCTGTGGGCCTCCATTAACCCATCTTGAGGGAAGATGCAGATGCTGATCTCCAGGAGCCTGTGAAGTTCAAAAGTTCTGCACTTCACAAAAAGACTTCATTTCCCTTTGGAAGATGAAAGTGTCTTATATCCATCCTTGCCTCTGGCTTCCATTTCCTTCACTTTCTCTATTCAGCCCTGCCCAACATCTAGTGGAAATAAAAGCTTGTCCTGCCACCTTCTTCTGCATCTAGAAGCAAGATGGCAAAGCCTGGCCCAGGCCACTGAGCTCTGTTTTACTTTCAGGAATTAACGTATCTCAAAAGCTTGAAAGGAGGGGGAAAAGAATGAATGGAAGAACAGGGAGAAAGAGAGGGTGGGGGAGGGGGTGGAGAACGGGCCCTGATATTATTACTACTATAACTCCCATAGACACCAAAGTTCCCAAAATGTTCTGTTCATAATTAAGCAATGTGAAGTTGGCTGCAGTGACCATATGGAAGAGGAGAGCCAGGAGTGCCCTGGGGATGCTTTGGAATCCAGGAACTTAAGTATCTGCAGAGAACATCTTGCTAGCAGCCCTTTGGCTGTGAAAATGCAAATGACCCCAGCTGGCTGCCAAGTGTCACCTGGGAAGCCCAGCTGATAGAGGAGTTCCCAGCTCTCCATTCTCCACGCTCTGTCCCATATTGCCAGAGGAGTTGGACACTCAGACCAAGTGGCACCCCAGGGCCTGCCCAGGGGTGCTCAGCCAAGGAAGCAGGGCACCCTCACCCTCTGCAGCTCTGGAGCTGCCCACCTCACCTCCGGAAGGAGTGGTGTGAGGATGTGAGGTCCCTCTCACTCTCTCTCTTTCTCTCTCGCCTTCAAGTTCAAAGTAAAAACCGAAATTAGCCCCGCCTTCTCCAGCTATCCTTACTCTAATATCCTCTCAAATTTATATAGGGAGTTTGTACCATTAATTTCTCTTCTTCATAAACAAGAAGAGAGACAAGATAAAATTTAACAGATCCTTCAAAGGTCATCTTTCTTTAGCTCTGGAAAGTCACCCCGTGCCTACGTAGAACCACGCACCTCCACTCACGCTCACCCTGCACCTCTGATGCCCTCCTAGCAAACTCCCAGCCTAGTCTGTAGGGAAGCAGATAGCTGGGGGAGCAGAGCATGCCTGGCCACAGATAATCCACCAAGGGAAAAAAACATTCTGAGATCATCAACAGTCTTTAGGCCCTAAGAGAGTCTGAGAGTTCTTCCCATCTGGTAAAATAATTATAAGGACTGAACTCATTCTCCAAACAGCCTAAGCACCCAGCGGGGACCTGTGCTCCATTTTAAAGGTCACAAAGATGGGGCGTAACAGCCCATGACCTAAGTCAATGTTTCCTGAACTTTCAGTGGATGATTTGTTCACGAACATCAGTGAGAGGAAAAAGAAATATGATAAGGGTTGAGGATGAGGAGGAGGTTCCTTTCCCTGGATGTTCCCTGTGCAGATAAATACCACTTCATCCACTTGTTCTTCCAAGCATTCCAAACCCCATATGCATGTTGTGCATACATGCATGCATGCACACATCAGCCTCTGGCTTTGTTCCTCCAGCCCAAACCCCATCTCGGCACCAACCCCAACCTACTTGGGAATGCCACATAAAATGCAACCCAGTCTGGGCGCCTGGGTAGCTCAGTTGGTTAAGTGACTGCCTTCGGCTCAGGTCATGATCCTGGAGTCCTGGGATCAAGTCCCGCATCGGGCTCCCTGCTCAGCGGGGAGCCTGCTTCTCCCTCTGACCCTCCCCCCTCTCATGTGCTCTCTCATTCTCTCTCTCTCAAATAAATAAATAAAATCTTAAAAAAAAAAATGCAACCCAGTCTGAAGGATGCCCATTCTTACACAGATCAGTGCAGAAAAGGAAAAAGGTGCCAAGGTGGACGCAGAGCTATGAGCAAGAGAGGATATTGGGAGACTAAAGTGGGTCCTGCCAGCTAGTTCCATCTCCAGGAAGGAAACCCCTCAAATGCAATATACCCTTCAAGATCCACTAAACCCTCCCTGACCCCACAGAGCCACTGCCACCTAGCCCCACTGAACCCAGGGGCCCAAATTTCTAATGTGATTTTACTCATGAGACTTGAGTGAGGAATCTCTCTCAGCATTTGGAAGAGCATGTCCCTTGATTTGATGGTTGTTCTTTCTCTAATGCCATCTGTTGATGGTATTATTCTACTGAAACACAATCTGTGATGGTATTCCTTTCTCTTTCCCGTCTGCATCCAAACCTCATGATATATAAAAACAATTCTTCAAAGAGAGACTTTGAGCATTTGAGTCCCTGCCATGTGAAAAACAACATTAACACAAGCCATTATCAAATGCCAAGCATTGTTCCACCACTTGACATGATTCAATTCATTTATTCCTCATAGCAGCCCTGTGAGCAAGATTTGATTACCTTCCCCATCTTACAGTTGAGGACACTGACAGAAAGGAAGTTAAATGAATTGTGGTAGTCACGGTGTTAGTAAATAGCAAATCCAGGATTCAAATCCAGACAGCATGGCTCCAGACTCCACAGCCTTAAGTCTTAACCACTGTGCTTTCAAGATTCCTAAACTTTGTATCTAAGGAACTACCCAGCCCCTAGGAAGAAGATAGCAAGGAAACAATGCAGACAGAGAGCACATTGTCTATAAGAGAAATGCGTCCTCTGCAATCACTTCCCCCCACATATTCCCACTCTCCACCTCTGTCTCTTTCACACACACACTCATTCTTGCTCTCTCTTGCTCACACACACACACACACACACTCCTGCCATACCTGGGTCCAGCACCACCAAGCAATGGGATTTAACCTTGACTCAAAGAATTATCAAGGCTGCATGGACACAGGCACAGACAGTTTTCCTGACCTTAATACCTTATGCTCTTGGGTACTGTAATGGTTCATTTTAGGCATCAACTTGGCTACTGTTATATCTGTGACTGAGTAACAGAGGCTCTGACAGCCCCCAGAGGCCACGTTTTCCTTTGAAATCAGAATTTGTGCTTCAAATGCAGAAAGAAGGCAAAAGCATTCTAAGGAACACAAACCACCAAGGAACTCGGTCACATCCTTTCTCACTTTCTTACATGTTACTTCCCCATATTAATCAGTCACCTAGTCCAAAAATGCTGTCATATAAGGAAAAAGAAGATAGGCCCATCATCAATCCATCACTCCTTTGTCTTCTGACCTTCCCTACTCACACTAGTAAGACAAAGGTGGAGAATGTTGGTAGAATGTACACATATGAATGAAAACAGTGGAGCTCATTTTGTGCAGCATTTTCATTGTTCTGGTAAGAACACAATACATACGCATGTATGAGCTATGAAGCACAACTTGTGTGATTTCGGTGACTACGTGTGAGTTAAATGTTCTTATATTTGCATTTAAAACTGGGACTGTACCATATAAAGATGAACTGTAAAATTCATGCTAACAATTTAAAATTTTAATCTTTCTTCACTTAGAACAACATGAAATAGCAAATTAAAAAAACTAGGACAAGAGAGACTGAAAAAAAGGAAAAAGCTTCTTTAAAAAAAAAAAGAAAGGAAGGAAAAAGCTTAATATTTTAGTATATACCTTTAACAACACTTTTTTCCTGCTTTTTGAACAAAAGACACCCTCCCATTTCTATTTTGTACAGGGGCCCCCAAATTATGTAGCTGGCCTTGAGGAAATGAAATCTATTCTGCTATGATGTAATAATTGAAATAATTGTAATTCTTAGGAAATCACACACGATCAAAATAATGTATTATAAAACTAGTTGCTTCAGGGGTGCCTAGGTGGCTCAGTGAGTTAAGCATCTAGCTCTTGATTTCAGCTCAGGTCATGATCTCAGGGTTGTGAAATTGAGCCCCTCATGGGGCTCTGCACTCAGCACAGAGTCTGCTTGTCCCTCTCCCTCTGCTGCCCCCCTCCACTCTCATGCTCTGTCTCTTTAAATAAATAAATATCTTTAAAAAAAAAAAAAAGTTGCTTCAGAGACCCACCATGTGAGGACACAGCTAGAAGGTGCTGGTTATGAACCAGGAAGGGACTCTCACCAGAAAGCGACCATGCCGACACCTTGAACTTGGACTTCCCAGCCTCCAGAACTGTGAGCAATAAATTTCTGTTTATTTTAAAAACAAAATTGCTTCATAGGAAATAACGAAACCACTTCAAAGCATAAAGTTGAACAGAAATCAAAATGGCTGCGCTAACGCTTCCGCGAAGCTTGATTTTAAAGTAAGTCACCTTTTTCCTCTCTTCCGCAAACCTTCCCTCCTCCCTTCTTAGCCTTTGTTTCAGGAACCTAGTACCACTCTGAAGACATAATGAATGAGGATGGCGGCACATCCACAATTCCTGTCAAAACCAGCTAGATCCCGTATTTCCCTATCAACGCCCCCAGCCCCTTTCTGCGGGTGGGTTTGCAGCCTGAAGGCCTTAGCCTGCTGCAGCCTCCTTCGCTGGGCAAAGCAATAAAGCCATTGTTCCTCTTCATCCCAAATTCTGTTTTCCCGTTATACTTTGGTCCAAAGCACAGAGGTCGACTTTCAACAATGAGAGGTCACAGACTAGAGAATTTCAAACTCATCAAAGACATTTTCTTGTGGAAGTTTCACTAATCGAGGGAGGTTTCATAACTGGATGGCTACAACACCTAATCACCTAGCAAATGCAGTGTAGGAATAGATCAACCTTTGGCTCCAGAGCAACGGCCTTTCTTTTTCTATTGCCACCAGTATTATCGACAATAACAGCTTCTTTCCTGTTCTTACCAGCTTTTTCACCCACTGTCATGTTAAACAAAGCAAGAAATTCACCCAAAGCAGCCATGGCTCCTCCATGGCTTGTTCCCTTTCTCTGTGGCTGCTACATTCTCACTGTTATTTTTTCCCTTTTTTTTTTTTTTAAGATTTTATTTATTTATTTGACAGAGAGAGAGAGCACAAGTAGGCAAAGAGGCAGGCAGAGGGAGAGGGAGAAGCAGACTCTCCACTGAGCAGGGAGCCCGACGCGGGGCTCGATTCCAGGACCCCGGGATCATGACCTGAGCCGAAGGCAGCCGCTTAACTGACTGAGCCACCCAGGCGCCCCTATTTTTCCCTTTCTTGATAGCTTTATCATCTACCTCTCTCCGTACCGCAAATCACGTTCCTGAAATAACATACATACAACTTACATCCAATTCTTATCATGACACACTGAGGGAAAATGCCTGTAATTATGACACTTTTAAAATCTTGACAGATTGAAAATTAAGAAAACATCAAAAATCGAGAACCTAGAAATCAAGGTGCTCTCTCCAAAACAGCAACCCAGAAATTTGAAGAAACTTTAAACGGGTTCCCTCAGGTTACAGAGAGGAGGTGGTTTACTGTATCAGGTCAATCGCTCTCCTCTTACACCTGGGGAGCTTGAAGGCTGGGGCCTCAGACAACTTCTGCAAGGTCTGGAACTCATGGGCAGCAGCGTGAGAACATACAGTTATCTTGGTCCTTGACTGAGATCTCTCTACCCCACCCCAATAAAACACTGTTTGCAAAAATAATTCCTTGGGTTAATCTCTCTAAAAGGAGGCCCAAATCACTAAGAGGAAAATTCTGGGGTCTCTTCCTAACTAAATTTAATTTGAAAGGAACCAGACTTTTCCATTGGAAGAGGTCAAAACTGTCAGAACCACCCTAAAAAAGGATTCATTTTGGGTCTCCAGTCAGCGCTTGGACAAAGTAAGATAACCTTCATTTTGAGTTTCGTAAAATTCATAAAGTATACTGGGATTGCCAAGTGCCTTTCCTCTGTGTCCTTTTGGGGTCTCAAGTTCCACTGATGTGGCAGCCACGCAACACAGGCACGTCTACTCAATCCTTTAGATGGAAAATTTCCATTTTCTGTGAGTCGATCAATAATGATCACTTGCAGTGTGCCTAGCCATGGTCTGGACACTACCTGCGTTTGAAGATTACACACTGATGGATGAAAAGGAAGACTGTGTTGGTGCCCAAAACCGAGCGGAGGAAAAAAGGACTCCAACGGTGAAGCAGGATATGATGGGGGGAGGGCCACACCCCTCCATAAGCTCAGTGCGGTAATCACTCAGAAATGAGGAGGAAGAACAACTTGTTTATTTACTTAACCTATTTCCCCTCCAGACATTGCAGCATCAATGCGTGGCTCAGAGATCAGAGGTACAGGGTCCTGAGGACAAGTGAGGAAAGGGAAAAATAGCAGGAAATGGGCAAAAGAAAAAGTCAAGCCAGTTCTGAAAAAGCAAACTGCCTCTGTGTCTCTGGCAAAGCCTTTCTCCTTGACCAAATTTTAGTCAGGCCCCTTGAGCCCTTTTCTCAACCTTGGCTCCAGTCCTTAACAGGAAACCTCCTACATCAATAAAGGAGAACCCTCCTACACTGTTGGTGGGAATGCAACCTGGTGCACCCACTCTGGAAAATAGTATGGAGGTTCCTCAAAAAGTTGAAAATAGAGCTACTCTTCGACCCAGCCATTGCCCTACTGGGTATTTACCCCAAAAATACAAATGTAGTGATCTGAAGGGGCACCTGCACCCCAATGTTTATAGCAGCAATGTCCACAATAGCCAAACTATGGAAAGAGCCTAGATATCCATCGACAGATGAATAGATAAAGAAGATGTGGTATAGGGGCGTCTGAGTGGCTCAGTCGTTAAGCGTCTGCCTTCGGCTCAGGTCATGATCCCAGGGTCCTGGGATCGAGTCCCACATCGGGCTCCCTGCCGGCGGGAAGCCTGCCTGCTTCTCCCTCTCCTGCTCCCCCTGCTTGTGTTCCTGCTCTTGCTATCTCTCTCTCTCTGTCAAATAAATAAATAAAATCTTAAAAAAAAATTTTTTTTTAAAAAGATGTGGTATATATACACAATGGAATATTATGCAACCATCAAAAAATGAAATCTTGCCATTTGCCACGATGTGGATGGAACTAGAGGATATTATGCTAAGTGAAATAAGTCAATCAGAGAAAGACAATTATCATATGATTTCACTCATACGTGGAATTTAAGAAACAAAATACAGGATCATAGAGGAAGAGAGAGAAAAATAAAACAAGATGAAATCAGAAAGGGAGACAAACCATAAGAGACTTTTAATCATAGAAAACAAACTGAGGGTTGCTGGAAGGGAGGGAGGTGGGGGAATGGGGTAACTGTGTGATGGATATTAAGAAGGGCACATGATGTAATGAACACTGGGTGTTATATAAGACTGATGAACCTCTAAACTCTACCTCTGAAACTAATAATACATTATCTGTTAATTAATTGAATTTAAATTAATTAACTATTTAATTAAATAAAAACCTTCTACATCAGCTTAGCAAGAATCCTCTTACTCCTGATGTCTCCCATTAGTACTCCTGCACCCACTGATGCCCTCACTCTGCTTGCTGGCTATAAATCCTCAGCTACCTTTGTTGTATTTGGACTTTGGCCCAATCTCTCCTCTACTGCAATAGTCTTGATACCTATTACAATAGCCCTGAATAAAGCCTTCCTACTGTTTTAACAAGTGTCAGAATAATTTTTTTCTTTAACACTACTTTCAAAATCACCAAATCCTCAGTATTCTTTTCCCTCTTACCAAAATTCAGGGCAATGGTTTTCCAACCAAAGTAACAAAACACACTGTCTGGCTGAGTTGTGAAATGGGAGACAAAGTATAGAGTGACAAGCAAGTAAAATTTCCTGATATGATTTCCCAAGCAACCCTGTGAGCAACAAGCTCCCTGGTCTCCCAACACCTGAATGCCTATGTGTCCCTTACATAAGACTCCCATGGGGATTAATAAAACCCCACTCTTTTGGTTTAAATTGAGCAATCCAGCCCTAGGCTGGGAACCCCAAAGCACTCTACCCATGGAGCCTAACAATAGCATGTACCTCAGGTCCTCTCTCTCTCTCTCTCTCTGTTGGCACTCTACCTTAACCTCCCCATGTGGCTTCCTGAAGCATGCTATGTACTTCCTCTAGGACCTGTAAGTAATAAACTCTTCTATTTCAATTTCTCTTATAGTCTATTATTGACTCACAGCTCACCATCCAGCACCCTGCTTTGCTAACAAATGTTAATTTAACAAAGCCTTAACAGCCATATATGATGAAGCCACAGCTCATCACTAGTCAAGCACATCATATTCAACAATGAAAAGCTGAAAGATTTTCCTCTAAGGCCAGGAACAAGACAAGGATGCCCACTCCTAACCACTTCTATTCAACATAATCCCGGAAGTCCTAGCACAGTAGTTAGGCAAAAAAAAGAAATAAAATGCATCCAAATCAGAAAAGAAGAAGTAAAATTGTCTCTGTTTTAAGATGACATGATATTAAATACAGAAAACCTTAAAGATTCAACCCAAAAACTGTTGGAACTAATAAATGATTTCAGCAAAGTTACAGGATACAAAATCAATACACAAAAATCAGTTATGTTTCTATACACTAATAAAAAACTACCAAAAAGAGAAACTAAGAAAACAATCCCATTTATAATAGCATCAAAAACAATAAAATACTTATGAATAAATAAAACCAAAGAGGTGAAAGATCTGTACTGTGAAAGCTATAACACATTGATGAAAGCAATTGAAGAAGACACAAAATAAATGGAAAGATATTCCATGTTCATGGATTGAAAGAATTAATATTGTTAAAATATCCATACTACCCAAGGTGATCTACAGATTCAATGCAATCCCTATCAAAATTCCAATGGCACTTTTCACAGAAATAGAAAAAACAATCCTAAAATTCTTATGGAACCAAAAAAGACCTCAAATAACTAAAGCAATCTTGAGAAAGAAGAACAAAGCTGGAGGTAACACACTTCTGATTTCAAACTATGTTACAAAGCTATAGTCACCAAAACAGTTTGCTATTAGCATAAAAACAGACACATAGGGGTGCCTGGGTGGCACAGTCAGTTAAGCGTCTGACTATTGGTTTTGGCTCGGGTCATGATCTTCCAGTCGTGGGATCGAGCCCCGTATTGGACTCCATGCTCAGCACGGTGTCTGCTTGGAGTTTCTCTCTCCCTCTCCCTCTGACCCTCCCCACCATCATCTATCTCTCTCTCTCCCTATTAAAAAAAAAAAAAAAAGACACAGATCAATGGAATAGAACAGAGAACCTAGAAATAAATTCATACATATATGTCAATTACTTTTTGACAGAAAAGCCAAGAAATTGCAATGGAGAAAACACTGTCTCTTCAATATATAGTATTGGGAAAATTGTACATCTACATGCAAAAGAATGAAACTGACCTCTATCTTAGACCATATTAAAAAATCAACTCAAAATGCATTAAAGATTTGAACACACAATCTGAAACCATAAAACTCCTAGAAGAAAACATGGGGAATAAGTTCCCTGACATCACTCTTAACAATGATTTCTTTGGATCTGATACCAAAAGCAAAGGCAACAAATGCAAAAATAAACAAGAGGGAGTTTTCAAACTAAAAATCTTAAGCATGGCAAAGGAAACCATCAACAAAATGAAAAGGCAACCTATGGAATGGAAAAAAATATTTGCAAACCACATATGTGATAAGGGGTTAGTATCCAAAATACACAAGGAACTCAAACATCTCAATGGTGAAAAATAAATAACCCAATTAGAAATGGGTAAAGGACCTGAAGAGAGATTTTTCCAAAGAAGGTATACCAATGGCCAACAGGTATATGAAAAGGTGTTTGGCATCACTCATCAACCAGGAAATGCAAATCAAAACTGCCATGAGATATTACCTAACATCTGTTAGGATATCTGTTATCAAAAGGATAAAGAAGTAAATGCTGGTGAGGATATACAAAAAAGGAAACACTTGTGTGCACTGTTGGTGGGAATGTAAACTGGTACAGCCTCTATGAAAAAGAGTATGACGTTTCCTCAAAAAAAAAGAAAAGAAAGAAAACAGAGCTACCGCATGATTCAGCAATCCCATTTCTGGGTATATATCCAAAAGAAATGAAATCCCTACCTGAAAGAGAGGTCTCTACTTCTGTGTTAATTACATTATTCACAATAGCCAAGTGTCTGCTGACAGACGAATGGATTAAAAAAAGTGGCACAGGGGCGCCTGGGTGGCTCAGTCGTTGGGCGTCTGCCTTCAGCTCAGGTCATGATCCCGGGGTCCTGGGATCCAGCCCCGCATTGGGCTCCCGGCTCAGTGGGGAGCCTGCTTCTCCCTCTCACACTCCCCTTGCTTGTGTTCCCTCTCTCGCTGCCTCTCTCTCTGTCAAATAAATAAATAAAATCTTTAAAAAAAATAAATAAAAAATAAAAAAAATTTTAAAAGTGGCACATATATATATGTGTACACACATATACACACAATGGAATATTATTCAGCCTTTAAAAAGAAGGAAATCCTGCCAAATGTGACGTGGATCAGCCCAGAGGGCATTATGCGGAGTGAAATAAGTCAGACAGAGAAAGACAAATACTGCATGGCATCACTTATCTGTGGAATCTAAAAACAAAAACAAAAGTTGAACTCATAGAAAGAAAGAGTAGAATGATGATTGCCAAGGGCTAGGGGGTGGGGAAAAGACAGGGAGGCTGATAAAAGGTACAAATTTTCAGTTATAAGATGAATAAAGTCTGAAGACCTAATGTATAACATGGTGACTATAGTTGAAAATAATATATTGTATAATTGCAATTTGCTAAGAGAACAGAACTTAAGTTCTCACCAAAAAAAAAGGTAAATGTGTCAGATGATAGTTGTGTTCATTAACTCGATGGTGGGAATGCTTTCACAATGTGCACCCATGTCAAATCATTGCATTGTACAATTTAAATATAATCACAATTTTTCTGTCAATTATACTTCAGTAAAGAGGGGGGTGTGGGGGATGACAGAAAATAACAAGTGTTTATGAGGCTATGTAGAAATCAGAACACTTTTGCACTGTTAGTGGGACTGTAAAATGGTACAGAAACTATGGAAAAGAGTATGGAAGTTCCTGAAAAAATTCAAACTAAAACTACCATAGGCTCCAGCAATCCCAATTCTGGATTTCTGAATATATCAAAAAGAATGGAAAGCAGGATCTCAAAGAGATATTTGCACACTCGTGTTCATAACAGCAGTCTTCACAATAGCCACGAGGTGGAAACAACCCGAATGTCCATCAGTGAATGAATGGATAAACAAAATGTGGTCTATGTGTACCACGGAATATTATTATCAAACTTAAAAAGGAAAGAAATTCTGTCACATGGTACAACATGAGTGAACCTTGAGGACATTATACTCAGTGAAATAAGCCAATCACAAAAGCACAAACACTGTATGATTCCTCATATAGGAGGGATCTAAAGTTGTCAAATTCATAAAAACAAGAAGTAGAATGATGGCTGCCAAGGGCTGAGGGAAGGGGAAATCGGGAGTTGTTTACTAGATAGAGATGGAAAAAAAGTTAGAAATCTCTTGCATAATGTGAATAAACAACATTACTGAGCTGTACACTTAAAACATGGTTAATGTGGTAGATTTTATGTGACTTTTTTTAGATTTAAATAAATTTTTATTTTAAAAAAATCTTGAACAGTATCTGAAATCCATCTATTGCTTCTATTCCTGTTTGGGAAGTATAATTCAAGCACTAAATTTCAGCAATTTTGTGAAAGCACTCAGGCCAAATATGGTCACTTGATTCTTTGATGCCACTTGCTCTGTCTCTCCCCGATCTCCACCACTTAACCCCCTCTCAGGTCCCCAAATCTACTGTCTACCCGGAGAGCCTAAATACAAGGACTTCTTGAACCTTGAAATCATACGCAAAATAATATATTATGCAATTTTTTCTGGTGAGACAATCCATAAAAATCATCAAATGACTGACAGTAAACGACAGATTCAAAAAAACGCAAATAATTTATGCAAGGTCCTACAATTCAGTTCCCAGATGGGGACAGAGCTGGGAGGCAAACACAAGCCTGCCTGAGCCCTAACCCCAAACACTGGGTCACGCCAACATCAAAGCGGAGGCATTCAGCCTTGGGGTATGATACAAAGGACACATGAAGAGAACACAAAGCACGGATCATAAGCCCTCACGAAATTGTTGGGAGGACTAGGTGACGGTGTTGGTAAAGGGCCTGGGACGGGGGTGGAGGTGTTCGGTCGCCCGCTCTCCCCATTCAACCCTCGGGAAGACTCCAGCCTGATACCTTAGTGGGAATTAGTTTAAACTGTTGCCCTTCCCAGGAGCGTCTGCATTTTAAGTAAAAGACAGAATTTCAGCACCTACTCAGTTGGAGGATAACTTGGGATTCAGAGCTCTGTTCAGATCCTCAGGTCATGGGCGGAAGCCATGTTCAACTCTCCCTACTCAAAAATGCAGCCGAACTCAGCCCTCCCGGCCTCCCGGAGCTGCTCCTCCAGAATATGAGGGGGGGAAGGCATTCTTGCTCTGTGTCCTGGGGAACAATAGCAGACTGGCACTGGTTTCAGGGCTAACGACTGCCTCTTAATCAGCCCCTTGCTGGGGTGAGGCCTGGGCTTGCATCTGCTCGGAGGTCTGCTTCCGCCAGCCCGCTTGGGGAGTGTCATTTAAAATCTGTCCATCTCGGAAGACACTATCTGGTCACATGACAGCTGAGCCCAGAGAGGCAGGATGCTGCAGACAGAACTGTCCTTTCTAATGACACATGCAGAGCAGCGGGAAGCGCTTGCCGGGGAGGAGGTCACGGAAGTGAGCAGGGACCAACATAGCAGCCCGGAGACCACGGGCTCTGAGACCACGCCGCGCCCGGCACCGCCTCCCACCCGCAATTCGGGGCAGCGGCAGACTACAGTTCAATTGCATGACTCACACCTTGTTTCCCAGGGGTTTATTCTATAATTTGTCCAAACTTCTGTTATAAAGGGAAAGTCATCCTGCATTCAGGAAGCACGATCGATCCTGGCTAATCTGGTCTATAAGGGGCAATTGAAACAGACAGGTTGCCGTGGTAACGTTCCTGTTTTATTTATAGTAACAAGTTCAAGGTATGGGATGTGAGAGGCACTGCATCTCATTGCTGTGATTGCCGGGCTGTGTTGGGAAGAGTGGGAGGTGGGGGAAAGATTCTAAAACTGTGAGATAGGGCAGGGGTTCTGCCTCCCACCTCCATTACACGTACAGCAGCCTTGGTTTCATCTCTTACATTTTAGAATTCTGCATAAAGAAGGGGAGGGGAGGGGAGGGGAGGGGAGGGGAGGGAAGGAGGGAGGAAGGAAGCCCAAAGAACTGTTGTGAAGAGCACTACACCAGGAATTACAGGACGAGGTCGCAGCCCCTTATCTGACACCCATGGCTTTTCCTGGCCCTCACAGCCAGACCTGTTGCTCTCATGCAGACCCAGGCAGAGGCCCGTGCACCACTCCTAACCTCTGTTCTAGGCTCTTCTGAGCACTGTGCTTGACTCCCAGGTGTGCCTAGAGCCCTGGTTTCTGCTCCAACCACAGCACGGGGGCCTCCTCCAGTAGAAGGACACGTGTGCGCACCCCAATACCCTGGAAGGTCAGACTCACTCATTTTAGCACAGACCCTGGGGTAAACCTTCTCCTGCCATCTCTGTTTAGGAAGGAGAATCTTGAGACTACAGGATGAGCTGTTAATAAGATCTGCTTCCTTTCAACTGTTTATCCATGTGATCCGGATGTCCTTGATACCAGAGAAGAGGAAGAAGAGAAAGGGGGGTGGCAAGCGAAGGGAAGAAAAAGCCTCAGCAGCCAAGGCTGATAAAAGAAAAGCCACAGTTGTCATTCACAGCCTTCTGTACCTGGACTCTGATTTGACACAAGCTATACTCAGGCCTGTGGAATAGGGATGACAGTTTGGGTTCTTCCCTTTGTTGTTTCTCTCTCTCTGCATGCTATCTGCCATTTCGGCCTCAGGGAAGGTGGAGGTGAATGCCACCACAGGAAGGAGGAGAACATGACTTAAGAGAGGGCTCTGCCGGACCAGAAGAAGGGGAAAGACTATCCTACATGCCACCTTTGGGGAGCAAGGAAGGGAAGGGAGGAAGGAGGAGGCAAGGATCACACACGTGGATACCTCTGTGATAAAACCCAGAGGGAAAGGGGTGGTTTTGGATGAGTTGAAGGTCTGGGGGCACCTGGGGGCTCAGTAGGTTGATTTCAGCTCAGGTCATGATCTCAGGGTCGTGGGATCGAGCCCCGTGTCACACTGCATGCTGGGCATAGAACCTGCTTGAGATTGTCTCTCTCTCCCTCTGTCCCTCCCCACCCTATTAGCTCACTCGTGCGCTCTCTCTCAAAATAATAACAACAACAACAACAGATGGGTTTAAGGTCTGGCCAAAAGCAGAGAGGGGCCTTTGTGTCCCACTGTCTGTCTAAAACTTCCTGGGGAGAAGCCACCAGGTTGCCAAGATAGCTAGAGTGAGTGTAGCAGAGACAAAGGGGAGGCATGGGTAGATAGGTAAACAGCCTGCATTTGCCTCAGGAGAAGCTTCAACAACGAATACCTGTCTGATGTAGCAGGGAAGAGGCCCAGAAGTTCCTCCCTGCCTGGAGGGCAGCTGACGGTGGTGGGTAACCTTGACAGCAAGAGACTGGGATGGAAGAGAGGATTAAGACTATAGCCAGGGCCTTAGGAAAGATCACTTCTTGAGTCAGGAATCAACCCTAGAATGATCCATGGTACTAAGCAAGAGTCAAAGCAGGAATGTAAGAAGCTGGTGCAGCCACTCTGGAAAACAGTATGGAGGTTCCTCAAAAAGTTGAAAATAGAGCTACCATATGATCCAGCAATTGCACTACTGGGTATTTACCCCAAAGATACAAATGTAGTGATCCGAAGGGGCACATGCACCCCAATGTTTATAGCAGCAATGTCCACAATAGCCAAACTGTGGAAAGAGCCAAGATGTCCATCAACAGATGAATGGATAAAGAAGATGTGGTATATATACATACAACGGAATATTATACAGCCATAAAAAAAAAAATCTTGCCATTTGCAACAACGTGGATGGAACTAGAGGGCATTATGTTAAGCGAAATAAGTCAATCAGAGAAAGACATGTATCATATGATCTCACTGATATGAGGAATTCTTAATCTCAGGAAACAAACAGGGTTGCTCGAGTGGGGGGGTGGGAGAGATGGGGTGGCTGGGTGATGGACATTGGGGATGGTATGTGCTATGGTGAGCACTGTGAATTGTGTAAAACTGTTGAATCACAGACCTGTACCTCTGAAACAAATAACACATTATATGTTAAAAAAAAAAAGAGAGAGAGAGAGAAGGTAGTAGGAAGGGAAAAATGAAGGGGGGGGATAGGAGGCAGAGATGAAACATGAGAGACTATGGACTCTGAGAAACAAACTGAGGGTTCTAGAGGGGAGGTGGGTGGGGCAAGGGTTAGCCTGGTGATGGGTATTAAAGAGGGCACGTTCTGCATGGAGCACTGGGTGTTACACGCAAACAATGAATCATGGATCACTACATCAAAAACTAACGATGTAATTAACATAACATAATAAAATTAAATTGAAAAAAAAGAAAGAACATAGGCTATAGAGTCAGCTTGACTGAGTTCAAATCCTGGCTCCAACATTTACCAAAAAAAAAAAAAAAAAAAAATAGAGCCTTTACTAAATCCTGGACGACAGAAATGAGTAATTTACCTTTATATGAAGATGAATGTAGCAGGTTGAGGAGCGCTGTGTAAAGCATCTTGTCTGATTTTACAGTCTGTGTCTATTAATCTAGATATATGTAAATATATATGTTAAGTTGGGAAAAAAAAAAGCAGGAATGCCAAAGTCAACCAAGAAGGATCATCCAAGTTCACCAGCCACAGATTTCAGCAGCAGCCAGTCCAGTCACGTCAAAGCAGAGACCAGTGAGGATCCAAGGACCCCTGGGTCTAAGGATCACTCTACCCCTATACCCAGATACATCTGGGAGGAAGGGAAAAGGAAAGGAATCAGGGAAAAGCAATGTTGAGAGCTTTGCGGGTACTTGGAATTGATTAAATTGTCCAAAAAAAAAAAAAAAAGACCATTTTAAAGTAGAGAGACTACAGTGATTAACTGCCAACTGTGTGTGTCCCCCATCACCACCCCTCCCCCTACCAGTGGTAAACTGGTAACCATTCCACAACCATCTATCCAGGGAGGGAAGGAACCCCGATCTGCGGTGTTTGCCAGTTTCTATGGTGTAAATATTCTTACCACGATCAATTCCAAGCCGCCAAACGTGGAGCTGGGAAGAGATGTGCAATAGTAAATCATTCTACAGTATTTCTACCGCAGAGAGACAGTAGATGGAAACAACTCCAAGAGCATAGATAATAGCGAAGGCAGTAAAATAATTAGGAAGTGATGTTTTGTATATTTGTTATCTTTACTTCAATAGCATTTAATTGTAAGATTATACAAGTTACATCATTTTATATTAATTTCTAATAATAACTGGGTTTAACGACTGGCTCACAAGATTTAGGGAAATGTAACAATTAGCTCTGATGAGCTGGTTTGAATCAGCTCCAGTGCTTCATTGCCCCCACCCCACCCCTATCGCCCACTCACACTGCAGGGTAGAATTCATGAGGAAACCCTCTATTTCAATGATAAAAAAGGGGGGGGGCATAACAAAAAGCTATAGGTTCTTTCCAAACGTAAAGAGATGCTGTATTAATTTTTGACCTACAGTGCATGATCCTGAGTTTGGCCTGCTTTTTGTCCCAAGCATCTCAGTGACTTCTCTTTTAGTTTTAAGTTAGACCTGGGTAACCGACCTCTGCCCTAGACCCTACTCTTTGGAAACCCCTGCTCTGGCCCTGCTTCATCTTCGCCTCTCCTCACTGGATGAGAAGTTTAGGAAGGTAAGAGGAGGTGCCCACAAGAGCCTCAGGCTTCCCCTTCTAACCCATCCACCAGGTATGCAGAATTCCCTTCCCCAGTGGCCACGAGCCTGCTTCTAGAACTCTGCAGACCTCTCCCTGGATCTGTCCTCCCAAGGGCAAACTGCAATGCTACTCGTGTGCTCACCCATAGACCTGAGGGGTGCCCCAGAGTAGGCTCTTTGTGGCAGTGGATAGAGGTTGGATGTTCAAGCTGGCTTGTCCTCAGCAACGTGCTCAATGACCCTCATGGTGCTAGATGGAACTAGGGATGACATGCACTCTCGGCCTGGTCCCCATGGGCAGTAATGGGCTCTGTGCTCTAGTTCCCCAAAGGGGGACTTGATCATTTCTTTGGTGTGAGAGTCTAATCAGAACCTTAGCAGAGTTAACGTGACTGCCCTTGAAGACAATGACAAGTCTTCCCAATGCTATGACAAGCTGTCTTAACTAGGCCTGCAACTCTCATAAACCTGAAAAATCTTCCCTAATGGCTCCAGGTCCTCCAGCAGGGTGAGAAATTGAAAACTTTATTCAGTTCAAAGAACATTTGCTGAGTACCTATTATGAGCAAGGCACCTTTGTTGGTGCTTTATGCTTAATCATGTGAGAAAGACATTAGGCTCTGTCATCAGAGAATGTATCCTATAATGCAGCAAAGGAGGTAGGGCCTGACGAAATTGCACATAAAAAAAAGACTAACAGCAGGTAAAATTTTGTCAGTATGATAGCAGGTTAAAAAGTGCATGAGAAATTGCCAAAAAACTGAAGCAACCAAGATGTCCTTCAGTGGATGAATGGGTAAACAATGATAGGTCCGTAAAATGGAATATTATTCAACAATAAAAATAAATGATCAAGCTGGAAAAAAACAAAAAAGGAAGAACCTTGAATGCATACTGATAAGGGCAAGAAGCCTATTTGAAAAGGCTGCATATTCTATGATCCAGCTATAGGATATTCTAGACAAGGCAAAACTATAGAGAAAATAAAAGATCAGTGGTTGCCAGGGTTTCAGAGGGAGGGGGATGAAAAGGTGGAGCACAGTGAATTTTTAGAGCTATGAAGCTGTTCTGTATGATACCCGAGTGGTGACTACCTGACATCACACATTTGCCAAAACCCAAAGAGAGTAAACCTTCATGCTAACTATGGACTTCGGTTAGTAATAATGTGTTGATGCTGGTTCAAAAATTATAACAAACATATCACAGTAATGCAAGATGTTAATAAAAAAGGAAACAGAAAAATAACAAGTGTTGGAAAGGATATGGAGAAATTAGAGCCCTTGGGCACTGCTGATTGGAATGCAAAATGGTGCAGCCACTATGGAAAACAGTGTAGAGGTTCTTCAAAAAATCAAACATAGGACTACCATAGGATTGAGCAATCCCAATTCTGACTATATGCCTGAAAGAAGTGAAAACAAAGACGTGAACAGATATTTATAAACCCAACTTCATGCAGCGTTATTCACAATAGTCAAAAGGTGGAAACAACCCAAATGTTCATCGATGTATGAATAAGCAAAATGCGATATATATTTTATATATATATATATATAATGGAATATTATTCAGCCTTAAAAAAGAAATGGAATTCTGGCATGCACTATAAGGAGGGGGAATCTTGAGAACACTATGCTAAGTGAAATAAGCCAGGCACACACACACACAAATACTGTTTGATCCCACTTATATGAGGTACTAGAATGGCCAGATTCATAGAGACAGAAAGTAGGAGAGAGGTTACTGAGAAAAGGGAGAGTGGGGAGTTAGTGTTTAACAGGTACGAAGTTTCAGTCTGGGAAGATGGAAAAGTTCAGGAGGTAGATGGTGGTGACAGTTACACAACCAGTGTACTTAATACCACAGAAAATCACACTTAAAAATTATTAAAATGGTAAACTTTATGTTGTATATATTTTACCATAATAAATAATAATAATAGGGGAAACTGCGCAGGGGTGAGGAGGATGTGCGAACTCTACTATCTGCTTAATTTTTCTATAAACCTAAACCTGTTCTAAAAAATGAAGTTAGAGGCACCTGGGTGGCTCAATCAGTTAAGTATCTGACTCTTGATTTTGGCTCAGGCCATGATCTCAGGGTTGTGAGATCAAGCTCCGCATCAGGCTCCATGCTAGGCATGGAGCCTGCTTAAGATTCTCTCCCTCTCCTTCTGCCCCTACCCCCACATCTCTCTCTCTCCCTCTTTAAAAAAAAAATGAAAAAAATGAAGTTATTAATTTTTTTAAGAAGTGTATGAGAGCTCAAAATCCCATCCAATCGAGAGCACAAGCTCAGAAGATCTGTGGAGAGGGTAGTTTTTGAGACAAGCCTTAAAAGCTGTTAGGATTTCAACAAGGAAGAGGCGGAAGAGGGAAGGAGCTACAAAGAGAGACAAGGATGTGAGCGCATGTACAGAAAGAACAAAGGAAAGATGGTTGGGATGGATAAATCAACTAGTCTGACTGCAGTCTACAGGGATATAGGTACACAGAGAGAAAAATATGTAGAAACATAAGTACATTAAAATAATTATTTTAAAACTTGCTACATGCCAGCCCCAGTCACGGCTGGTGGGGTTGGCACGTGACAGCCCTGGTAGCACGGAGCTCTCGTTCTAGCAGGCTATTCTGCGGAGGTCGGGCTGCCAGGGGGGCCGCCATTTCCACGTGATCTAAGAGCAGCAGGGTTAGTGTAAATCATGGAGTGTCCTGGCCCTTTTGTTCCTGCAAAACCTCATGTCTGCCGTCCCTCAGGCTCCAGGTTTCCCTGTGGCTCCACAGTGCTTCTCACCAGTAGAAAATCCAGCGAGAACTCTGATACCCAGGGAGGACGAGGAATAGACATCCCAGGCTTCCAGCCTCTACAATACAGAGGAATCGCAGGTGGAACCAGGGATGAAGGCTGGCTGCCAAAACATACCCCCTGCTCTGGGTTGAATCGTGACTCCCAAAAGATACGTTCAAGTCCTAACCCCTGGAACCTGCGAAGGTGATGTTGTTTGGAAGCAGGGCTTTGGCGGATATAGTCAAGTTAAGATGAGTTCACACCAAGTGAGAGTGAGTCCTAAGCCAATGAATAGTGTCCTTATAAGAAGAAGGAAATTCAGACCCAGACAGGGCAGAAGGCCAAGGGAAGACAGAGGCAGAGAGCACACTGCATCAACAGGCTGAGGAGCGTGCAGATCTGCTGGCAGAGCCCAGAGGAGGCAGGCAAGGCTCCTTCGCTAGAGCCTTCGGGGGGGGGACGTGACCCTGCGGACACCTTAGTTTCAGACTTCGAGCTGCCAGAACTGTGAGACAATACATTTCTGCTATTTTAAACTATTTGTGGAAATCTGTTACAGCAGTCCTAGGAAATGAATACACCACCCCGCCCCTCACACACACACACACACACACACAGACACACACACACCCCACGTTATATACAGCCCATGGTCTTCATGAGCAGGTGCGACAGACAGAAATGTGCTGGGGAGAAAAGGCTAGGTGTGTGAAGACTGGGAGGTGAACAACTCTATTGCTTTGGATGGGGTTCCCCTACACTTAGGAACAGCTATCACTGGGGCGCCTGGGTGGCTCAGTCAGCGAAGCGTCTGCCTTGGGCTCGGGTCATGACCCCAGGGTCCTGGGATCGAGCCCCGCATCGGGCTCTCTGCTCCGCGGGGAGCCTGCTTCTCCCTCTGCCTGCTGCTCCCCCTGCTTGTGCTCTCTCTCTCTCACAAATAAATTTAAAAAAAAGAAGAAAGTGGGCGCCTGGGTGGCTCAGTTGGTTAAGCGACTGCCTTCGGCTCAGGTCATGATCCTGGAGTCCCTGGATCGAGTCCCGCATCGGGCTCCCTGCTCAGCGGGGAGTCTGCTTCTCCCTCTGACCCTCTTCCCTCTCATGCTCTCTCTCATTCTCTCTCTCAAATAAATAAATAAAATCTTTAAAAAAAAAAAAAAGAAGAAGAAAGAAACAGCTATCACTGAAGGAAGCAGGAAGATAACAACCCTGCTCCAAAGCCAGAACCCAAGCTGGACAGGAGTACCTAAAAGATAATCTTGATTTCCAGATATGGAAAGTTGGTGACTTTCTTACCCTTGGTAACTGTTGAAGGAGCTATGTATTTCCTACATAAATTGGCACACAAAGCAATTTTCATTGATTTATTTGGCATACCGTTGTGCTGATTTTAAAGCAGGTAGAAAATCCATTTCAGAAAGAGAAGGGTTGTCTTCTAAAAACACAGCTAGTTACCAAATTCACAATGTTCTCAGATCAAAGTAACTTTAGAAAAAACAAACAAACAAACAAAGTAGCTTTAGGAAGGAAAGAATAGCCTGCCTTTGGGGCGCCTGGGTGGCTCACTTGGTTGAGCGACTGCCTTCGGCTCAGGTCATGATCCTAGAGTCCCGGGATCGAGTCCCGAGTCCCGCATCGGGCTCCCTGCTCGGCAGGGAGTCTGCTTCTCCCTCTGACCCTCCCCCCTCTCATGTGCTCTCTCTCATTCTCTCTCTCTCAAATAAATAAATAAAATCTTTAAAAAAAATAAAAATAAAAAAATAAACCCTAGTTCTTCAAAAAAAAGAAAGAAAATCATTTTCCTGGACTGGTATCAAAGAGACTATTCTCTCCGTTTTTCCCTGGGCAGTATTTTTTCCCATAGAGTAAATCTCAGAAATTACAAAATAGAGATAAGTAGCAACTAGAATCCTAGTCTTAGGAAGTCTGGATTGAGCACCCACTTTTATTTTGGTTATCAGAGAGGGTGACTAAGAAATAGAAATGAACTTTGCATATTTGGCCGTCTGAAAACAAAGTTGCCTGGAGGCAGGAGACTGAACTCTTGACCCCTGGGAAAACTTTCCAGCGGACTGTGATATGTGCAGCAGAATTCTAGTGGTTTCTTCTTTGTCTTTAGCAACAGAGAAACTTGAGCCTTTGCTAAGACCACCTCCTAATTCACATGGTTAGGCATGTTCGGAGTTGTTCCCTGGGGCAGAAAACCTTACTGCATTTTCCAGTTACATGAAATTTCATGTCAAGAGACTGTCAGAGGTGGGCCATTTAGGTGGCAGGATCTTCCTCCTACAACCTGGCAAGGCTTATCATTCCGACCTGCCTGTGGAGGGCTGGCAGGAAAAAGCAGCCCTCCAGTGAGCTCTCTGACACTGACATGTTCTGCCCTAAGCTACGCTCTCATATAACATTGCTCCGGGGCTCATCTTTACACGACATTGATCCAGGTTTAAGTCTGGAGTCTCCCCTTTGACACCAGCCCAGGAAAATGCAGAGGCAGTAACCAGGGACTGAGTGTCCATTGGCAGGTTTTACCCAGAGGTGATTTCTTCTTCCTCATCAGAATTCATTACCATCAAGATGGTAGGTCTTCTCATTAATAACCATGACAGTGACCAGCCCTCCTCATTTATCAACTTATTGCTCATCCAAAACTGTCAAGTGATCTAATATGATTAGGTAGCTGCATGCAAGTGTCTTTTATCTCAGTCCCCTTCTGGACAATTTAAAAGACAACCTGGCTTTGCCTTTCATAGAGCTGAACAATCACTAGTCTTTATAGGACTATGGAATTGTAGGATGGCCCAGAGCAGGCCAAAATGTACAACAATGGCACACTGATTATTTTGAGTGGAAGCTACTTGAGAAACAGGCAGAGCAAGAACACTCAGACCCTCCTCTGTTGCCCCTGAAAGGAGGAAATGAATCTTCCATATGAAAAAATACTTTCCCTGTCCTAAGACGTAAAAAGACATCCTTACCACCAGAGACAGGGGCTTGAAAGTCAAGAAGTCTGTACAGACACACCTTGTTACTTTTCTGCAATCTACTACCTGAGCCTAAATTCTGCCTAGAGTCCCTTGGTAATTAAAGCTCCCAAACACCTGTTTTCTTGATCCTCTCAATGCTTCACAAATTTATTTTCTCTTTTTCCAAAATGTATAAAACCTGCCTGCCTTGGTCAGTTCTTTGGGTCTCAGTTTCATCACTGGATCTCTGTGTGCATATAATAAAACTTTTTTTAATCCGGTTAATCTGTCTCCTCTCAATTTAATTCCTAAACTAGCTAGAAGAACCGTGGTGGGGAAGAAGGAAATACCCACCCCTTCAGAATGCTAGAGCTCAAAATAATCGCACGATGTTTCCCTGTCTCCCTTCCAGGCAGAAATGCATGCAAGCCATTTAGGAGAGCAGCCATTTCCAACCCGTAGCCACAACTACGGAGAACATGTAACAGGGGAAAAAAAGCATAGATATATATATCTCACTAAAGGAATAGTGTCTCGCTGTATTGAGTATTTTCTATGTGTATTATAACGATGCTATGAGGTATTATTATTATTCCCAGTTCATTAAAGTATAAATCAAGGCTGAGAGAGATTAAATAACTCATCCAAATCAGTAGCAGAGATGAGATTTAAACACGGGCATCACTTGTCCCAGAGGGTCCTTTACTTATGTGCTTTGTTTTTTAGAAATGGAAGGGGAGGTAGAAAGGAGGGAAGGAGGGATGAGGGGAGATGAAATATTTTTTTAATTTAAAAAAAATTTTTTAAGCTATGATAACCAGGGAAGCAACAAGGCAATTGCCCAGATCCCGTATCTGCCTTATTCCTCCTGGGTCCTAGTCCCCGGGGAAGAGTTTAGGCCTGGGGCCAACTGGAGCCACACGCCAGGCTCACTCAGGACTATTTATAGTGCTGGGCTGTTGGGCAGATCTCTTCCAAAGTGGGCATATCCAGCTCTTTCCAATTCAAAACAGCCCTTGACAGCCCTGGGCAATGTGTGTTTAAGTGCTTTTATCTACCAATATCCTGGGTCTCACCGGATGCATAGATTAAAACAATATTAGTCATCCTGGTTTACTGCTTGAGTACAATAAATTAGTAGTAGCCATGCATTTTTCTCCTTTGCATTGTACGAGAAAGAGCTTCTGTAGTCACTGATTTCTTTTTCCATCCCTTGGAAAGATAAAATCTAATTGTAAGAATGGCTTCAGCTGTACTTATTTTAAGCATCTTCTAAGATTCGTCTTCCCCCTCAGTAAGAATTCTGAGATTACAGTGCGTCCTCCCTCCGATGTAGCTGGTGTCGTGAATTATGCATACACCATCCACCATGAGGCCCACCAGTCCCCGATATTGAAGAGTCCTGATGAAATGCTGCAGCCAGCTGAAATTGTTTTCCAAAGACTCAGACGATCGGCAACATGGCTCCAGCTGCCAAAGCCAGCCCCTGGCAAGGAGTGTGTCTTTATTTGGTGAGTTTGGTAGCACAGCCTTGGATTATCACCAAAAATGAATCAGGAAGTGGAGGTGGAGAGCAAAAAGGATCAAGAATGGGAGGTCCTTAAATACTATTTATTGGGGTTTATCTTGCCCTAGGATGAATTGGGGGGTGGGGGAAGAATGCCAGTTGTCCTCAATTTTTCCCTCCTGGTTACATGAAATAAAAATGTGCATTAATACAAACTTTGGTAAGTAACTAGTCAAACAAATGACACCAAAATGAGTTTTTTAATAGTGAGAAAGTATTGTATTGAAAGAAGGTTTTCAAAAGAGTGGCCCAGCATCTCACAGGACTTTACACGGTTCTTTGTTTTAGTTTAAGACAGCGCCACAAGGTTGGGCTACACGACATACTTGTTATTTTCTCTTTTTTTTCTAGAACTTCCAGGTAAACTTGAGATCCAGGACCTGAGAGTAGAAGTTAGCCAAGTCATGGAGCCCTCAGATTTCCTTCATGTTTTCCTTATATTTTGTTTTCTTTTCCAATTACAAAACTGACATATGTTCAGTGTAGAAAATTTGGAAAACATAAGAAGTATAAAGAAAAGAATTACCCATAATCTCACTTAACACTGGATGTCCCTCTTATCTTTTTTCTTTACACACCCACACAGGCGTGTCTCATTTTATTGCACTTCACTTTGTTGCACTTCGCAGACACTGTTTTGTACAAAGTATACAAAGTTTTGTGGCAACGCTGTGTAGAGCAAGCCTCTCAGCATTACCTTTCCAACAGCATTTGCTCACTTCATGTCTCTATGTCACATTTTGGTAATTCTCGGAATATTTCAAACTGTCATTATTATTTTATTTCTAACAGTGGTCTGTGATCAGTGATTATAACTCACTGAAAGCTTAGATGATGGCTATTATTTTTTAGAAATCAAATATTACACTGTTTTTGTTTTTTTTTTAGCCATAATGCTATTACACACTTGACAGACTACAATACAGTGTAAACATAACTTTTATATGCATTAGGAAACCAAAAAATTCTACTCACTTTATTATGTGGTCTGGAACCAAACCATCAGTATCTGTGTGGTATGCCTATGTATGTGCACGTTTTTTAAAAACTTTTATTTATTTATTTATTTAGGTAGAGCACATGCATGCAAGTGGGAGCAGCGGGCAGGGACAGAGGGAGAGGGACAGAGAAAATCTCAAGCAGACTGTATGCTGAGCACAGAGCTCCATGCGGGGCTCCATCTCATGACCCTGAGATCACAACCTGAACTGAAATCAAGACTCCTTGCTTAACCAACTGAGCCACCCAGGTGCCCCTGGATATTACAATTTTTAAATAATTTGTTTTTGATACCAAAATTTAAAAATGAAAACATTTTCATTTCCATTTTTTTATTCTTAAACACAGTTTTCTTGTATATACTATTAATATTTGTTCTCATGAGTTTTCATTTGTGTATTTGCCATTTTTATACTGAGCTATTTATACCTTTCCAATAAATTTGTAAGAGCTCTTCTTTTAAAAAAAACTCAATGTTTTGTCTTGCATTTATTTTTTAAAGTTTATTAAGTAAGCTCTATACCCAACGTGAGGCTCTAACTCATGACCCTGAGATGGAGAGGGGCATACTCTATGGAACAAACCAGCCAGGCGCCCCTCATATATTTTATAAATATATGTCCCAATTTCTGTTTTGTTCATGATGCTTTTTGACACCAGAAGTTTCTAACTTTTATGTATTAATTTTTAAAAGATTTTATTTATTTATTTATTTGTCAGAGAGAGAGAACAAGCAGTGGGGAGCTGTGGGCAGAGGGAGAAGCAGACTCCCCGCTGAGTAGGGAGCCTAATGTGGGACTCGATCCCAGGACCTCATGACCTGAGCTGAAGGCAGACACTTAATGACTGAGCCACCCAGGCACCCCAAAATCAATGATTCTTGTCCTTTGTTTTCCACCTTACATAGTCCTTCCCTTCTCCACACCAAGACTATACAATATTTACCTACTTTTTCTTTTTTCTTTTTTTTAAGATTTTATTTATTTGACAGAGAGAGAGTAAAAGCAGGGGGAGCTGCAGGCAGAGGGAGAGGGAGAAGCAGGCTTCCCACTGAGCAGGGAGCCCCACGAGGGGCTCAATCCCAGGACCCTGAGATCATGACCTGAGCCAAAGGCAGACGTTTAACCAACCGAGCCACCCAGGCGCCCCTAATTTTACTTTTTCTTATGGTTTCTTATTTCTATGGTTGATTTTTAATCAGTTAAGAACTGATTTTGGAGTAAGTCATGAGTTAGGGAAGCTGTTTTCCCAGGTGATTAGCCATTGCTGAAAGGTCACTTATGGTATGGTCTACCTTATCCATTCTAATTTGAAATGGAACTTTGTTATATACTAACTTCTAAATATATATGTAAGATATATTTATAGACTTTTAGGCATTTCTTTTTTCCCCTTTTTGTCTATTTATCCACCAGTAAAAATATTTAAACTATTTGACTTTATAAATGTGTTCTGACATCTGGTGATAGATATTCCATTATTATTTTAACATTTGTTATTACTATTCTCATTATTTATTCTCCCAGATAAACTGGAGAATCATTTTTTATAAGTTTTTTTGGAGAATCATTTTTAAGTTAAAAAATAATGTTTGGGGGCGCCTGGGTGCCTCAGTTGGTAAGGTGTCTGCCTTCAGCTCAGGTCATGATCTCAGAGTCCTGGGACTGAGCCCCATGTTGGGCTCTCTGCTCAGCGGGGAGTCTGCTTCTTCCTCTCCCTCTTGTGTTCTCTCTTTCTCTCTCTGTCAAATAAATAAATAAATAAATAAAATCTTTTTAAAAATGTTTGGATTTTGACTGAAAATGTGTAATTTATAAATTAATTTTGAGAGAATCTATATATCTAGTATCATGAGATTTATTGTCCAGAAACAAAGTCCCCCATTTATCTAGGTGCTTTTAGAGTTTTATAGTCTCATTTATATAAATGCTTTGATTCTTGTAAGGATTTGTTCCTCCTAATTATGTAATTTATATTTTGGATGGCTATTTTCAATGTTAAGGAAACTATTAATTTGGGCCATTTTACTTTATTCTCTTCTTTACTCTGAAGGATTTTTCATTGGTATTCTTGGATTTTTCCAAGTAGTCAATTTTTTAATCCATAAATTAATGATAATTTTGTCTCTTCCAATATTTGACCTCCCTTTTTTATGTCTAATTGCTTTTTATCATTTCCAGAATGATGTTGAACAATAATGGTTAGCATTCTTGCAAATGTTTTGCTTTAATAAGAATGATAACAACTAATATTCTTTAAAGGTATGATATGCAACCCACTATTCTAAGCAATTTAGATATTACCCCATTGAATCTAACCAACAGCCTTTCAAAGTAAATACTAGTATTATCCCCATTTTACAAGGAGAGAAACTGAGACACAGAGACACTGAATAACTTGCCCAAGGTCATACTGCAAGTAACTGGCAGAACCAAGATTTGAAGCCAGGCATTCTGACGAACAGAGTGGTGATGACCTACCGTGTGCTACCGCATAACAATTAATAGACCCTCACCTGTCATGGGGTGGGATAGGGTTTCTGTTGTGTTTGCAGTATCTCTTGTCTCCTACTGTCAACACCAGGCTACAGAAGACAGTCAGTAGGCTCCCCAGTGCCAGTAGGGATGGTGAGATTCCAGAAGGGCAGAGGCCAAAAAGTAGCACTTAACCAACCAGAGGCAAGGGTGGGCCATCATTATCACAATGGACAGCAAGGTCACAATGACGGCTGAGGCTGTCATGGTGTCCCTGAGGACAAGATAGGTGGTCAGCAAACAAATATACTGCTTGATCTGCACTATCACAAGAGATTAAAAGTAGATGAGCAGAAAGCTGAAGTCAGCTATGCCAATGCAAAGTTATTATCACTCACCCAGTTTCCAGACCTGAGCTAATTCTCAGATCTAGAATTGATCAATTGAAGAAGTGGCTGGGGCCCTTGTAGTGAACTCTGCAACACCACAGCAAGTGTCCGTAGTAGCGACCGGTCCTTCCCAAAGCATTAGAGCCATTCACCTAAACAACTGCACACCAGAGAAAGGAGAATATCCATAAGACTTTTCAAGGGCTACTGGATGTAGGATATGAACTGACACTAACACTTAGAGGCCCAAAATACTCTCAGGGTCCTCATGTTACAGAGAGGGCATTGGAGGCCAAGTGATGAGTAGAGTCTAGGCCCAAGTCTGTCTCATTGTAGATCCATTGTGTTTGTAGACCCTCTCTGGGGCCATTTCCCTAGTTCTTGAGTGCATAATCAGTATGAGGATGCATTGGTAGAATCTCATATTGGCTGTCTGACCTGTGGAGTAAGAGCCCTGTGCTAGTTATTAAGTTATTATCTCTCAACTTCAACCCCACCCTCCTTCAATGTTCTGCTTTGTGATGCTGGGGCTGGGACTCTGCAAACCACATTTATCTTTTCAAAAATGCCCTATATATGACTCTGCTAATATGAGATACTAGTGGGATATTCCCATCAGCATCACCTTAGTCTCATTCCTCACCCTGGCCTTGGCAGTTTGCTACATTCCCAGCAGTTGAATCTAGTCTGCAGTTTGTCTCATACCTGCAGGACCAGCCTCACAGTGGCCCTCAAATACACCAGCACCAGCTGGACAGGACCTCCTCAAAGTTCCGGACCACAGCCTCTTGGACCCCTCCATCGAGCTCAGAGCCATTGGGACAAGATAAGTAGTAGCCCCTTCCAGAGACCTGAGTTTCGACTTCTACTCCAAGCTTTCAAGTGGAAACAGTTCCAACTTCTTCCCCTGTCCCCCCAGCAATCAGAATGGTAGCTGCTACCTACCATTTCTGAGGGACCTCCGTGTTCTCTCTTTGCTTTCCAGTTTTTCAACAACTACCCGACAATTCTTTACATTAAATTCTCTCTGTTAAAATAACATGTGTGGTATCCATCTCCTGACTGGACCCTGATGGATACATTGTAGGAAAAGCAGGTGAAAACCTTGATATTGCCCCTGCCTGCCACTGACAAGACAATCAGAAGCACGGCTCTTGGATAGGTAAAATGGCAGGGATTAAGGCTGCTCTCAAAGACTTAAAGGAGGCTGGGATCATGGTCCCCATCACATTTCCATTTAGTTCACTAGTCCGTCTCCTAGAAAAGTCAATTGAATCATTCGGCTGATGGAGGACTACCATACCCTCAGACCAAGTACTAACACTAACCACAGCCACTGTTCAGATGCAGTATCTTGATTTACTACAACAGATCAACATGGCCTCTGGCACTTGGTATGAGGCTATTGAATTGGAAAATGTGTCCTTTTCAACCCTCACTAGAAAGGAGGAAAAAAAAGCAGTTTTCTGTCACTTGGAACAAAGAGAAATATACATTCACTGCCATGTCCTCTGGGCTATGTTAACCTCTCTGCTCTATGTCACAATAGAGTTTAACAGGATCTTGATCATCTGGATAGTCTGTGAAAGGTCTTATGGATTCATTATACTAATGCTATCATTTATTCATGCTTGGGGAGCAGGAAGTGGTGAGTACTCTGGATGCAAGGATCAGACACATGTGGATCAGAGGGTGGGAGATAAACCTCACAACCAACCAAGGCTTTGTCCTGATCAGTAGTTTTCAGTGGTCTGGGATGTGCCATGTCCCTCCAAGGAAAGAACAAATGAGTGTACTCTGTACTTCCTACCACTAAGAGAGTGACACAATGCTTAGCAGAATTTTTCAAATTTTGAAGACTAGGCTTATCACACTTGAATACTGTTCCAACCCATTAGTGAGTCAGAAGGCTGTCGGTTTTGAATTGGTGTTATGAGCTATACTATGTCCCCCAACTTTGAACCCCTAACCTTCAGTACTTGAGAACATGGCGATATTTGAAGATAGGGCTTTCAAAGAGGTGATTAAGTTAAAATGAGAATCACTATGGTGGGCCCTAATGCAATCTCACAGATGCGTTTATTTGAAGAGGAAATACGGATGTACAGAGAGACACCAGGGGCTCACACACACACGCAGAAGAAAGGCCATGTGAGGGGGTGCCTGGGTGGCTCAGATGGTTAAGCGTCTGCCTTTGGCTCAGGTCATGATCCCAGGGTCCTGGGATCGAGCCCCACATTGCGTTGGGCTCCCTGCTCAACAGGGAGCCTGCTTCTCCCTCTCTCTGTCTCTCTCTCTCTCTCTCAGCCTGCTGCTCTGCCTACTTGTGCTAGGTCTCTGTCAAATAAATAAATAAATAAATAAATAAATAAATAAATAAATAAATAAATAAATAAATAAATAAAATCTTAAAAAAAAAAAAGAAAGAAAGGCCATGTGAGGATACAGGGAGAAGGTGGCCACCTGCAAACCAAGGAGAGGGGCCTCAGAAGAAACCAAACCTACTGACACCTTGATCTTAGACTTCTAGGCTCCAGAACTGTTAGACAATAAATTTCTGTCGTTCAACCTCATCTGTGGTGATGGGTGACAGCAGCCCTAGCAAACAAATACAGTGAGCCTGGAGCAAGGGACAGCTCTGGAGCAGGTCCACATGTGGTATAAACAACCCTAGTGCTTAGGCTTTGGGAGCAGAGGATCCCATGGTGCTAGACTCTGTAGACTCCTTAACAAGACTTAATAGGAGAATCGCAGTGCAGACCTCTGAAAGTCTGTAGCAAGCCCATGCCATCTGCAGCAGAGAGCCCTTCATTACAAAGAAAGCAGCTCCTGAATGCTTCTGAGCCCACGCAGGGACTGAGCAGCTGGGCATGGTACACTGATGACCACACAACCAGCACTGCCTTTGATGGTTTGGGTATTATCAGACTTACCCAGTCATAAGGATTGCAAGATGAAATGTATCATAACCTGGGACTTAGATCTCTCAGAGGTCAAGGTCTAGGTTACTCCACCAGATAAGCAACCTAAACCTGCAGAAGTGTTGGTTGAGGAGGAGGGGCTTCTAACAAAGGGTGGAACAGAAGGAAAATGATAGATGAGCATCTTGGCACAAACTGTAACAGCAGACAGTGAGACTCACCATTCTTCCTGGTGTAGGTTCTTTTTCTTTGTGACCTTGCAGAATCAGTGATAAGGTAAAGTAGCCTAACATGGGGCACAGGAAATGTGTGTGGTACAAAGTCTGGACTGTAGTAGATGCTGTTGGTGGCCTGCCCAGAACCCCCTCACCCTTAATGCTTTGGAGCACATCACCTTCTCCCTGTCAGCACCTAGATTTATTTGTCTGGGTTTTTTTCTGGCACACAGAGCAACTCTACTCCTTTGTACAACACTCAGATGTGCCAGGGAAATGACACCACGTCCCCAGGAGCCACCTTTAATAAAGGATGGGAGATGGTGTATAAATACCCCTGCTCCCTCGCCTCTTAGGTGGGATGACTCTGAAGTCCATGTTTCAGACCGGCACGCAGAGTTCCCAAGAAGGATTACACTCCAGTCCCCTGCAGTGCTATCTTGCTTGATAAAAACTTTTATTTACTATGCTCTCTTCCCTGGGTTACTTAATCCTCTAACACCCCTTCCCATGGTCATTTTCAAAGTAAATGATTTGCTATACTGTCTCAGTGTATGCTTCTGTGGGAAGCCAAGCTAAAACAAGACACTGCACTTATCAAAATATAGACAATTTCTTTCTCCATGTTGTCCAAGATTGCCCTCTCTTCTGTGTGCAGAAAAATGAGGTAGTGATAGAAAAAGAACTTAGGCCACTTAATGTTCAACCCTGCAAGGTTAGGCAACTTCTCTATTTTTCTGGGGGATACAAACCCTGGGTGTCTGTCTAGAGGCAGTAGAGAGTGGAGAATGCATTGGCTCCCTACATTTTTCAGTCGTCACTCTTGCATGATCTTAAACCCGCATGTGCCGCAGTCATTCCTTCAATCTATTCCACTTGCCTTTTATACAATGGAAAGGGATTCCTCCAAGACTCGCATTTGCCACCCGTGTTCCTTCTGTCATCATTGTAAATTTCCACATTTTCCCTGTCTTCATTTTCTGTGCCGTCACACACATTTTAATGAACACTGAATGAGACTGCAAGGAGAGGGTGGTGCTGCTGGCCATATGATATTCTGATCTGAACATCTGCAGTATTCCCTCTCAAGAAGCAGTGAACTGATAAAAGGGAAGATGGACTTCTAAAGGTTCATGGAGGTCATTTTCCTGGAATGGGCCATCTCTCCATGCAGAGCCACAGTAGAAATACACTGTCACCAGTAATAAGCAGCATTCAGAACAGTACTGGAAATTCAAGTCCTCATTAGTGTGGTTCTTCAAATGATTTTGAAGAAAATTATTCATGAGGTACGTGAGAGAAAGACAGAGAGAGAGAGAGAGAAGGAAAGAGAGGGAGAGAGCTGGGTCTACATTTCAAAGAGGCCTTAAGTTATAATTATTTCTCCAGGGACCTAAACTGGTCATTCAGTGATGCTTGGAATGTTTGAGAATTAGAAAACTATTTCATTTGAAGTCAACATGCCCAACTATTTCATTTCTACAAGTGACATTTTAATGGCCAAACCATCACAGTGCTGTAGTAAATTCTGGAAGTGGTTACTTTCCTTTGGGGCTGGGTCATGCTTTGAATGATTTTTCACTGTTTAAGTTTCATTATCATCTAGGTGACACTTCTTATAATAATAACCTTGCTTTGTTCGCCATCTTGTCATATTTATCTTTCTTGGCCAGATGCCATTCACACTATGACCCTCTCCTAGTAGCTAGTTGGCCCTGACCTTTGTGGCTACTAAACCCAAGAGAGTTAATAAGCAAGCCACACCAACCCTAATTAGCTATTTCCAACAGCTGTAGGAGAGAAGCAGTTCTCAGGGATCTTTCCATCATAAAAATTGAGAGAAAGTTAACTTGAGCTGGAAAAGAAAAACCAAAAGGAAAGCACCCTGGAAAACCCAAGAAGCTTCTCAGCCAGACTAAAATCTTATTTTAGCACTTTCAAAGCCTTCCAGTGTGACTCTGAACACTTATCTGGAGATGATGATATTGGTTTAAAGATTCAAACACAGGGGCGCCTGGGTGGCTCAGTTGGTTAAGCAACTGCCTTCAGCTCAGGTCATAATCACAGGGTCCTGGGATAGAGTGTCACAAGGGGCTCCTTGCTCAGCAGGGAGCCTGCTTCTCCCTCTCCCTCTGCCTGCTACTCTGCCTGCTTGTGCTCTCTCTCTCTCTCTCTCTGTCAAATAAATAAATAAATAATCTTTAAAAAAAAATAAGGATTCAAACACATATTCAGTGTGATGCATCCAAAAGGTGCTAGGAGCTGAAGAATCATGAGACCATTTAAATGAGCTGGGCTAGCAAACAAGACACATTGCACATTTCAATATAAAACATTTGGGTCACCTAGACATCTAATCTTCCTGAATCCTCCATTTAATATTGTCTGGGAATATGATTTGAAAGCAAGTCATAATTACATCTTTTTATTTAGCAATGAAAATCCCATAGAACAGTGCTTATTTAATTTTAATGTGCACTAAGATTACCTAGAGAGGTCATCTCAACCCTCAGATGGTCTGGGATGGGACCTAAGAATCTATATTTTAAACAAATATGGACCAAGTTTATCTCAAATTCTGCTTTTAAAAGTTCCAATGAGGAGCACTTGAGTGGCTCAGTTGGTTTTGCATCCTACTCTTGATTTCTGCTCAGGTCATGATCTCAGGATTGTGAGATGGAGCCCTGCATTGGGCTCCACACTCAGCGTAGAGTCTGCTTGGGATTCTCTCTCTTCCTCTCCCTCTGCCCCTCCTCTTGCTCACTCACATGCGTGCTCACTCTCGCTCTCTCTTTCTCTCTCTCCCTCTAAAGAACAAAAAGTTGGAGCACCTGGGTGGCTCAGTCAGTTAAGTATATGACTCCAGCCCAGGTCATGATTTTGGGGTCCTGACATCAAGCCCCACGTTGGGCTCCCCACACTCACCAGCGAGTCTGTTTCTCCCTCTCCCGCTGCCCCTCCCCCAACCCGAGTGCTCGCTCTCTCATTCTCTTTCAAATAAATAAATAAAATCTTTAAAAAATAATTCCAATGAATAAATGTCAAAACAGAATTGTGGTAAAACCCAAAACTTTGCCATGATTTAATAACATCACCAATGGGGAACAGATATACAAAAAGAGCATCTGAGATGTCAGAATAAAACAGATTAATCTAGTTTATAAGCCCTATAGCTACTGGAGTTTTTATCACATTTTTCAACTGCCCTTTTTTAAAGTTTTTATTTAAATTCCAGTTACTTAACATACAGTGTAATATTAGTTTCAGGTGTACAACATAGTGATTCAATACTTCTATATAACACCTGGTGCTCATCACAACAAGTACCCTCCTTAATCCCCATCACCTATTTCACCCATCCCTCCATCCACCTCCCTTCTGGTAACCATCAGTTTGTTCTCTGTAGTTAAGAATTTGTTTCTTGTTTTGCTTCTTTTCCCCCCCCCTTTGCTTGTTTGTTTTGTTTATAACATTCCACAATCATAGGGTATTTATCTTTCTCTGACTTATTTCATGTAGCATAATACTCTCTAGTTCTATCCATGTCTTGGCAAATGGCAAGGTTTCATTCTTTTTGATGGCTGAGTAATATTCCCATTGTGTGTGTGTATGTGTGTGTGTGTGTGTGTGTACACGCTACATCTTCTTTATTCATTCATCAATCGGTGGACACTTGGGCTGTTTCCATAATTTAGCTGTTATAGATAATATTGCAATAAACATCAGGGCATATGTATCCCTTTGAATTAGTATTTTTTCAACTGGCCCTTTTATATCCATACTGCTTTTGATGTAAAAAATTGTCTCCAGAACTAAGACGACAAACTTATCCATTGAGTACCAACTTGCATAAAGCTGTTCAGGTTAGTACAGGGAAGTGAGAAGTAGAGGAAGACATGCCCCTGTCCTCAAGGAAACAGGAGAGATTACCGCACCACATCTCCATGAAACCGTGAAAGAGCAGTGAGATTCTAAATCGGTCCCTGACATTACAAAGAGATCCATGCAGATAACGATGCCTGCAGAGGGTTTCATGGGGGGGGGGGAGGCAGGAGCTACACTGGAACCTGACTTGGGATTAGAACTGGACAGGATTAAGGAAAACAAAGAAGAGCAATTATCCAATATCTGGAATGAATATGCACATCAGAAGTCTAAGCCAGATGCATCCAATTCCACCCACTGACCAGCTCTATACAGAGACTTCAGGTTGCAAGTAGCTTTAGAAGTGAAGAACTCAGAAGAGATGGAAGTACTAACATCACAATCTTCAGAGTGAGAAAAAGACAAGTAAATAGCTGGGATGAGGACTGAACCGGGCTAGCTCTTAAACCAATGCCTGGATCTGCTGCACCCCACAGATTGTACATTTAATCGCTCTGTGGCTTGGTCTCCTTTCTCCCTGTGCCTCCAAGATGGGGCCAACACCACTTCCTTCCTAAAGATCTCCTTCAGTTCCGAATAAAGGAGAGAGGTACCTGCAAAGGACCAAGGAGTAAACCATAAAAAGGACGTTTGAGAATTTACCAAAACAGGAGTAAAGGTTAAGGGTAACCAGTAACTAGAGGGAAGAGTTCCCTTAAGTACTGCAGCTGCTGGAGCTGACAGAGCCTGAGGCAGCCTAAGGGCTGGGATCAGAAGAGAAAGTCAAGCGCCCCACTCCCTGGGATCAACTACCTGAGAGGAAGGGGGCCCCACTGAGAACCAGAAGCACAAGCCCCAGATATGAGTGAGAGAGTACTAAAGCAATAATTTGTCAATATCTTAAGTGCCCTCAAGACAACCCTCCAGTCAAATTGAAAGGAGGATATGTTTGATAGCCGTGGTTAAAAGGGACTTTAATGTTTGCTGCCAGCCTCCAACTCCCCATGGAGAGATCTTTGCTTCTCCCCTTATGCACAGGACTTTACACATCATTTTCATCCATGCCCAATCAGACTTAATCCCTATCCCCACTCCACTCCTATCTGGGAATACAGATCAGAAAGGATTTAAGTAGCCAGGACGAAAACGATTATGCAAACGTCTTTATAAGAAAAAGGCTGTGTGAGGGGCAGGCATCTGGGTGGCTCAGTTGGTTAAACATCCTACTCTTGATTTCTTTTTTTTTTTTTAAGATTTTATTTATTTGACAGAGAGAGAGAGCACAAGCAGGGGGAGCAAGAGAGGGAGAAGCAGGCTCCCCACTGAGTGGGGAACCCAGTGCAGGGCTCGATCCCAGGACCCTGGAATCATGACCCGAGCCGAAGGCAGTCGCTCAACCAACTGAGCCACCCAGGCACCCCCTAGTCTTGATTTCTGCTCAGGTCATGATCTCATGGGTCATGAGATGGAGCCCCCTCTCCCCCCAGTCTGGGCTCAGTACTCAGCCAGGAGTCTGCTTGAAGATTCTCTCCCTCTCCCTCTGCCCCTCCTCCTGACTCATGCTTGCATGTGCATGCACACACAACGCACTCTCTCTCTAAAAATAATGAAATAAATCTTTAAGAAAAACGCTGTGTCTCTCAATGTAAATCTCAAAGAGGGTACATCAAGCAAGAAACTTTCAGATTTTTCTTTTAATCTTAAGCCCAAAACATTTTAAATGTTATTTTGGGAAATAAATCTGAAGAAGAAAGCCATAGGCAGGAAGATGGTGTTATCTGTCATCACTTTAGAGGTTATTTCCTTCGAATTGCTGGCTTGCAACTGGGTATTTTAACAGGTGAATGGTGGTACCTGGGTTAATTATATCTTATGAGCAGAGAAAGACTCAATATGTGTAGGCATTAAGTCCCCCATTTATCCTTGTAAATCTTATCTGCAATGAGATCCATCAGGAACTTTTTAATGCCAGTTTGTGATTCCCTCGTTAGGTTAAATCCCTTCTGCTATTGGAACTCAACAAGGCCACAGTACCCGTGGCTGCTCTCCTTCACCATGGTGCAGCAGCTTTGCCCGTGGTCCTGGCTCTATCAAGAGTCCAAGGGCTCTACATTTGGATGTCCAAAGGAAGCAGATGAGACTGGTTTCTCGGCCTTCTCATCTCTGTGTCTCTAGTACCTAGCCCATGGGGTGTGTATTAGATCATCAATAAAGCAGGAGCTGAATGAATGAAGGACCACGGGAAGAGAATTAGTTCTGTCTCAGCATAGAGCATAGGAAGGTTATATTCCCTGGAGGCTCATATAATATTTTCCTGGTGGAAAAACTACCTTCTTTGCAACTGACAGTTGGGCCAACAGTAAAAGTAACCTGGGAATGGCATCTCCCTGGAACCACTCCCCCATCCCCCCCCCCCCAGCCTGCCTCTAACCCAGCTTATAAGACCAGGGTATTCACAGGCCTGGGAATGGCAGCAAGAGAAGAATTGCAACCCTAAGCCCCATCCTACCCCTAGGCCAAGCCCTCCTCCTCCATGAAGTCTCCTCTGACTACTCCAGGGCTCAGGAAACTTCGAACTCCTTCTAATTTTCATCTGCTCTGTCCATGTAGGTTTTTTTCTTTTCAGATGTTTTATTTTTTTTTTTAATTTAAATTCAATTAATTAACATATATTATTGGTTTCAGAGGTAGAGGTCAGTGATTCCTCAGTCTTATATAACACTCAGTGCTCATTACATCACGTGCCCTCCTTAATGCCCATCACCCAGTTACCCCATCCCTCCACCCCCCGTCCATACAGTTCTAATTATATTTTACCTATGACCTGTTGGTATTAGTAGCTTGTACCTATGGGTTTTTTTTTTTTCATGTTTCCATATTTTCTCTCTACGACTACAGCTAATACCTCTTGGTATCTACCAAAATGCATAATACATGGCAGACATTTAATAAATATTGGTTGAATAATAAGAATAATGTGAACTTTATTGACTGTTTATTGCACATAGGCACAAGAAAAAGTACATTTATTACATTACTTAATTCTCAAAATGAGGTGATTGCTACCTCATTTTGGGTGAGAAAATGGAGTTAAATAAGTCACTTGCCTAAATTCATACAGTCAGGGTGAAGCTAAGCTTTGAACTCACATCTGTCTGACTCCAGAGCTTACAGTGTTAGCCACTGCGAATGGGTGGAGAGAAGGAAAGAGTTCCTGCTCGACATATTCTTACAGGGTTTTCTCTAAGTTCAGGCAGAAATCAGTTCTTCCAGTTTCATTAGTCAGAGGGAGATGCCCATAGATCCGTGATGGGAAGCCCACAGGGTGGCAAATACTGATATAGTCACTGGGCTTAATTTACCATAAACTTAATCCAGCATCAGGACCACTCAAAAATTGGACTGAACCGTGACAACCCACATTTCCCAAACTAGCAGTCAAGGAAAATTATTTTTAAAGTCCCAAATCTTTATAATCAACCGAACTAGTAGATATATCGCTTCTCGGCCTTCTGGCTAAAATCTAGTGTCGTATCTAATAGAAACTATAAAGCAAACTATTGTTGGAAAAAATAAATTAAAACATATATCTGGTGCTATTACCCTGGGTTAACGAGTGCTTCTGTGCTCAAAAGAGCCACGATTTTACCTCCCTCCTCATCTCTGGTCAGCCTGTTTCCTGCCCTTTGATTCACCTGGCGCATAGCTCCCAGAATTCACCGGCTGGAAGGCCCGAAGTGGTCGCTGCCCACCTGGTTGCTGCCGAGGCAAGCGCGTGCTCACAGGGGATGGGTCCATCCTCCTGGTGGGCAGGGAAGACCCGCTGCATTTCAGAAGGGTAACAGAATCCAGATGGGGACTGACGGTTTCCAGCTGAGGGAGCTGGCTGCACTGCCCGGTCACCCCATGGCAGAAGCAGGGATCAAAGAGCTGACACCCCCCTGGGCCACCTCAGTGGGCCTTGACGGCCCCTGTTAAGCACAGCAAGGTGAGGCGCTGATGACGGAATTCGGCCTCTTTTTCACTCTGCAGGCTTCTTGGTGAAACACAGACCTATTTCTAGACTCAAATGAACATTTGCACTGAGGCTTATTTTCCCTTCTTCTTCACCTGGTCCAAAATCAAGCGGGCCCTTCACTCTACAGAAGACTCTGCAGGTCACAGGAGAAGCTCCCTGACGGCCCCAGGCCAGCCTCCCACAGGCCTTCTGAGCAGACCCCCCCCGTAAAATCAAATTAGCCCGATAGACATCGGACCTATGGCTGCAAACAGCTATTCAGATAAATCTCAGCCTAAAAATGAAATGGAGTCTTTTTAAATGAGGCAGTAGGGGCAAACTGTTTTTGGTTTCCTGACAATAACCTTTTAAAGAGCACAGTCTTCATCTGTATGCTAAATTATAATGGACGCCACCACAGTGGGCCTGATGACTCATCCAGTCAGATGGGAGACAAGCCGATGAAGCTCACAATTCTACTTCAGAGGAATTAAATCCTGATTTGCAGAAAAATTCAATTGTGATCTCATCACAAAGCAAAACATAATTAGAGGACTTTCATTATCGACTTGCATGCCCGAAGCTGAGGAGACTGCCAAGTTAATTTTTTTTTCCTTTGGAAGTAGCTTTAGGCGGCATTTCTGCCCTTACACCACCTTTCATTTTAGAACTCAAAATGGTGGCTCAATTTTTCACTAATTATAGGACAGCTGCTGTTAATCATGAAAGGAAGACAGTATCAGAACCTTTGTTTTTCAAATAAAAAAACCTAAAACACAATTTTTCAAATAAATAACCTAAAAAAAAAAATAAACTAAGGTTCAACAGCACACCTCAAGTCCTGTACAAAGATATGCTCTCTGGAAACACCGGGTCTTTCAGTTTCTCAAACTCCATTATGTCTGGAACATTCTCTGTGCCCTCCCACCGCAAGCACCTGCTTCCCCTGGGTAACTCCTAGTCATTCTTCAGATCTCCATTTAAACATCTCTTTCTTAGTATATGCTTTCCTACAACTGCGTATCCATTTTTCATAACACTTACCAAAATTTAAAACAATACATTTTGTTTTTGTGTTTATTCGACCCCCCTGTCTCCCCCACTGACTGTAAGCTCTCTGAGGGCTGGACCTGGTCTGCTCCTGCCCATCACGGCATCCCAAATGCCCAGGAAAGCACCAGATGTAACGGACTCACTGAGTATGGGTTGCACGAATGGATGGAGGTACAGACAGATGGGTGTGCTCTCTGCATAGCATACAATTTTGTACAGCCACACTACAGTGCTATTGATGCTCACCAAAAGCTATGCACTATTTTTTAACCTTGATGTCAAAGGGAAAACAATGATTTCAAAATAAAAGCCAGGGTCCCCTCCCCCAAATAACACCTACTGCTGGCTTGCCACTCTCATCATGGCCACCAGAAAACCCTTTGTTAGTCTTTCTCCAAACATGAACACGTGGTGTTTATACACATAGGAATAACATGATACTATCAAATCATAGAAATTAATTGGCTGCGTTTTCAGTTCTTCAGTGATATCTACAACTGTAATCCTTAGCCACAGAACAGTGGAGCCACACCAAGATAAAAGAGAATCACCCACATGACTTCTCAAATGAGGAAGCATCTCTGAGACTGCGTTGTGCCTCAAGAATATTAAGTGCGTCCTTACCTGTAGCTCTTAATTGCTTCAAAGTCTGAAGACCTCTAATGTCAACAGGAGTCAGCCAAGTAAACAAGGTCACTGTAGAAAATCCCCTGGAGGATCTGTAATAGAGGCATCAGAGTGAAAACATGTATGAGCTTCTGCCTTCCCCCTTGGATGCAGACTTTCCTATGCCAGATACTGGACAGCCCTAGTCCCTGACAATATTGAGAAGTAGGCAAAATGTGGGTTACATCATCTCCCACCTCCTTTCAGCAACCCTTTCCTCTCACCTTTTCACATTCTCTGGACACTCTTCTTCTCTGAGCTCAGTGCTTGGTGCCCCCCACCCCATGGTCAGATTCTCGCACCCACTCCACTCACCCTCCTGCCTAACAGACTCCCCTGGCCACTAACTAGAACTTGCTCTCTCTCTCCATCACTGTCCAGGTACTGGGCCTCATCCTCTTCTAACCTTTCCTGTAACACTCAACTGGTTCCTAGGAAACTAAGCCTTGACCAAATGTCCACATTTATCAGCAGGCCAAGTGGCGCCCAATACTGCATTTGAGTTACGAGCTACATCACCCCTGGAGGGTAATTTTGCTAATTGTGCAATATCAGACATCAGTTTTGAGATAGTAATGTACCCCCAAATTAGAGTAAACTGAGACCTATTTTTCCCATACATAAAACAACTTCACCAATCCCAGAGAAAATGTTCTCTGGTGTAACAAATTCCAAGAGGCTGGAATTAATCATTGTTTTACTTCTGAAACTTCCAAGACTCTTTTTGCAGTTGTAGGATACCCTGAGAAGATCTACCAATGAGAAACAAAAACAAAAAACCTGCCTGTGTCCTCAGCAACTCCCTCCATTCCCTCTGCCCTGGGATTCATCAGCTCAAACTATTTAAGAGCGCAGTGGGGGCTTTTCATTTTTATCACCTTAATATACTTCTGAACTGAAAGGGTACAACATAGCAAAAAAAAAAGAAAAAGAGAGAGAGAGAGAATTGGCCGTCAGCATTATGACTTCGGAAAAACAGAAGTCACTGCTGCTCTTTTGCTTGGGTGTGGTTCTTTAATCTGCTTCTGACATCTTTGAAGCTGAAGTCCATTTCAGACAACAGAGAACAGGGTTCATGCAAGGTCAGACGATTGGCTCCTCTCTGAGCCCACCAGTAGTGGCTAGACATTCAGTGCTAACTGTCTCACTGAGAGGGCACATCGTTCTTCTCCCCCTCCCTGTGTGCTCCCTGTCCAGACTCTCATCTGCAGCAACCTCCTGGCCGATGTCCTGCCACCAAGCTGGGACCTCTCCCATCAATCCTACTCACTCATGACCAGCATGATCTGTCTGGATAAACCAAAGGCGCCAGCACAGTAGAGGGTCTGAGTTCATGTCTACTTGTTGAGAATAAATGTGAATGGATAAAATCTTGCACCAAACTCTGAGCGCTTCCTTAGTCTAGGAGCATCCAACAACTCAACAGAGATAGTGGAAGAAGGAGTTGCCATTTTGACCCAGACATTCATAACAACAGCACCATGTTTTTAATCACCAAAATAGTATGCAAAACAGGCACCCCTCCAAGATAGGGTGAGGTTCAGAGAAGTATGCAGCTGGAATAGTGTTAGGCATGAGGTAGGGGGTCTGAGATGGGGTGACGATATCTGTTGTATAAATTACACAATTTTTCTTTAATTTAAATAGGCAACACATTCTTATGGTTCAACGATTTTTCAAAAAATGAAAAAGGTCTACCTTGAAAAGTCTTCTCACCACCCTGTCTTTTATCCACCTGTTTTCTACCATCCAGGTAACTAGTGTTACTGTTTTTTGTGAATTCCTAGCGTTTCCTTCTGCATATGACAAGGATATTATCCCCACCACAACCTTTTTAAGCAAAAAGTAGCAAACTATAGGGCGCCTGGGTGGCTCAGTTGGTTAAGCGACTGCTTTCAGCTCAGGTCATGATCCTGGAGTCCCTGGATCGAGTCACGCATCGGGCTTCCTGCTCGGCAGGGAGTCTGCTTCTCCCTCTGACCCTCCTCGCTCTCATGCTCTCTGTCTCTCATTCTCTCTCTCTCTCTCTCAAATAAATAAATAAAATCTTTAAAAAAAAAGTAGCAAACTATATATACTGTTTTGCACACCCATTTTGATAGTTGCACAGTATTTTCTTGTATGGATATACTCTGATTTACGAGTCCTCTATTGGTGAACATCTGTGTTGCTTCCAATCTTTTGTTATTACAAATGGTGCTGCAGTGAATAAGCTTGTGCAAAATTCATGTGACGTCTGTGCGAGTATATCTGCAGGATGAATTCACAAAGCACAATTGCTGTGCTCTTTTTTTAAGCTACAAGCTTAACAACTTGCTTCAGAGCATCAAAACGTCCCTGGGTCAAGATGACGGCATCAAAAGAACCACATCAATGTTGATACAAGATAGGAAAACTATTTTAATGGCATTGGCCAAGGTTGGAAAAGAGGTTGATCAATTTTCAGCTACTACCAATCCCTTTCTTAAATGTTATAGATATCTACTGGTTTGGGGCTGCTTAGAATCAAAATCCTTAAAAATGGCCTGAGTACCATTTTTGTGCATCTTCTGTTTATATTTCCCAGAAATCGATATGACCTCAGGCAAAATGTCTACATTGAATTATAGCAAGTGTTTCATGATTCCTATTGATCGTCAGAGATTTGGCAGGAGCAAGAGAGGAGAAGCGGTGAAAAAGAAGGATGTTTGGAGGAAAGGTAGACAGATAAACACTTCAGGCGCAGACCCAGAGTACGAGACTACTGGTGACCCACGTGCAAACATAAACATGCTCATCAACAGGCATCAGAGTAGACATGCTCTTTAATAACCAGGTTGTTCTATGTGTGCTGTAAAAATCAAGGCAAGCATATAAAAGAAATATTCAATAAATGGAGAGACATATGTTGTTATTAGATAAAAAAAAAAAAATAATGTAACCAGCAATTCAGCCCAGTCTCACTCCTGACCTCCTCGTCCATAATATCCAACTTCCTACTCACCATCACCTTCATGTGAATGTCTCAAACTTACCATGTCTACAACTGAACTACCAATATGCCCCTCAAGAATCTGCTCCACGAACAGTATTCCCCATCACAGTTGAAGGCGAAGCCATTCTTCCAACTGCTCAAGCCAAAAAACTTGGAGTCCGCTTTTGACTCCTCTTTCTCTTCTATATTCAATATCTAGTACATCGAAAATCATGTTGGCTCTAACTCAGAGATTATCCGGAGTCCTAGCATTTCCCACCATTTCTAGTGCTACTAGCCTGGTCCAAGCCACCCTCTCCTCTCACGTGGATCACTGTGTGTGCCTCCTACCCGGCCTCACTGGGTCTACCCCTGCTCCCCACAGTCTGTTCTTTACACAGAGAGTAAAGCTTTGAAAATATAAACCTAGGCTATGCTACACCTCTGATCAAAACCCTCCAGGGGCTCCCCATTACTTCTAACCTTACCGTTACCTACTCTCTCCCTTACCCACTCTCTTCCAGACACAAGGGACTTTTGCATAGGCCGTTGCCTCTGCCTGAAACATCCTACTCATTTATGTCCCAAAGACCTACTCCTTTACCTCCTTCAAATCTCTGCTCCACTGTCCCTTCTCAAAAAGGCCTATCCCAACCACCCTTTCAAATTAGAAAGCTGCCTCTTACCCTTCCCCAATTCCCCTTCCTCCTTTCCCTATCCTCTTTTTTCCCATAGCACACATCACCTTCCAACATACCAGTTGGGTACTTTGCTCGGTTGTTATGTTGACTATCTCTGTATCCCCTGCTGGAGTATAAGCTCCTCAAGGGCAGCTCTTTTTGTCTGTTTTGCTCAGTGCTATATCCCAAGTGCCTAAACCATGTCTGCCACATAGCAGATACTTTAAAAATATTTGTAGAACAAACGAAGGAGTTTCTTCTTTGTAAATTTCTTTAAATTGGCATGTACCATTTTAACAATTAAAATGTTAGGGCAAATGTGGGATTCGGTATTTCTCTCACCAATCAACTCATTTCAAAGACTGATTAATCCAAGGGTTCTCCCCTTGAACTTAAATAGATTTAAATTCATGCATCTCCAAACTTGATGTTACAACCCTTAAAGTTTGTCTGCAGCTCCAGGTTCACCAACTATCCCAATATCAAAATCTGTGTAGCTGATTTTTTTTTTCAGCTGTTGGTGACTCCTCTCCAGCACTAGGACATTCTCTTCACTCTGCTAAAACTAATAGAGCAATGACAAAGACAGCCTTAATTAGTCTTTCGAATGCTCCTGAACAAGGTACCTGTGTGGTCGCCTTGAAACACCTTATATGTTCTACTTGGTGCCGAACACCGAAAAATACTTTTTTATATAAAAGGAGATCTTCCCTCTACCACCAGATTCCCTGCCAGCTAGCTTTTACCTCTTGGGTAGATAGCACCTGTGATACTAGCTAATTTCTAGGCAGTAGTATTTGGTCATTTAGCTCTTTTTCTTTGCTTTCATCACCAGTAGCTCCTGAGAATTCTCAGTTCACCAGCAGAACTTCTTCAGATTCATCCTGCTTTTGGTTATAGACAAAGCATTTCAGAGTAAATACCTGCTGCTATAAAGCCTCAGCCAAGTGGTTTGGGTGGAAGAACTACCCCAGACCCATAATCTCCAGCAGGCACCTAAACAACTATCTAATCCAAGTAACAGGCCGTATGACTGCAAATGAAAGGCAGGGCAGCGTAGTGTCAAGCACACAGAGTTTGGAGTAAGACTACACTGACTTGAGTCCTTTCTTTGCCACTTGTCTATGACCTTGGGCAAGTTACAGTGCCTCCAGTGGAAATCAGAACAATGGGATTAACAAGAGAATACCTGCCATAGGATTGTTGTGAGGATTAAATGAATCATGCCTGCTTACGAAGTAAATTTCTGATAAATGACATTGTAAATTATCATGCAAGTTCTACTGCAGAACAAGCTCTCTAGCTGTCCCCCTTTGAACCAGATTGGTACCCCGAAGCCCCCTCCCTGTAAAACGTTTGGGAGAACCCCTGATTTAGGCAGGAGTTGCCAAGCATTTCCTGGTTTTCCCCGGTCACCACTCTACCAGCTCTTAAAAGGAGATGTCTGCTTGCCCATGTTGTAAAATTACCTGCACACAGAGATACCCTTTACCTGAACTTGGTGAGCATTCGGTAGAGAACCAAATAAGCAGAAGAGCATAAACCATTCCACTGAAGGACTGCCCATTCTTTGCTCTGTGAGCAACAATAAAGTTAGCATTTTCAGACGGAATTGGAAGTGAGAAGAAATCAGTCATCCTAGAGTCTAAATTTCCATGACCACCTCACTCCCACATTGCTGCAACCCCAGATATTATTTTCTTCCCTACTGATACTTGATAAGACTCACCAGTCAAAGCATGCAAATGCAATTAAGGCTTGAGACATCTCCCATTTTCCATCTTAGTCAATGATATCAATGCCAAGCGGCTTCTTGAAAAGTCAAAGTTTCCAGTTCTCTGTGCCCAAATTTCAGACCAAGAGCTGGGAAGTGATGGAAAACCCCATGCAATCCTAACCCCACACAATCTACTTGGGTTTCTAGCATTTAACCCAGTGATCTCACCTGGATGGAAGAAAATTTTATTTGTTGCAAAAGTGAATTATGTTCTAAATGATTAAAAGAGAATTCGTTTTCTCTGCCATGCTTGCCCTCCAAGAATGCACCTCCTTAAGAGGAAGTAGATTACAAGGCTGATGTTCTGAGGGCTCTGCCAAAATCCAAGAGACTAAGAGGGGACCTACAGGCACAAAGAAGCAATTCTACCTAGAAATGTCACACTGCAGGTTGCCAATTAAAAGCCCCTTGTCGAGATGCAGTCAGGCATGGAAGATGTCATGTGTTATGAGAGGATTTAGAGGCACCTGTGCCCCTGTGGGTGGATTTCTCCCATCAGCTTGGCCATGATGTGGTATCCAGGCATCTGCTGTGAAGTGAGGGAGGGCGTTCCTGCCAGTAACTCTGAGACTCAAAGAAAGAGTGTGGAGAGAATGAAGAACACCAGGCTGAAACTCCGATTATTATCCTACTACTAATTCTATTATGAAACTACCAGTTCTCTGGGCCTCAGTTTATCTTCTTCATAGTAAGGATTTGAGCTGGAGGATCTCCCAGGCCTGTAACTCCAGCCACAGGAAATGGAAGATGGCTCCCTTCCACAAAGGCTCTTTCTTATGGAATTTCTAGACCCCATGCAAACACAGTCTTTAGAGATTTAGCATTTTATTGATTTTGACATGTGCTGTCATTGACACTTCCGGTTTTATGTGTTTTAATTAAATGTTATTATTTGCCACCGTGTCCTTAGGCCATGAGTTGGGAGTGGATAAGATTTCATACATCAGACCTGGAGTTCTGTGTGGGGAGTCCATGGACTCTTCTCATGATGTCATTGTAATTATTTCCCTTCGATCAATAGAGAAGCTTTGATGTCCTCTTTATAGCTGAGGAAAGGCTTCTTTCCATTTATCTTCCACCTTGTTGAAAATGCACAAAGCCCTTCTCCAAAAGTCACCCTCCTCTGGTATGAAAATGAACATTCTGTTTTGTTGTCAATGTGCTGCTATTATTAGATGCTACCATCTCACTCAGAACCACCTCCACTTGGGGCCTGTGAGCCTGTTTTACTCTGTGGCATGCAGTCCTGACCTGGGACTGTGGTTTTCTGTCTGTTCCTCTCTCTGCCCCATTTTGGTTCCCCCTTTGGTCCCTACACGCTGTGCTACAGGCTGGACCACCATTAATTTGAAACTTCTTCTAGATGCTTATGTCATCAGGGATGTCAGTGTTTATCACCCTCTCTACGCCCCACATGTAACTTCTGCCTTGCACAAAGTTAGTGCTCAATGCATGTTGCTTGAATTTAATCCAGGGGAAAGAGTAGGGAATCTGCATTTTTCCCAAGTAGAATCATCCTAGAGCAAGTCGAGACTCACTTCAGAGCCTGTACCCCAACCAGGGCTTTGGCTACAGGAGAAGAGGCTATGAGTTGTTTTTGTGTTTTTTAAGAGAATCATTGTATGTGTTAAATCCAAGCAATATGAATGTTCTAAAAAATCCCATTACATATAGCGTATTCCCAGAATACTTTGGGGGGTGGAGGATGGAAGGGTGGGAGAGATTGTCAACCATTCTCCTCATGCTCAAAAAACCTTTCTTGAATATAGATCTACACATAGAAATTGGGGACCAGAGCAAATGCAAACATTCCCTCCTACACCCCTGTCTCCCTCAATCTAAACCCAATCAAATCCAATCCAGGTTCCTCCAAGAAACAGGGCCTTTCCCAACACTAACGTTTTCATTTTTCAAAATTTCTAAAGTCACAGGTTTTTGCTGGATTACACTTTATCTATTTGACAATTACTCACAGAGCACTGTGTGTCAGGCCGCATGCTAAGCACACCATATACATAACTCATTTATCCCCATGACAATCACATGAGGTGGGCATTATTATTATTACTCCTCAACCTACTGATGAGGAAACCGAGGCACAAAAGAGCTAAATAACTTGGCCAAGGTCACACAGCCAGTGGATACTAGGGTCAGGATTGAAACCCAGGCAGTTAAGCCCCAGAGTCTATTTTTTGAAACCACTATTGTAACCATGGCTGCCCCCACCTTTGCCGTGGATTGATCATTCTATGTTTCAGGTCAGCTTGGGCTCTCCAATTGTACTGGGAGCTTCCTGATGGGTGGGACCATGACTCCCATTGCTTTTATCACCTCCTCCCACCATATTCATCTAATGAATATTTATTAGGAACCTCCTCTGTGTTGGAATGTTCTAGGTTCTAGGAATATAGCAATGAAGCAGACTGTCAGGATCCCTATCACATAGAGCTTACATTCTAATGAGAGGGAAAACGTAATACCCAGGTAAACAAACCAGCTAGCCAATTGAGAAGATGGAGTTCATCACAAGGGCAATGAAGAAGATGAGAGTGATGGGACAAGAAAGGCCTGAGGCAGAGGAGCCTTATTAGATCACATGGCAAGAAAGGGCTCTTTAAGGATGTCATATCTATACTACACTATCCTAAGAAAAAACAACCAGCCCTGTGAGGATTTGAGGGAAGAGAACTCCAGGCAAGAGGTCAGCAGGTGCAAGGGCCTGAGGTAGAAATGGGCTTAGTGAATCACAGAAAAAGAAAGGTGCCTAAAGAGTAGCAATCAGGGAGAGAGGGGAGAGGAGCAGAGTGTGTGCCAGGATGCAAGAAGCTATGTGATGCTGCTCAGTGCTGAGTCCCACACCTGCACACCTCTGTGCCCTCAGCACACTGAGCTACCTGGAACCACTGAGCACTGCCTCCAGGACGCTCCAGAATCCCCACAGTCACTGCTTCAGTGGGCTCAGTGGTCCAACATGTGGACGTGGAATATTTCTGGGTTTCTATCTCTGCTCTCCTGCTCACTAGCTGGGTGACTTTGGGCAAATTATTGAACTTAAGGTTTATTCTCTGGCCCAAAAGAATGGAATCCTCAAGTATGTATTCCAGAAGATTACCATGAGGATTAAGTAACATGATAAATGTCACATGCTCAGCACCTTTAGTGGTACAGGAAACAAGCCCATAAAGCAATTTTTATGTTGTGGTGGTTATTTTTGTTAATCTTGGTAGGAAATCAGCCCCGAAGTGTAAACACTGTCTGGTAGAAAGTGCTGGAATCTCTTGCATCAGCTACACTGTTTTCTGAGCTAACAACAGCAGGTTTAGTGAAAAGGATCTAAAAAGAAAAGAAAAAAAAAGTGGTATAATCCAAAATATCTACTATTTTCCAAATAACATGACCTGTACTATTTTTTTTCCATGCAACATACTGGAAAGTTCTACCCTTATTCATTTAAAATCCTTCTCCAAGCTCGATTCCATTTTATGTTAGCGTATGTACCGAGACAACACCAGAAGCAGCAAGACCCAGTGATGGAGAATCTCTAACCATGACAAGAAACTCAGTTCTTCTCCAGATGATAAGAGACGAGCATCTAACCCGAGGAATGCCGGGGCCAGGATTTCTGTTCAGATTTCCTAAGAAAGGAACGTTTTGTCGAAAGACAGACTATACTAAGCATTTTCTTTTCTTTGGTATGCCCTGGATTCATTAAGAACCAAGCCCTGGCGCCATCTCCTGGCAGTGTCCAAAACTGAAAAACATACGCTTAACCACAAGGGACCCCTCCCCCTCCTCAACAAAAATTAAGTTCAGGAGAAAAACAGGTAATTTCATTGTAACTTCAGTGTTTTCAGCCTCCTGTTAAATATTTGAATCGAGATGAGCAGATGGTAACAGTGTCAGCCACTCACGGTCCCCACAAGGGACAGTCCCTTTTAGGCCACCACTTCCTTTGTTTCTGTAAGAGCCTATCACCCACCAAGGTACCCAGAGATCAGAGGCAGCATATTTATTTCCAGTGGGCCAGTGCTTGGCCCCGCTCCCACCAATGCACCCAATCTTACAAGAGGATAGTCTTCTGCCCAAACCTACAGCCTCCAATACGTCCATTCACAGCAGATACGTTACACAAAGAAATCATGCATGGCATCTGCCCTCAAAGAGCTGGGCTCCCAACTCCCTTCAGAACTGCAAGTCGAAGTTCACCCCAGTACCCAGAAACTCATGGTAAGGCTCAGTTTGGGGTCTCACTCTCCCTAGAGAAAGAAAAGACGGCCACCCTTGTCATCATGGCCACTTGCTCTTCCCAAGGATTTGGTGAGGGCACGTGGCTTCCTGGGGCCCGGGTAGCCTCAGCAGTTTGCACCTAGCTCTACACTCACCTCCAACCAGGTAACTTGGCATCAGCAGGCACAGAGCCTGAAATAGCTAGGAAAAATAATTCTGCAGGGTCCTGACTGAGGAATGAACCAATATCCTGAAGAATTCTGGCTCATTTCTCCGAGGGAACTGGGGGAGGGGGGTCGTGAAGAATACACAGGATAGTTTAGGAGGACAGGAAAGTTACTGGCTGGACTGGTTCCTCCCTTCTTCACTCAAGCATATCTATTTACTGATATAAAGTGCTTTGAGCTCTTCTGTTTGTCAAATAATGTGATAAACACTTCACCCCAGCTCCTCATTTAATCTCAACAATGACCCATGCAATTGGTACCATTTTGGTTTCCATTTAACAGAGAAGAAAACACACCTAGAGAGAGCTTAAATAACTTACCCCAGATCTTAGAGCAGTAAATGATAGAGGCATGATTCAAACTCACATACCCTCATTCCTCTTAACCACTACAGTAAAGTATCTTTCAGAGACTCAAGACTTCGGATTTTCTCAGGCATTGCTGAAAACACAGCCATCCCTTAAATTTGCAGGAGGAATGGGTAGGGCTAATTCTCCATGGATAAAGAAGGGGCTCCTCAGAGCCCTCCGGAGTGAATTCGTGTGTGGTGAGGAGAAGAAGAAGTACATTCGCATCAGGTACCACCAAATCGTACTCCTTGAACAGCACATACCCAGTATAAACGCTTTCCCTTAGTCTTCACATACTTGATGCAGTTACTGACCGTCATCCTCATCCCAGCCAGTTTTCCAGGGCACTGACAGTAATTTTCTCATACCATCCATGCCTGACAATGGTTATTTGCAAAAGCACAACTACAAATGTTATTAACTGGTAATAAAACTAGCCAGCCATTTCTAAAACCCAGAGCTGGCAACTGCTCTGTGATCCTCGGGGACCCTTGGTTTACCAGATTTTGCTAAAGTAAATATTTCTTTTTGGTGCTAAAATGCCACTGGAGGAACCTTATCTTTGACTCTTCCCAAAATTTATAGAATGATCAAGGTCAGGAGTAAAGAGACAGTCTTTTAAGAATCATAGAAAGCTTTCAGGATTCCTGATTCTATCCCATCAGCCTCAATATATAAATTTCAGGGGCACCTGGGTGGCTCAGTCATTAAGCGTCTGCCTTCGGCTCAGGTCATGATCCCAGGGTCCTGGGATCGAGTCCCGCATCAGGCTCCCTGCTCAGCAGGAAGCCTGCTTCTTCCTCTCCCACTTCCCCTGCTTGTGTTCCTTCTCTCTCTGTGTCTCTCTCTGTCAAATAAATAAATAAAATCTTTAAAATATATATATATAAATTTCATATTTTTCCCAGATAACATTGCTTTAAAAAAAAAAAAGTAGGACTTTAATAAGCATTCATTAACCATCTTTTGGGTTCCTGACACGGTGCTACTCACTGTGAATTCCAAAGAAAGGCCACGGTGCCTGCCTTCAAGGGGCTTAGAATCTAGTTATGGAGATGTGACCCATCCATGAAGCAACTCAAGAACAAGACAGGGCAAGACAAAGTCAATTGTGAGATGGAGAGGTAGAGATAGTGGGGATTATCATTCTCAGAAATGGAAATGGTCAGTCCAGTGGGAGCAGTTCTCCCACTCCCTAGCCCCTGACCTTTTATACCTCAGTGGACCTCAGTAATGGGATCTGTAAAGTGGCAGAGCTCAGCCACTCATACAACAAATTTGTTTTGAGCACTGACTATACACCAGATTTGTGGTTCTGGTGATACAGGGTTGAGCAAGATAATGGCCCCACCCTAATGGACTGTATAGTTTGGTGGAGGGAAAGTGGAAGGCAGATAGGTGACTGGATAAATATATGACACGGCAGGCAGTGATAAGGGCTCGAAAGAAAAGTAGATCAAGGTAAAGTGATAGAGAGTGGCAGGGGGAGTGTCAAGAAGGGTAATCAGAGGGATCTCACCCATCAAGTAACACTGGAGTACAGATGTGGAAGATGCGAGGAAGCAACCCAAACTGTTATCTATGGGAAGAGCATTCCTGGAAGAAGGAACAGTAAGGCAAGACCCTGAGATAGGAATGACCTGAAATGTTTGAAGAACAGCATAGACGCTAGTGTGGCTGGATCACTATGGGTGTCTGGAGAAAGGGAAATGAAGAGCAGTCAGGAGCCAGACCATGAAAATCCTAGGAGGCCAAGGTAAGGAGTTCAGGTGGGAAGCCCTGCAAGGCTGAAGAATGTGTACCAGAGCATCCAAACCATTTCTAATGTGAAGGGATGGGACCTGAGCAAGATGGTCCTGAATGAGGGAGGCTCTAGAATGAAGGAGTCCAAATGCTGGGTCCTCACATTAAGATGGTCTTGCAGTTGGGGAATGACTTAATTAAGAAAGTAACCAAACAAATGAGAAAAAATATCAGGGGAAGAAGTCTGGAGACCAAGAAAGTCTCAGGCAAACTTCATGAGCAAATTGTAAAATATAGGGTGCCTGTGACCATCATCAGGCAACGAGTGCCCTGGTGTCATCCCTCTTCTCTCCAAAGACTCTCAGTGTGGTGCCCAGTTAGGGCCTCGCAAGGCCTCATCCCTCTAAATGCCAACGGGCCATTCAAAATTCACTAGTTCTATGTTTGATGGCCACTATCTCTACTATAGGTAACAGGTGGGTGCTAATATGGAGTACATCCATGCTAATTGGTTAGCGCTTCTCAAATTTCCTTTTTTGTATTTACTATTACTTCCTAAGGCAGGAGAGAGAAAATACATGGCCCCAGAACGTCTAGAAGATGTAAAGTGAAGCAGCCCAATGCAAGCAAAACACTTCATTGAAGATTTGCATTGTATCTTAAAATTCCCTTGAACATTGCATTCTATTCCAGATCTACTTGTAAGAGCTCAACGGCAATGTCTTATATTATCCAAGGAGCAAATATGACTCTCAAAGAAGATATGCCCCATTTGTGCTGTGCTTTACCAAAGGCCTAGCGAGCCATACCATGTCCCTAGGGCTGGGCAAACTCAACTAGAAAAACACAGGTAGTTAAACCCAATTAAAACATTCTCCTCTATGGGCGCCTGGGTGGCTCAGTTGGTTAAGCGACTGCCTTCAGCTCAGGTCATGATCCCAGGGTCCTGGGATCGAGCCCCGCATCGGGCTCCCTGCTCTGCGGGGAGCCTGCGTCTCCCTCTCCCACTCCCCCTGCTTGTGTTCCCTCTCTCGCTGTGTCTCTCTCTGTCAAATAAATAAATAAAATCTTTAAAAAAAAAAAAACAAAAAAACACTCTCCTCTCTTAGAAGGACCCAAAGAATTTGCCACTATCCGGGATTTCAAGGATCATAACTCAAAATCCGGGGCCATGCATGAGGCAGACGGCTCCTAGAGCAGATCTGGACATCTTCTTAAATGAAGTCCCTAATGCCAGCCTTACTCTACAGTGTTTATCTTCTGAAAGCACATTAAGACAAGTTGGAAATACTCTGCATCTGAACCATCTCTGAATCCCAGCGGGCAGTAATGTGAATAGCATGGCAATGCAGCCATTCCACAGCCATTATCAAGTCTGAGTAAATTTCTTCAATGCCACATGCTCTTAGGAAGTGACGCTGTTGCAGTGAGTCGGGAAGCATTCACAAAGAAACTGGCACCTCTCCTATTACCTAAATGGTAGTTTACAGCTTCTCAGGGTGGGGGCGCGGGGGGGGAGGCTATGTTTCTCATATTGTGTTTGTTTAATATTTGACAATATCTTGGCTCACACTGTGCTGGGTTTGAGATAAAACGATTACTTGTATATACACAGTTGTCCACACAGATGGGAGAAAATGTTTATTTGGAGGGGGGGAAAAAGAAATTAGGAGGAAGAAAAAAACCTATCAGTACTACTATGATTACACAATGCTCTATTAACAATATTTTGAGAGAGTTACTCTAAATAGCCATCATTCCTTCCAAGTCGGAATCCACATAATTACAGCTTTCTGGCGACCAGAAAAGGAAAGGATAGCATGTTGAATGCAGCCCAAGCTAGGGGGTTGAACGGGCTGCTGCTGCCACCCAGTGGGCACTCCTGAAATGACACCCACAGGAAGCCTCACCTACTTCCAGCCCCAGAAAATACGTTCACTTTCTATGCAATTCCTATTTCCAATTCTCTCACATTAACAGAAATTACAATAAATTACAAACACAGGATGACTTATGCAATTCTATCTTCATTGTGCAGTACAAAATGTACTGAGGATAAAGTAAATATATAAATATATCATTTTGTCATTTTACCTTATTCCCTAAATAGCAAGTTTATGTTGTATTTACAAGTATAGATTACTTTCTTTTAAATTTAGGTCTGATATATGGTTTTTATGCTTAATAAAAATGAATATCCCGGGGTGCCTGGGTGGCTCAGTCCGTTAAGCGTCTGCCTTCGGCTCAGATCATGATCCCAGGGTCCTGGGATCAAGCCCCACATTGGGCTCCTTGCTCAGCAGGGAGCCTGCTTCTCCCTCTGCCTGCCGCTCCCCCTGCTTGTGCTCTCACTCTCTCTCTCTCTGACAAATAAATAAATAAAATCTTTTAAAAAATAAATATCCCGGGCGCCTGGGTGGCTCAGTTGGTTAAGCGACTGCCTTCGGCTCAGGTCATGATCCTGGAGTACCAGGATCGAGTCCCGCATCAGGCTCCTTGCTCAGCGAGGAGTCTGCTTCTCCCTCTGACCCTCCCCACCTCATGCTTTCTCTCTGTCTCAAATAAATAAATAAAATATTTAAAAAATAAATAAATAAATAAATATCCCATATCTAAAGAAATTAGTGTTTTTGCATTATGGCGCAAAACCATCTCAATGTGAGGACAATTTTTGTTCTCTCTTTTTGATGAAGGTAAGCATTGACTTTAGGTAGAATCCTCCAACCTAAAGATTTTAAGAATCCTTATAAATTAGGGAACTCTGCGCTTAACACATAAATTAGTTTTCAAACCGGATATTATAAGAGTATTCTAATGATAGACTTCGCAAATTAACAGAGGCAGATTCAAGAGTAGATTAGCTTCCCAGGAAACCAATCAACAAGTAGTAACAAAACATCAAGGAAACTATAATAAAATGGGAAAAACTGAATTTATGAAATCTCTATTTTAGATAATGTATCTAATCTGAAGGAATACTTTTGATAAGTCTTTTGGATTTGGGAGGAGGACCCCTCCCCAAGTAGAATGATAAAACTGCCTTTAAGAAAACACTTTAAAATATCTAGTAAACTCAGAGAGAGCACAACAGGAGGCTTGATCTCATGAAACAGGTCAAGACCTGAGATCATGACCTGAGCCAAAACCAAGTCATCAACTTTGCCTCTTAAATTGATGAAAGGCCAATTTTTTTTATTTTTTACTAAAAATCTTCAGCAATTAGGATATTAAATGGTGAGATATTAGGAGCAATGCAACAATGTTTGTAATAGTGAAAAATTGGAAAAACCTGAATATCCACCTATCAAAGAATGGATCAATAAATTGTGGTTATTTCACAAAAGAATACTAAATAGCACTTAAAATTAGGCATGTGCATCTACATGGATAGTTCTTGAAAATACAACACTGAGTGAAAAAAACCTGTTTCAGAACATTGAATGAAGGATACTATCATTCATATAAATGTCAAAAACGCACAGCATCCTTCCATATTGTTCACAGATTCATGAAAGTATGTATGTATAGACCAGATTCAAACCAAATTCATGGTAACAGTGCCTCTGGGCAGAGTGGGGAAATGGGCCTTCACCTTTATGTGTAATATAAAGGTGTATTCTATTTAAAGGTGTATCCTATTTAAAATGAGAGCAAGAAGAAGAAGCTATGAAGCAAATATGACCAAATATTAAACACTCTTTTACTTCATATAATGGTTACATAAGTGTTTTTCATATTATCCTTTCCTTATTCCATTAAAAAGCAAAAGAGGCCAATCAAGTTCATTGCAAGATCTTTGTTATACTGAGTATAATGTGTAAATCTGGGGCCAGAGCTAAAAAATTAAATTTAATTTAAAAAGGTGGGGGGTCCCAAGTCTCCTCCTTACTCCACAGAGTGCTCAGCCTTTCCTCTAAATAAATTCAGATCAAATATTTCAAGAATACTAGTTTAAAGGTGCATCAAATTCTACCCAGTGCACTTTCATGCCTCCTCCAGCCCTTACATTAAAACACTGAGTCTCAAAACTGAAGAGAGACATAATCATCAGGTTTTTTTGGTCCAGAGCAGCTTGCTGGTATCCTGAAACTCCCAAGTTAACAACTGAAATATTCCAATGATAAATTTTTAGAGATAAAATAAAGAATAAAATAGAAGGGCAAATGTTTCCAACTAATATATGTACTACACTCACACCCATATATTCATACATAGTCCTCCTATGTAAGTAAAAAAGATACCATGAGAATTTAGAGAACAAAACTTGTCCCTTTATCGTCCTTAGCCATATAATCATTGCCCGAAATTCATTAGATTGCTGAACTCCCACTCTGAACTCAATGTCTGGTCATAGGAAAAAAAAAAAAAAACTAGGAAAAATTATTGAAAATCTTAAGAGCTGCAAAAGAATGGAGCGAGATGGGATTCTTGCTGATTTTTATTTTTATTTGAATTATCACTGTACATTTTAGCAAATGGAAAAATTCCTAATTTGTGCTCTTGTCCTAACTCAATAGAGATACAACAAAAATAGTTCTATAGATGCCCATCACTCCTAAACACAGATTTATTAGGAATGGGATGTTGGCACACACTGATAGAGGATATTTTAATTTAATGCGCAACCATAAATTGCGACGTGTTCATGCACTAGAAGCTCCCTAGAGTGAATATTTCTTCAGAAATAGAAAGAAGATATGATTTGAGAGAAATGTATTTTAGGTTATTATTTCTCTACATAAGAAGCTAATGCTTGTCCCAAAATAAATTTTGTAGTCTAGACTACAATCTAGGGAGACGTAAGACTGTAATCGGCTTATTCCTCTTGCTTTCACCACAGAACCACTCTCAGTTGTGACGAGAATCATCCCAAATTACAAAGCATAAAACTGGCCCTGCCTCACATATTATTAATCTATTTGCAGATGGCACCACATTTTACAACATGATCCTATTACAAGAAATGCTGATTCTGCAAACACTCTGCTTGTGAGCAAGAATGGAGCAGTTAGAAGTCACAGCCGTACTGTATCTTAAGCTTTCCACAATGTACATTAAGGCAAAAGTCCTTGAAGGTTGTAGGAAATAACTCTATCCTCTTCAAACCATTGCAAATCTTTTCCGACCAAATGTGGATATAAACCAATAAACATCGTTGTTGTTCTCCAATTTAATAAAAAACAATTACACATCAGAGTGCTGGGTGGTTCAGTCAGTTAAGTGTCTGACTCTTGATTTCGGCTCGACTCATGATCTCAGGGTGAGAGATTGAGCCCCATGTCAGGCTCTGCGCTGGGTGTGGAGGCTGCCTCAGATTCTCTCTCCCCCTCTCCCTCTGCCCCTCCCCATGCTCTCTCTCCCCCTTTCTAAAAAAGAAACAAGTACATATAATTATTTCATAGAGGGGAATTTAAAATTTGCTAATATGTTGAAAAATCAGCAAAACATAACCAGCAAAACTTTAATTAAGGTTCCTCTAGCATCAAATAAAAAATACTGACTATGGAGTTGCCAAATCCAAAAATAGGCAATCTTACTGACAACAGCAAGGCTGTTGGCAGATAATAGGAGATTGGTTCCAAAAAAGAAAGATTGAGGATTCCAATCCTTAGGTCTTTTTTCTCACATCTTACACAAATGGGCTACACTAAGTCTACAAGTTTAACGCAAAAGTCAAAGTAACCAGTCAATTCCTTATATTTATATTTAATGTTTGCAGTGATGGAAAGCTGCCATCTTTGATTCAACATAAAGCTACTGAGGACCAGCTGTTTGCACAATGCTTCATGGTAAGAAACGTATCTGGATAAATCTTACCACAATTTCATTACCTCCTCCAGTAAGTCTTTCTAACTGTACGCTTCCATTTTGTCTGATATGTTTTTAAGTTTTTTTTTATCATTATTATATAATTCATGCTCATCACAAGAAATGTGGAAAATAGAATAAGGGAGGAAGCCATCCACAGTCACACCAGGTAGAGGTAATTATTAAAATCCATGTATTGTATGGTGACTAACATAACATAATAAAATAAAATTTAAAAAAATTTTTAAAAATCCATGGATTCCCACAAAATATTTTTTCTCATTTTATAAAGGTTTATCATTTCCAAATCACAGTGAAAGGAACTTGAGTAATTTACCAATTTTGTTTTCTATTATGTGCCTTAGAGATACCTCGCTAAAAACTGGTATCTGACATAACAGAATAACATTTGCAGAATGTAATACCGTAGTGACAGTACTGAGATTGATTGTTACAGATATATTACACTCTTTTTTTAAAAAGATTTTATTTATTTATATATTTATATGAATATTTATATATGGAGAGAGAGAACATGAGCAGGGGGAGAAGGAGGATTCCCGCTGAGCAGGGAGCCCAATACGGGGCTAGATCCCAGGACCCCGAGATCATGACCTGAGCCAAAGTCAGACGCTTCACCAACTGAGCCACTCAGGTGCCCCTAACTCTTAATTAAATGGTTGCACCCTATTTATATAGAACATTGGCCCAATAATAGAGAACAGCAGCTAGAAATTTATTTCATTCAATGTCCAGAAATAAAAGGGTTAACCATTCATCCCATTAGTTTCTGCACATAAGCCCTTTTTTCATACTGAAATCTGATGGTGACTAAATTGCAATATTTTTCCAAGCTACTGTATGAAGAGGATGCTGAAGGCCATCACCATACAGCATATCACAATATAAAAACTCTTCCATTCACCAGTTTGGGCGAACTTCCAAAACATATCCAACAATCCAGTTTTATTTGGCTGGGCACCCTTGGCTGGGTGCCAAGGATCGGATATAAGTACATGTACATATAAGCAGCAAGATTACAGTCAAGACACTCTGAAAATTGAAAATGGCAGACATAGGGAGGCCAGTAAAACCCCAGCCACATCCCCCTCAGAATAGTTTGTTGAGAATTTTTATATAATTCTAATCATGTAATATACCCAAGACTGTACAAACTGACTTTGTAAAATAATATATAACATCATAAAGCAACTAGATCTATCAGAACACTTTAAGAACATTTTACCCAACAGTAGCAAATACACAATCTTCTCAAGTGCACAAGGAACATTCTCCAGAATACATCATACATTAAGCTATAAAATGAACCTCAGGAAATCTACAAGATTGAAAATAGACAGACTGTTCTCTAACCAAAATGGAATGAAATGGACATTTATGACACAAGGAAATTGAAAGAATTAAAAAGTGTGGAAATTAAATAACACACTCTTAAATAACCAATGGGTCAAAAAAGAAATCACTAAAGGAAATTAGGAAGTACTTTAAGATGAGTGAAAATGAAAACACAGCATACCAAAATTTATGGGGTGGAGCTAAAGCCATGCTTGGAGGGAAATTTATAGTAGTAAATGCCTATATTTAAAAAAATTTTAGGGGCGCCTGGGTGGCTCACTCAGTTAAGCATCTACCTTCTGCTCAGGATCCTGGGATGGAACCCCAAGTCGGGTTCCCTGCTCAGCAGGAAGCCTGCTTCTCTCTCTCCCTGCCTCCCACCCCCACTCGTGCTCTCTCTCACTATCTCTCCCTCAAATAAATAAAATCTTAAATAAATATTTTTTTAATTTCAGATTAATAGTCTAAACTCCCATTGTAAGAAACTAAAAACGAACGGCAAACTAAACCTAAAGCAAGAAGAAAGAGGAAACAATAATATTAGAGCAGAAATTAATGCAAGAGAATAGAAAGACAATAGAGAATATCAATGAAACCAAAAGCTGCTTCTTTGAAGGATCAACAAGTTGACAAACATTTAGCTAGACTAACAAAGAAAAAAAAGAGAGAAGCTCAAATTACTAAAATCAGGCATGAAATGGGTAATATAAATACTGACCTTATAAAAATGAAATGACTATAAAGAAATACAATGAACAATTGTATGGAAACAAGTAATGTAAACTAAATGAAATGGAAAAATTCCTAGAAACACTGTACTGAAACTGACTTAAGAAAAAACACACAATCTGAGTTGACCCATAACAAGTAAAGAGATTGAATTAGTAATCAAAAAACTACCTTTAAGGTAAAGCCTAGGACCAAATGGTTTCAAAGGTGAATTCTACCCTATGTTGAAAAAAGAATTAGTGTCAATCTTTCACAAACTCTTCCACAAGTTTGTAGAGGAAAAAACCCTCTCCAACTCATTTTATGAGACCAGTCCTGCTCTGATACCAAAACCACGGCCATCACACAAAAACAAATAAACAAAAACAAAACTAAAGATCTTAAGAGGGGTGCCTGGGTGGCTCAGTCAGTTAAGCGTCTGCCTTCGGCTCAGGTCATGATCCCAGGGTCCTGGGATCAAGCCCCATATCGGGCTCCCTGCTCAGCTGAGAGCCTGCTTCTCCTTCTCCCTCTGCTGCTCCCCCTGCTTGTACTCTCTGGTGCTCTCTCTGTCAAATAAATAAAATCTTAAAAAAAAAAAAAAGATTTTAAGAATGCAGATGCAAAAATCTAGCAAAATACTAACAAACTGAATCCAGCAACATATAAAAGGGATTATACACGATGACCAAGTGGGAGTCGTTCCAAGATGCAAGGTTGGTTTAATACCTGATAATCAACCAATGTAATACACTATGTTAATACAGTAAAAAACAAAAACCACATGATTATGTCAATAGATGCAGAAAAAACAGTTGACAGTGAGGGTGATGAATATATTTAGAACACAGATTGTGGTGATGGTTCCATGGGTGTATACTTATCTCCAAATTCACCAGACTGTATACATTAAATATGTATAGCTTTTTGTATGTCAGCCATACCTCAATAAAGTGGGTTTTTAAAAAAATATTGATGAAAGCCGATCACTGTTTCATGATTTAAAAATATAAAAGATAAAAGGGAACCTCTTCAACCTGAGAAAGAGCATCTTTAAAAAACCTAACATCACACTTAATAGTGCAACACTGAACGCTTTCCCCCACAACTGAGAAGACAGATGTCCACTCTGATCACTTCTATTTAGTGTTGTTCTAAAGGCAAATATGTTGGTAAAAGAAATAAACATCATCAAGATTGTAAAGGAAGAAGTAAATCTATAGAGATAACATAATCTCATATATAGGAAATCCAAAAATGCAAAAAAAAAAAACCAACTATTAGAACTAATTAATACATACAGCAAGAATCAGAATATAAGACCAATATACAAAAACAAGTTGTATTTCCATACACTAGCAATGAACAATCTGAAAATGAAATTAAGAAAACAATCATATTCACAATAGCCTAAAAAAGAAAATCCTTCAGAATAAATTTAACAAAAAAGTGTAAGATTTATATGCTAAAAACTATTTAAAAATTCATTGAAAGAAATTTAAGAAGACCAAAATAAATAGATATTCCATGTTCATGGATTCGGAGACTTAATATTGTTAAGATGGCATACTCCCCAAACTGATCTACAGATTCAAGGGAATCCTTATCAAAATTCACCAGGTTTTCCTGCAGAAATTTACAAGCTTATCCTAAAATTCATATGGAGGCACTAGGAACCCAAAATAGCCAAACAATCTTAAAAAAGAAAAATAAAGTTGGGGAACTCACATTCCCAAACTTACCACTAAGCTATAGTAAAACAATGCAGTACTGGCATAAAGATAGATACATAGATCAATGGGATCTAATTGAGAGTCCAGAAATAAGCCCATGCATCTATGATAAACCGGCTTTTGACAGGGGGGCCAAGATAACCGGATGGGGAAAAAATAGCCTTTTCAAAAAATGGTGCTTAAAAAAAAAAAACACAAAACAAAAAAAAAAAAAAAAAAAAGAAGTTTGATCCCTACATCACACAATATATAAAAATTAATTCAAAATTAATCATAGACCTAAATCTAAGAGTTAAAAGTATAAAATTCTTTTTTTTAAAGATTTTATTTATTTATTTGACAGAGAGAGAGACAGCGAGAGAGGGAACACAAGCAGGGGGAGTGGGAGAGGGAGAAGCAGACTTCCCTCAAAGCAGGGAGCCCGATGCGGGGCTTGATCCCAGCACCCTGGGATCATGACCTGAGCCAAAGGCAGATGCTTAACGACTGAGCCACCCGGGTGCCCTAAAACTACAAAATTCTTAAAAGAAATACAGGATAAATTTTCATGACCTAGGATTAGGTAACTGTTTCTTAGGTACAGCACAGAAAGCACAAGCCAAAAAAAAAAAGGGTCCTTTGGATTGCATCAAAATTTAAACTTTTATGCTACAAAGGATACCATCAAGAGAGTGAAGGTAACCCACAGAATGGGAGAAAAGATTTTCAAATCACATATCTGCTAAGGGACTTCTATCTAGAATATAAATCCCCACAGTAATACAAATAATTCCATTTTTAAGAGATTTTAAAAGATATTTATTCAAAGAAGAAATGCAAATGACCAAATGAGCATTAAAAAATACTCAACATTGATTTAAAAAAAACTCAACAGCGTACGTTGTTGGGGAAAACAAAGCAAAACCACTTCTTACACACTAGGGAAGCTAAAATTAAAAAAAAAAAAAACATAAAACAACAAGGGTTGACAAAGGTGTGGAGGAATTAGAATCCTCAAGCACTCCTTGAGGTATTATATAATATAGTACAACTGTTTTGGAAAACAGTTTGGCAGTTTCCAGAAATGTTAAACATGGATTTACCCATACAGCCCAGAAAGTCTTCCCTAGATATACAGAAGAGGTAAAAAGAATTGAAAACAGAGGCACCTGCCTGGTTCACCCAGAGGAGCATGAGACTCTGGATCTCGGGGTCATGAGTTCGAGACTCACGCTGGGTAGAGATTACTTAAACAAACTTAAAAAAAAAAAAAAAAAAGAACTGAAAACACATACCCACATAAAAACCTGTCCTCAGACGTTCATAACAACAAAAAGTGGAAATAATTCAAATGCCAATCAACTCATGAATAGAAAAACAAAAGTGGTATGTCCATATAATGGAATATTATTCGTCTATAAAACGAATTAAATACTGACCCATCATGTGGCAACACAAATAAACCTTGAAAATATTCTGCTAACTGAAAGAAGCCAGACACAAAAGGTCACATATTTCACATATTTTTGTATGATCATTTATATGAAGTTCCATAATAGGCAAATCCACAGAGGCACAGGTGGATTAGTAATCTCCATTGTGTGGGGAGCGGGGAGAACAGAGCATGACTGCTAACGGGTATGGGGTTTCTTTGGGGAGTAAGGACAATGGCCTGTAAACAAGCGTAGTGATGGTTACACAAATCCAAATATAATAAAAACCATGGAATTGCAGACTTCTAAAGGGCAACTTTCATGGGATATGAATTATTTAGTTGAAAACCTTTAACATAAAGTAATTTTTAAGCACACTCAACACTGAAACCATCACAGATCACAAGAAATGACATGCAGAGGGATTCAATATCTTATCTATTCCTGGATCATGTATTCATCTTCCTCAATTAAAAAATACTGAAGTCATTCAGGATGAGTTATCTTTATTACTTTATTAGATTTCTCTTTCAAAATGAAAAAGCAATATATACGTTTATTGCCTTTTATTACATGCCAAAAAAAAAATCCTTGTGGTATCAAATAAAAACACAACAGTGGGACACCTGGGTGGTTCAGTCGGTTAAGCGTCTGCCTTCAGCTCAGGTCATGATCCCAGGGTCCTGGGATCGAGTCCCGCATCGGGCTCTCTGCTCTGTGGGGAGCCTGCTTCTCCCTCTTCCTCTGGCTCTCTCTCTCTCTCTCATGAATAAATAAACAAAATCTTAAAAAAAATAAAAATAAAAATAAAAACACAACAGTATTCTTCTTACCCATGACCCTCACTCCTACCACCACCTCTCCTTGAAGACAATAGATGTTAATAGTTTAATGTCCACATTCTTCCTTATGTTCATATCAACGCACACAAATGAAAATATTCACAGTAAAAGGTTTTTTCCTCTGGATTTTTCTTTTTTAAGATTGTATTTATTTATTTGAGAAAGAACAAGAGAGCACAGGCAGGGGGAGCACCAGAGGGAGAGGGAGAAGCAGACTCCCCACTGAGCAGGGAGACCAATGTGGGGCTCGATACCAGGACCCTGGGATCACGACCTGAGCTGAAGGCAGACACTTAACCAACTGAGCTACCCAGGCACCCCTTCCTCTCATTTTTCTATATACATTTCCCTCCATCTCACTTTGTGGTGGACTTTCCTATTGGTCAGTCCATATAAATCTAACTCCTCCTTTTCAATAGCCACACAACATTCTAGAAATATGGACATATCCACAGTTTACCCAACCACTCTCTAGTGATAGCATTCAGGTTACTTTTTTTTTTCTCTCACTCAATGTGTATCTTTATACATATACTTACAAACCAATTCTTTTATTTCTGTTTGGTAAAATTGTTCAATCCAGGTTTTAAAGACGCAGACAACACGACTTTGCTTAGCAAGAAAAAAAGGTCAAAATGTTGCACTAAACATCCTGCTCAGGGGAAACAGGGAAATGTATTTATTTCTCAGTTCTGAGTCACAACCCCGTGAATAGGTGACGTGTTGTTTGCAAATACATAAATGAAATACAAATTACAAGAGCTCACCAAACAAGGCATCTGTAAGAGGGGCAAAGGGTGTGTCACAAGAAACACGTTTCCTGGTCCAGGACAATCAGCCGCGGAGGAAGGAAGCAGCTCAGAGCAAAGCTGGACCAAGCTTTCTGCTCTGACTGCAAAATTCCCCTGACAACAAAGAATCCAATAGGGTTCCTGGCTTCAGGTTAGGTTTGGGGTTAGGCTGAGTTTAGAACCATGCGTCATTTCAGACCATGTTTCCCCTCATTTAGTGCTCTACTTTGCTCCTTTTCTTGGTTGACTGGAACAGGTTTTTCTAGAAGGGAATGTGGATGCCCTGATCCCTGCACACTTACATATCCAAAAATAGCTTTCTTCTTTTTTTTAAGATTTATTTATTTATCTGAGAGATGGGGGGACGTTGCAGAGGGAGAGGGAGAGAGAATCCCAAGCAGACCCTTCCGCTGACTGCACTGAGCCCGACCCAGGGCTTGATTCCAGGACCCAGAGATCATGACCTGAGCCGAAACCAAGAGTGGAGCACTCAACCCCTGCACCACCCAGGCGCCCCTAAAAACAGCTTTCTATTGCCCTCCTACACAAAAGACAACTTGACTTATTTTAAAGGCTTGGGTCACAGCTTTTCTTCTCCCAAATCCTGTACATACTGCAGTTTTAGAAGTCTTCAAGCTTCCAGTGATTCTGAAGACAACCGATTTTGGTTTCTTTGCTAGTATCATGAGAGGATATAAGAAATCCTGAGATTTGTGTGTGCATGGATACAGAATATAAATACAGTAAACTAAAAACGCATCTCTGGCCAGCAGCTCAACTGTCTCATCTGATATATTCTCAGCTTACCGAAGTGATAAGACAAGGAAGGAACTCTACCTGAACTACGCCTACAGTGGTCTGACCATTTCATCAGTAATTGTCTTGAAGGCAACACACAGTAAGGCCGCGGCAAATTAGCCCGAGGTGATAACTTAGAGATTTGATTTTATTCTTCTCTGGCTTTACGTTATTCAGTGCCATCACAAGGAGCCACCCTACCCGCAGTGTTCCTGAAGGCATCAGCTGCTCAGTTTGTCAGAGTGCCACCTACTGGTGCACTCGGGGAGCATAATCGCTTTGCTCTCCTGTTCGGTGGACTGTTGGGACCTGTGATATGAACGGGAATATAACCGCCTTCTTCCTCATTCTGGCAGGTCCCCTAGCTGCCCCCGTCGCCCCCGCTAGATCTTCTCTTCCCTTAAGGTCTCTTGCCAAGTGCAGCAAAAGTAAAATTTATGGAAGGGATATAGGGGAACTCAGAATCTAAAGGGAGGTTCACCAAGAGGCTTGAAAAGACAGAGCCACTCCTGAAATTTCAGTTGCAGCAACTGACAATGGACATCAAGGCCCTGAAACTGGGGTGAAGGAGCAGAAGAAACCGACTTCTGTCTTTGTGCTACTCTATTAAAGTTCTAGCTCCAGAGACACCGCTCGATTCTTCTCAGGTCACATCCCCACTTCTTGGCAGGAAAGGATAAAGATTCTTGACCAACATTTTGCTATGCTGAGTCTCATGGGGAAGAGACAATTCCTCCAAACAGTATCAGGGCACTGTTAGCCAAAACTGCTCAGTATGTCTCTCCAATGTGTAAACTGCCTTTTCCAAGTGGACGATTGTAGGATTTTTTTATAACTTGTGTAATGCAAAATTTTCTCTTTGTATATATCTACATATGGATCTCTTCTGTTTCTATCTGAAATACAGCGAGCCCCTTCAGCCTGTGTACTTCAATTTTATTCCATCCTTTATTATTACTTTTAACTCCTAGTTATGCTATCTTCCTTAGGAACACTAAGTATTCATATATTAGACCTCTGCTTGCACTTTGATTTCTGTCTCCTTTTGCTTGTGTTTTCTGCACCCCAGAAGAGCTTCTCAAATCTGTCCTCACATAACTGATTCTGATTCACATACAACAAATCATGTACCAGTTACGTTATTATACTCTCGTTTTGCTTGAAAGTCTTCCATATGGTATTACTATAGATTCTAAACAATGTCCTATAATTTTCTTCTGGATCCTTGAGGCTCTTCAGAGAGAGAAAACTTCTTTGAAGTTCCAGGAGACTATCCCCTATCCCTTGCTATGCAGTAATTTTTAATGGACACATATTTTGTCTTATTGATGGTTACTCATTCTCAAACAAGGAAATATCTTTCCAGACTCATTGGGAGCTAACAGGCAGCCATTTGCTCCTGACCCCACTCTCTGTCTACTTAAATATCAATCAAATAACTCACCTAAATCTGTAACTAAAGGAGAGACTAATGTGCCCAGTTCAAAGCTTATTTCCCAGACAGTCATCTTGAGCAACAACCTGCTAGTGAGGTAAGTATCTTTCCCTCCTGCCACCGTCCAGTTCTCTGATAAACTTTACTGTGATATAAAATCATACTTCCCAGCAGTACCACCTAGTATCTGGCCCTGAGGTTTAGAAAATCCCATGCTGGCCCTCTTTTGGTTGTACCCCCCACCCCCACCTGTAAGGGAATCTGCAAGACCAAGGGTAGGCGCCCACCTAGAGCTTTTCTAGACCATGTTTATATATTCAGGACCCTGGAATTACCTGCCTGAACAGCCCAAGTCTGTTTGGAGAGCCTGCACAGGTCCATCTTTCCGAGGGTAAACCATGCCCCAAGTATGTGCCCTTTCAGGCCCAATGAAGGGCCAAGGGCAGCTGTCTGCAGAGGCTCTGGACATCCCAGCAGGGGTATCCACACGCATGTGCTCAAGGCTGCTTGCAATGCAGAAGGCAGTGGGGAAAGTGAAGGGGACCAAGTTGGGGGCTGATGGACTCGAGGCTAACTTTCTCCAAATCACCCGTGTTTCAGCATGGGATCCAAGGAGTTTAAAAACTGTATTTGAACTTGGCATTCCAGGTTATTCTGAAGGTATATTTGTCAAGGTAAGTAACAGAATTTATTTTATCTTGACTTCTAATTTTTTAATAATTTAGACACATGGTACACAGGCATGCATTTCTATTCCTTGCTTCACATCCTGCAAATATTAGGGATGGCCTAATAATTGGCTTCCAAGGCTCTTCCTACCTCTATGCCACCCACACAGAAGCAGCTTGATTTGGAAACAGATTAGTTCCAGAGACTATAAGTCCATCAGTGATTGAAAAGTAACCAAGAAGGACACAAGCTTGCAGCCCTTAGATGGATTACCATTAGTGTGTGAGGTGGTCCTATTATGTTTTAAAACTGGATATACTTTTCTTGCTTTCCCTACACTCTATCAGGCGTCTTTTTCTAAAACTGAATTGTACTTTAAACATCTACATTGAAAATTTGTTTAGGCAGGTTTCAATCTCCTCCCCCCAGCTTCCTTACTTCCTTGTTACTTTGTCTTCATTTTCTGTTCATTATTGCCAATTGCATATGCATAATGCCTTAAACATTTTGCATGATTTGCTCCTTGTCCATCAAAAACATTCTATTATTCAACAATTATCTCATATTTACATATAGAATCTGTCTTTTCTCACCATTTCAAATTTGTAAAATTACCTTGATTTTCATTTTCCTCATAAACGTATGCCTCTTCTCACCAGAAAACTGAACACTCTCTTTGCTTTTGCACTTTCAGACATGACTATTGCAATTTTTATAAAACATCTCTACAATCAGCAGACCTGGCCTATAGGATAATATATTAAAGAAGGACTGAAACCAAAATGCCTGCTCATAACTTCCTTCTTCCATTGCTGACCAGCAAAACTGACATGGTTGTGTGTGTCTGGAGAAATCTATCATAGAGTCAAGAAGCAGTTAATTCATGGTGCAGCTTGGATTTAATGAAAAAATCTAATTTCTCTATTCTTGCCTGTAATTAATCCGGTCTTCCTACCATAATTTCCCACTACTGGTTAGCAGAAGAAAATTAACTAAATGTCCAATTTAAATTTCAGTTCAATTCAATAATTCATGCTGTCCCATTAGGTAGGGTCAACCTCTTAAATAAAACAAGCAAACACTTGGTCGCTCAGATAGCTTCCCTTTCCTTGGTTCTCCTTAGCTGCCATCCAGATAGGGGAAAGGATCCTTTTATGCCTTACTTTGCTTACTTGCTTACTTGGAATTCAAATACCTTTTAAAAAATAATCCAAATTTTTATTAAGCCACAAAAAAATTTTCTTTGTTGGGCGCCTGGGTGGCTCAGATGGTTAAGCGTCTGCCTTCGGCTCAGGTCAGGATCCCAGGGTCCTGGGATCAAGTCCCACATCGGGCTCCCTGCTCCTTGGGAACCTGCTTCTCCCTCTGCCTCTCTCTCTCTCTCTCTGTCTCTCATGAATAGATAAAATCTTTAAAAAAAATTTTTTTCTTTGCAAATTGGAAAGATGTGTATTTGAATGCCCAGCAGGCATTACGTGGCAGCCATACAAACCTCGACAGTTTGTGTTAAAAATAACAGAAGACATTTAACCTAAGCACCTCCATCTAGGGAATGAAGAAATTCTATCTCTGTGATGTCTCCTCCATCTGTGGATGAGGAAATTACGTTCCGCAACATAACCATTTTTTACCCTTAAATGTTTCCTAAGTCTTTTTCACCTCTCAGTATGTGACTCTGGCAGCAAACTCTGCCAGCAACTAGCACGTTTTCTTTGTTTGGCTTTTTAAGGCAGAAGGTAACACTGATACAACTGTGTTGCAAATGTTGCTTGTAACTGAAAGTGTCTCATAAGAAAAAATAGTTGCATCAAAGTTAATGATGGATCTGCTCTTATTCACTTGTGTATAAATATTCAGCCTCTGACTTAATGCCTTAGTAATTCTTAAAATGTGTTTCCTTGTTTTATCAAAGAAACACCGCACGTGGTTTAACAAATGAAATTAAATGAAAAGCAATAGTATCCTACCCTTCATCTCTTTTTCAACCATTTCTGGGTTTGATGATTCTGGTCACTACTTCCCTGTCTCTAAGTCATATGCCGCTCTCATAGTTTCTTGATTTATTAATGTGGTTCACTATCTGTTGACTCACCACCATGAAAAATGAATATTTCACTATCTCACATTACCTCTTCCCCGTCCCTCTCCTCCCAGTTTTTCATATTTCAGTTTAATTCTTCTGCTGACAATCTTTATTCCTTTAAATAATAAATTTAAACCTCTTGTCCTCATTTCATACACTCTGGATGTATCTCTTGACACCCTACCAGGTAAAGTAAAGATATTTGCAGCTCTATCCTTCCCCTCTTCCTCCACCATTCCGCCCCCTACCTTTTGTCAACCATGTAGTTTGTTTTTAATGGTCAGTTATATCCAAAATTCATATGACTTTTGATTGTGCAATTATATTTAAGGATGGGAGACCAGGTAACCACCAGAACTTTTACCTACTGTTCTATGTGTAGTTCTGATCCCCTGTGAGGTCTCTCCCACCGATAGTACAGCTGACTGGAAACTCTGAGTCTGTCAGTAGAGACTGACAACTAGCTGACTTTACTGTAGGGGGGACAGTTAGGGTACTAGTTATGTGCATATCCAAATGCCAGTTGGGATTTCGCTTGAAAATAAAGCGGTTGTTATAGTAATAAAACCCATGATGATATGCAAGGTATCATGATGTCAGACCAGCAGTGCTCAACACCGCACTTCCCGATGTCCTATAAAATATGCAGCAGAAAAGGAGCACCCGGGTGGCTCAGTCGGTTCAAGTGTTTGCCTTCAGTTCAGGTCACGATCCCAGCGTCCTGGGATCGAACCCCACATCAGGCTCCCTGCTCAGCTGGGGCCCACTTATCCCTCTCCTCCCCACTTGTGCTCTCTCTCACTATCTGTCACTGTCTCTCTCTCTCAAATAAATAAATAAATAAAATCTTTTTAAAATATATGCAGCAAAAAGAAAAGGACTATATTGGTAATCGTACTGTAACTAATCATAAGAATAAAACATTCACAGGGGTGCCTGGGTGGTTGGTTGGCTGGATGGCTCAGTTGGTTAAGCGACTGCCTTCGGCTCAGGTCACGATCCTGGAGTCCCGGGATCGAGTCCCGCATCGGGCTCCCCGCTCGGCGGGGAGCCTGCTTCTCCCTCTGACCCTCCCCCCTCTCATGTGCTCTCTCTCTCTCATTCTCTCTGTCTCAAATAAATAAATAAATAAATAAATAAATCTTTAAAACATTCACAAAAGGATAGCTGCATCATCAATTGAGATGAACTGAGAGGTAAAATGTTGGGCTTCAGCAAATTGATGCGGTCTCTCACAGAAAGCAGAAAGTGGCTCTGGTTTGCTCCACTGTCAGGCACAGAAAGACTCCACTGACCACAAAATAACAGACATCCCACTGCTACACACAAACTATCTTTTTGAACGGGTGGGTACTAGGTCCTTCTGTTCCCTCTTCAGCCATGTACACTATTATACTTGTTGATCAATTGTAGCCACTATCAAGATTAAGGAAGGTAACACTTCTACCTATACTAAGCCAAGCCAGCTGGCCAACATCACCAGTCCATATCACTAAAACACATTCCATAACCTACATGCACTTAGATGGTCCGGAAACACCATCCCGTGTACACGGTCAGGGGTGATGAAGAGAGAGACCCAGGTGTCGTGGGCATGATACTTATTCAAGAGTCTTTAATGAAGTGACTGTTCTGTCAGTTCAGTCTGTTACAACAAATTATCACAGACTGGGTGGCTTACATAAAACAGAAATTTAGGTTTCTCACGGTTCTAGAAGCCGGAAGTCTGAGATCAGGGTGCCAGCCCTTTTCCAGGTAGCAAGCCACTGCCTTCTAGTTGTATCCTCACATGGCGGAAGAGACAAGAGAGTTCTCAGGGGCCTTTTTTATAGGGGCCCTGCTCCCATACATGGGGGCTCCACCCACAGGACCTAATTACCTCCCAGAGGCCCCCACTTCCTAACATCACATGGGATTATAGTTTCAACAGATGAATTTTGAGGGGACACATTCAGTCCGCTGCAGTAATCATGCATTACATACAAAAGAATTAGAATACAGGAACTAGAAAAAGCAAAGACATGTCTAATAACAAAAATTACCAGCTGACATCAAAATGAAATCTTGCCATTTGCAACAACGTGGATGGAATGAGAGGGTATTATGCTGAGCGAAATAAGTCAGTCAGAGAAAGACATGTATCATATGACCCCACTGATATGAGGAATTCTTAATCTCAGGAAACAAACTGAGGGTTGCTGGAGTGGTGGGGGGTGGGAGGGATGGGGTGGCTGGGTGATAGACATTGGGGAGGGTATGTGCTATGATGAGCACTGTGAATTGTGTAAGATTGATGAATCACAGACCTGTACCCCTGAAACAAATAATACATTATATGTTAAAAAAAAAAAAAAAGAAGATAGCAGGAGGGGAAGAATGAAGGGGAGGAAATCGGAGGGGGAGGCGAACCATGGGAGACTATGGACTCTGAGGAACAAACTGAAGATTCCAGAGGGGAGGGGGGTGGGGGGATGGGTTAGCCTGGTGATGGGTATTAAAGAGGGCACGTTCTGCAGGGAGCACTGGGTGTTACGCACAAACAAAGAATCATGGAACACTACATCAAAAACTAATGATGTAATGTACGGTGATTAACATAACATAATAATAAATAAATAAATAAATAAATAAATAAATAAATAAATAAATAAAT